>NC_137109.1:39713752-40313752 GCF_949357685.1 Gobio gobio
CCGATAACAACGTGTGTTGTTTTAAGAGTTCCGTGCTTTCAATCATGTACGTTACGGTGTTGAATCGATTAGTCACCGTACAAGTTAACAGTAGGAAAGTTAATCCATTTAAAGCAATACCAACCGCAAAATAATTGCAGTGCATGAAACATACGAAGGCAATATTGCAGTAGTTTCGTTAGTGTGTACATATTGGTTACGAAAGCTTTATTGGGGTAAAAACATGCCTTTAAATCCACTTTTATTATTGTGCATTGACACTTTTATTAGTACCTGAACGCCACGCCTCAAAAACTGCTGCCAGATGCAAAACTGGACAAATCATGCATGAACATCAACCAAAAAAACTTTATTTCATGAATCATGTGTGGTGGTGGTGATATTAGGAAGTTGGACATTATCATTATTGATAGATGTTGGTTAAACACAATTTGGTGTAATGCAAGCTGAGTCAATGAATATTTTGTGATATTAAGTGCCTGCAATATACTGATTAAACCCGTTAAAGGTATGGTAGGAAATTTGTTTTGTAAACATTTTGTGTTATACTGGTTGAAACTCTCCTCACATCCTAATAGCAATCAATAATAGAAGTGGTCTAAATATTAAAACATGTACATATATCGTCTGTGGAAGCCTCCGGACCAAAAAATGTTCCTGCAATCATTGCATTCGGTACAGATGTCCCACCGAAACCGTGTCCTACCTGCCTGTCAATGTATGTATTTCCATATCTCTGCGCACGCAGACATCACACGTCATCTGTGTGTTGTAGACACATGCTACCCACTTTGCCTACTTATATTATGCCCTAAAAGTATGTACTGTTTTTATGAAGAAAAAGTACATACTTTTTGGAGTAGGCAAGCTTTGGGACATACTACTTCATCAAAATTGCGTCTTTAATGGACAGCTCTTTCGCTTAGTTACGTGCATCCTGTCACTGTTTAAACTGCCCCGTCAATCAACTTGTCACAGTTAAAGCAGCACTAGTTAACTTTTCAACCGTTATAATATATTTTCAAACCTCTTGTGATGATACATCGACTTACAATAGGTTGAATGACACGTCTGCCATAGCCTGACGGGGTCTGTATCGTTTTTAATCGTACTTTTAAACTTCGGGTTTCGGGTAGTAACCCGAGAAAAAAAGAACTACAAAATTCGACTGCTTTACGGCATATACGTCACTTCCACCACTTCCTTAAATTCGGACGTGCGAGCCAAACTATAATTTGTTTGCCGAATGTTATAGTCATGGCCGAAGCGGCACAGAAAAATAAGAAAGCAAAGGTTTTGTCGGAGGAAAGCAAAAAGAGGAAACGAGAAAGTGATGGGATTAAAGGCAGGACGAGGATCAACATCGGGCCAGCGTTTGCTCGTTGGCATGAGCTGAAGGAGGAGGGGCTACATTCTTGCAAGTAAATACATATGATAAGACGTACAAAATCATATTTTAGGATACCTAACATGTCTGTGATATTGGTTTATTTGTCTTGCCTCAAGCTATAATGCAAATCGATTTTTCAAATTTGCAGATTCATCTAGGGTAGCTTGATATTATAATATTGACGATATATGGTTATTTTTACCTACCACTTAGACATTGAATTGAAGTATCATATAGATTCTGTAAAAACGGGAACCAATAGACTAGGCTACTATAATGACGCTGGCTTGTAAACGTGAGCATCGCGATCATTTGGCGTTTGAAAAAAATAAAACCCATGAAATTATATTCATATGACATGCTGAAACATATGCCACTGTACCTGGGATGAAGACATTTCACACGCGACTCAAGCAGAACACCTGCATGTGAACTCCATAGACATGTGAACTCCTCCTGCAGTGTTCAGTGCTATCATAGTTGTCATGTCAATAAATGCACGTGCGATGCATCCCCTGATGTAGAATGACAGTTTACGACAGTAGTAGAGGACAATACTGTTTCCCAACTGTAGGGGGACCCCGAGGGCAAAAACTACCTAGTGCTGCTTTAAAATCCTCCACATTCAATTTAATTTAATTTCCTATTGTTTCGGAGAGAATGGTAGTAGCCTGTTGATCTGGCAGTCGTGGGTCTTTCATGAAGAACTCCTCGTGTGTTTGCATTTTGCATAATGATGCATTTAAAAGTTAATGACCAAACATATTTTTACAAAAGTTCACAATGTGGTTGCAGATGGAATATAATATATTTTCGTCAGGTTTAGATGATGATTATTTATTACTCAAACCCCTTGATCTAAACCTCTCTACTTAACCGTCACATCCGCCATGTTTGTAGTTTTTAATTATTTTTATCCGTGTTTGTAGTTCTAATCGAATCCTCGTCTAATGGGTTGTGGGCAATATTAGCCGTTAGCGTCTGCACGGATCTGCACTAAAGAATCTAACTGGAGAAAGTAGACCATCTGGGTATCTTTGGAAGACTCATTTCAACATACTACGATTTTGGGATTTGGGACTACGCATTCTAATTTTTAATACTATTTAGGATGGATAGTATGCAAATTGGGATGCAGCTGCTGTCACCGGGCACCGTAAACAAACAGCAGCTGCCTTTTACAGTTCCTCCTGAACCAAAACAATGAGCTTATGCTGTGTTCATGCCATGTCGTAACCGTAATTACGAGACCGCAACCAGTAGTCAGGTGGTACAAGTAGGAGCTCTATAAGTTGTTTAAGTTCATTATTATAATGGTATGTGCTTTGAGACCATTTAATTTAACCCTGTCTCTCATTTTATGACACATTGCAGAATCTGCTGTGTGCGTTGCGTTCATGTGTTTTGAAGAATGCGTTCTGAAGGGAGGGTGGGATCTCATGCTTTCAAAGCTAGCTTGCTATTGCTAGCCACTCCGAAATTGCCTACCCTACCTTTTAAGTTTAATTTAATTAGTTATAATTAGCTTTTATAAATTTGACATTTATTATTTGTGAATAGTTGTAATAGTACACTAGCATATAGATAGCCTCAAAGCTGACACTCTTTGGCTAAAAGCTATAAACCTTAATTGTGGTTTCACAGGTCTTTAATATGGTTCATACAGAAACTAAAAGAGAATGTATTCTGGGAGACTAGCTTGACAGGCTGGCTGTCTCTCAAAACCTATTGAGCTGTCTAGTTAGACAATAGTCTATTTAGGGTTTGAGACATAGCCAGTCAAATGACTACTCTGATAGAGAGCAATTGGAAATTGTTTCATACATCCAATCCAAATGATGCACTTTTGTTCTAGTGAAATTATTTGGGCTTTCGGAAGCTGTTTGTAGGTCATCATGACTCAACAGCTGCTTGCCCAATCATCACTCTTGGTATGTGTATTAATGACCAGTCGTGAAACAGTCTCAAGTAGTTCTTTTTACTGATTATTAGAATATCCTGATTTTTTTTGGATATTTTAGTACCTCTGACGTTGGTTTATTTGTGTTTTCTAACATCTGTTTCTCTTCTGGCAGAGGGAGGGAGCTTGAATTGCTAGAAATGTTTATTGTGATTTCATTTTTTCAACTCGCACATTACTTTTAGTCATGAGAACAATCAAATAGCAGTGCCTAATGATGAGATCTGTCCATTAAACACGCTTGTGTTAGAAGGGCATTCCTTCACATTACTGGTATGGTACAAAACTGTTGTGATGACCAGAGTAGATTGGAATTTGTTTGTAATCAACATCTCACCATTATTCTGAGCCTGCCACAGGCGTTTTTGTAGCGCTGTCATTGTTCCTACACTATTTGGAAAAGTATTGAATTTAATTTGAGTAATTTCCAGGTCTGGATAAGTATGGAAAATGTTTTGGGTTTTTCCATACTATTGCCTCTATTCTGTTTTTTAAAGTATAAACTTAAGAATTTCTTCAAATAAATATATCATAGACATCAATAAAACAGCTTGTACGTAAACAATGTCACGTAATGTTACATTTACCTCAGAAAAGCCATTCATTGATCATATGTGTGTTAATCAGCTTGAAACTAACTCTAGAGAGGAGCATTTTGCTAAATACAGTAAATGCATTATATTGCATATTCATTGTATGTTTACTTAAGATTTTTTGTGTTTAATGTATGTTTGAATAAACAGTTTTATGACAGCCACTATTTAAACATTTATATTTAAAAAAAAAATGAGTAGAAGCATAATTATGCCATTAAAAGTATTAACATTATTATCATTATTATTATAAAAACAACCTTATGTTTAATTTAAATGCAAGTAGCCTTGCCTATACAAGTCAGTTGGTTTTTTTTTACCTTTAATATTACAGTAATGTACCAGTAGGGGTTTCCTATATAGATTACAGCATTAGTTGAGACATTTTTTCCCCCCGGAGGATATTTGCCATGTACTGTACCTGATACATACATACTTAAATGAATTGATATCGAATAGAACTGAACCAAAATCAAATCGAATCTTGAAATTTGTTGATTCCCATCCCCACAAGTGTTTTCATGGTAAAAGTTTAGTTTGATTGTCGAACACGACTGAATGAATTCTTAACCATAAGTTTTGAATGCATGCACCACTCAAACTAGCAACAGAAAAAAGAGCAATTAATCATCTAAATGAAACTATAATTATAAAGCGTTTTAGGTTTCTTTTTCTCTTCAAGTAAGCGAAAGTTATCATTGAGAGAACCAATGAAAAACAGAAAATAAAAATATTTACTGTTCTATTTACCAAAAATAATGTTGTATGAACCATTTATGTTTGTTAAATATGGTCTGAAAAATTGTTTGGGGGTTCTGGAAATTTGAGCCTGGAAAAGTATGGAATTTTGAAATAGAAATGTGTAGGAAGCCTGCATTGTTAAGGACTTTAGTAAGGAGCAGATCTTTTATGGGAAACATTATAGGTGTGTCCTTCTCAGATTTGTTTTTCTGACATTGATATCTTGATTATCCAGCGCATGTCTTTGCAGGAGTTCATGAATTCTTTTAACCTTTTGTGTTCTCTTGTGCTGTCTTCTACAGAGTGCCAAGGTGATTCACATATCTTACACTCGCTGTGCTGATATTGTACTTGCATTGGTTATGTTTCTCACACCTACTTTCGATGAGGTTTTGGTTTGATGTTTCGGGTGTTCATAAGCTGTACATCTCTAACCACACACCTTTACCGTATTTTCATTTAGCCTAATACACAGTGAAAGTGTTTTTAGTGTGTGTTTTTCTCATTTTATGTCTTACAGAGATGCTACGAACACAAGCAATACAGAAATGGCCTCAAGTTTTGCAAACAGATCCTCTCCAACCAGAAGTTTGCCGAACATGGAGGTAAGACCATACTTGGACATTAATTACTTAATTTTCTCATCGTTTTGCTAATTTAATTGGTTGAGCACATGATCACCCCCCCCCCCCCCCCCCATCTCTCAGAGACACTCGCAATGAAGGGACTGACTCTGAACTGTTTGGGCCGGAAGGAGGAGGCGTATGATCTAGTGCGACGAGGTTTACGAAACGATCTGAAGAGTCATGTCTGTATCCTTAACAATTTTCCCATTGTCAGTAGATTCATGGAAAGCATTGTCAAAAGAATTATTAGTCATTTTTGTGCATGTATGAACTTGTTGTACATAACTACTATTGAATGAAGCCCAGTTTGAGGGACCTTGTGACTTCTAATTTCAGGCCTGGCAACTGTATGACACCAATTATCCCACAATGCAAGTTAAAGTCACCATTCAACGGAAGTTGCTTTTCTTCCTTATTGTGACTAGGGATGGGTACCGAAACACCGGTATTAAACAGGCTCCAGGGCTATGAATTTAATCGATAAGCTCTGATGTTACCAGTTCTGCTGTCAGTACTAAAGAAATTTAGGAAAATACACATAGGTTACTATTTATTATTTCTAAAGACGTTATTGTATGCAATAATATTAAATCATTTGTCTGTGATGCATTTTTGCTATTCACAATCCAAACACGGAGCTACAGCACCCACAACATGGAAGTCCCTAACTAAACATTAAAATGTCTGGTTACATTTTAGGCCTGTGATATTAATCTAATTTTATTTTATTTTAATTATGCCCTCCAAGAATTATAAAAAAGATATTTGAGTAAAACTATTAAAAACTAGCCACATGCCATCTAGTGCAACTTTCTTCCCTTGACAGCGCGCCGTCATTTCTCCCTTAAACCCAAACTGAATGTCAGAATCAGCACAATTGGTGATTGTTGTAAAATGCAATCTCTACTGTTGCTAAATTGTGGGACATGTTTGATAATACAAAGAGCTATTAAAGCACAATAATACTTGCAATAGATGCTGTTTCCAACTTCAAGGCAGCTTTTTTGAGTTTTGTAAGTAATACCGTTATTTCTTTCAGTAAGCGTAGTAATACCGTTAACCTTAACGATACCCATCACTAATCAGGGCTCCAGACTGCGAATAAATGGTCGTATTTTGCGACCTTTTTTCCTGCTGGTGCGACTGAATTTGGTTGGAGGTCGCACTGGTGCGACCACTGTGGTGCCCAACTAATAAGAGCTGCCATTTCTGTTACATATGAGAAACATCGGACGGCAAACGAAATGAAAGCGGAACTGAACCGTGCTACTCGTTTGAGCTGTGCTGCGCGGACCGTTTATCAGCTCGGAGCAATAATGGACATCTAAACGCGAGCTCATACATGGGCCGATCTCGATCACGCGACACCGTTACTAAACAGCGCTGGGAGATCATCTCTACTGCGAGACCTAGTGGGAAGCGTTTGGTGCAGAATTCTGTTATAAACCACAGATATCAGAGCAAACAGGGCTGACGTGGAGACCAGGAGAAACATTTTGAAACATTCAGGGCTTTCAGTCCACAAATCATAAACATTCACCGCGGATTTAATGTAGTAACATCCCATGGTATTGTAGAAGAAATAGGTAAATGTTTTTTCTTTTCTTTTTTTTTTTTTTTTTTACATTATTCATCTCAGTACACTTTTCAAGTGTTTCACACTTTTTCCAGCACTTCTTATCTCTAAATATTATCCAATTGTAATATTATTTTTAGTGTGATGATTTGTAAAACTAAAAGTTTAAAGGTGCTGGCCACTTTATGGCAAAAAAAAAAAAAAAACACTATAACCAGTAGGTGGTGGCATAGAAGCACTTATTTGACTAATTAGACATTTCCACTCCTTAAAGCTACAATATGTAACTTTTCCGTCCACTAGAGGTCGCCTCTTCAAAACAAAGGCGTAGTTTGATGACGCCACCTTTGAGTGCAGAATCTTGGGACATGTGGTCTTTACTTCACAGCCGGTGGAAAAGAGTCAGGATAGGACTCGGGCAGAAATTACGTTCATGGATCACGCAATCGACAGGGGACTCCCTCTCACGCGTAGCTCACGTCCCGGTTCCTTGGTTAAAATAGCAATTTCTCACGATTTACAAATAGTTGGAAACATTTGGGATATTCTAAGTACTCAACTGAACAAAATATATAACACTGACCTAGTGGTTTTTGGATATTTTACTGCAAAAATCTTACATAGTTCACCTTTAATATATGGAAAAAAAGTAGGAAGTCTCACAGTCTCATGAAAAACTAAAACTTTTCTTTAAATTGTGACTGGATTACACAGAAAACAAGTAAAGAGTGTTCCTTTTAGGTCAGTATGATACTATAAAAGAACAATAGTACATTTAATAAGAGTGGAATTTTACAAATTTCCTTATAAAAATGAGTTTTTTGCACATTACTTTTGTTAATAAAAGTTCATTTTTTTCTGCATAACAATTCAAGCTCAGTGCTTCACTGTTAAATTTCCAATAAACAAACTTGTACTATTATTAGTAACTGCATTTATTAACAAAACAATGCAAACCATTAGTAATTTTATGATTAAATTAACCTTATGATCAGGGCTCTGAACCGGTTCAAGGAACGAAAACCGGAAACGAACAAAATTTTAAGAGGAACAAAAACGGAAACGAAATCAAAATCAATTTGAATCGTTCTGAACAGAAACGTTAATTTGAAATGACCATTAACCGGTTAATAACGTTATTTTATCGTTCTCTTTAATATTTTACTTTGGCAGTGACCAATCATGAACAGCATGTGACGTTGACGGATCAAGCGTGAGTGAAATGCACCATCATCTATGAATCTACCGGTAACGCAAGTCAGTGTAGAGCACGCATTTTCATGCCTCAAGCACATTTCTTTCCCCGCTGAGGTCTACAATGAAAGCGCAGGTATTGGAGGACATTCTTTTCGAACGTTTAAATAAGCAGTACGGACTTTAAGCTCAAATAGTCTGATTTAGGCTGATTTAGTTTATGGATTTTGTTTAAGCCTGTCCAAGTAGGTTACTAGCATCTATCAAACATTTTTCCTATAGTCTTTCAGATTGCCAATACAGGACAGGTCAATGTTTTCTATATAGACGGTTGATGCTTCGTATTAAATGGTATGTTATATTGCATTAAATGATCAAGCTTTATTAGCTGACTGAATTTGCTTATGTGATGCAAGGACGTGTTGCGCAGAGTTTGCTTTGAAAATACCAGTTGACGGTGCATTAAAAGAGCAATGGTTATCCAGTTTATTTATTCTTTATTCATGCAATTTTTAAAACAAGTCGTGTTGAAAAAAAAGTTATGGACAAAGAATGTTATCACTCTTCTGAAAATAATTAGGCATTAGAGGCCACTTTAGATTGTCTAACGCTCCATTAAAACAGGTCTGCTGTTTATGCCTTGTAATTAATGCATGTATTTCTGGTTTTAAAAATGTTATTAAATAAATATTCAAGTTTAATTACCATGTGTTATATTATTATTGAGTGAAAATAAGTCTATTTATACATATTTGTTTAAAGTATAGGCTTAATTAAAATAACGTTATTAACCGGTATTTTTTCAAATCAAACTGTTTTCGGAACAGTAATGTTTATTGAGGAACGCAAAAACGAAAACGCTATAATATCGATTCTGCTCGGAGTGAACCGATTGATATTTTTTTCCGTTTTTAAGCCCTGCTTATGATAAATGTTCCTCCAACGCCACCAAATCAGGTGCTGGCGCCACCATCTGTAGAACTTAGTGGCGCTGGTGCCACTGCTCTCAAATGTTAGTCTGGAGCCCTGCTAATTGTGAAGCGGCTTCTCGAACAAGAAAAAATGTTGGATGCAACTTGATTTTGTCCATTGGGAATTGATTTTGATCAAATATATGTGGCCTTGGTGAGCAGAAGAGACATTATTATGTGAGTGACCGGTTGTCCTGCATCATCAGAACAAAGAGATGCAGCTGCAAGAGGGAGGGGAAGTTATTTTGATTAAAGATTATGAGGGCACATGCATTGAGAAAAAATGATTTGCACAGATGAATCATTTATAATAAATACTGCAATATTCTGTAAAGAGATGAGAATTGCCCATTTCGATTTCATGATTACTTTAAAGAATAGGTGCCGAGCTGTACAATTAATTGAAATAAAACAAGTATCGTAATATTATGGCCTAGTCCGATTATCAAATTGCAAAGGCTGTTTTTTAATTAAATAACTACATTTTCTTACATGTAAATATTATAATAGTAATATTTCTTGTTGTTAAACATTGATATTTAGCAATAGAAATTAAAATAATAGTAATAACAATAATTATAATTATTGTTAGTCATAATGATACAAATATTTTGGGTTGAATTGTGCAGCCCTACAAACAAGCACAGCAAACCTGTAGCTTTTTTGTTTTATTTAATTTTGATCTGAAAAAAATGTATTTATCAGAAATTGACCCCCACCCCCAATTCAACCCTAGGTGCTGCCCTGTTTCCTGTCCTTAACTCTTCTTCAGGTTGGCACGTGTACGGTTTGCTTCAGCGCTCGGATAAGAAATATGACGAAGCCATCAAATGCTACAGGAATGCTCTTAAATGGGACAAAGACAATCTGCAGATCCTCAGAGATCTCTCACTGCTGCAGATCCAAATGAGAGACCTCGAAGGTTACAGGGTAAGTTATTTGGAATGGAAGTGCATGTACAAGTATGTGTCAGGAAATTACGATGTTCCGTGGAAAAAGCCAGTTAAAATACTGTTGATTTATATTTTCCTTCATCCTTTCACTCAAATCATGGTGATATTATCATTCGTAATATTTATATTATATTAGGAGTATGCACATTATAATAATTCTCACCTCTCTCCTTTTTCTCTCACAGGAGACCAGGTACCAGTTACTGCAGTTGCGTCCAGCTCAAAGAGCCTCCTGGATCGGATATGCCATTGCATACCACCTTTTGGAAGATTATGAGATGGCGGCTAAGATAGTGGAAGAGTTCCGCAAAACGCAACAGGTATTTATTTATTTTTTTTGTCATCTGCACTAAGGTTATTTTTGCAAGAAGCTTAGTAGGGAATACCACAAAGTGTATTAACACCTGAGATTTGTGCACGATTGTATTTCAGACGTCTCCAGATAAAGTGGATTACGAGTACAGTGAGCTTTTGCTGTATCAGAATCAGCTGTTGAGAGAGGCCGGGCTTATCAAAGAAGCCCTTGATCACCTGACCAACTATGAAAAACAGATCTGTGACAAACTTGCTGTAGAGGAGACACGAGGTGTGTTTTATAAATGTGTCAGCGGATGTTCAGTTCAATGTGTTAGTTATTGGCTGATATTAGAGGTTTTCTCTTTTGTTTCAGATGATTGGATGCTTTCTTCTTTTTTTTTACTTGTACATTAATTTAGCTGTCATCTAATGCTCACTTAGTTAATATTTAAAGCAAACACTAATTTAATAACTATTGTATTAACTACTGTTCAAAAGGGGTAGTCAAGATTTTGTTTTTGAAAATAAATCTCTTCTGCTCACCAAGGCCACATTTATTTGATCAAAATGCAGTTAAAACAGTGATATTGTGAAATAATATAACAATATAAAATAACTATATCAAATAATATTTCAAATTATTTTAAAATATTCTTTATCCCTGTGATGCAAAGCTGTATTTTCAGCATCATTACTGCAGTCTCCAGTGTCACATGATTCTTCAGAAATCATTCTAATATACTGATTTGATGCTCAAGAAACATTTCTTATTGTTATCGATGTTGAAAACAGAATCTTTGATGAATCAAACGTTCAAAAAACAGCATTTCATTTAGATAGAAATGGTGTGACATTATAAATATTTGCTTGCTGAATAAAAAAAATTCTTAAAAAACCCCCCCCCCGAACTTTTGAATGGTAGTGTATTTTTAGTTTATTTATACAAACAACACCATTTTGTTATAATTACCAGTGTTAGTTAGAACTTTAATAAGGGTGCATCCCTTTGTGTGTCATCTGGGAACTTGTTTATCATGCGCTGTCACAGTTTCTTTAACCAAAGTGTTTTGGTGTGAGTGTAGGAGAGCTGCTTCTGAAGTTAGACCGGGCTGGGGAAGCTGCAGAGGTTTATCGCCGACTGCTGGAAAGAAACCCTGAGAACTGGAGCTACTATCAAGGGCTGGAGAAAGCACTCAAACCAAGTAAACGCACATCCTGAATTCAGCAAATCTGGGCTAATTTTCATTTCTATTAGCCCTTATTATGTCATGCTGCTTTCAGAGAGTGCTGAGGACAAGCAGAAAATCTATGAAGATGCCTGGGTCAAGTATCCTAAAGGCCTGGTGCCAAGAAGACTTCCTCTCAGCTTCCTCACAGGTCAGTCTTGTCAAATCAATAGGGCTGTTATGCTCTCATAGTGTGGCTGTGTATATGACCACATTTGGTTCTCGCAGGTGAGAAGTTTAGAGAGTGTTTGGATCGCTACCTAAGGATGAACTTTAGCAAAGGATGCCCGCCTGTCTTTACCACACTCAAATCACTCTACCAGCACAAAGACAAGGTGAGATAACCATATGACATGGAGATGTGTAGACATTTCTGCACTTCAACAAATAAGAAAATAGACCTTTGTGTAACATCTTCCTGTCTTTTGCAGGTGGTGATAATTGAGGAGTTAACTGTGGGCTATGAAAAAAGTTTAAGAACCTGTAAAATGTTCAACCAAAATGGTGAGTACCGATTTTAATGACGGATAGCAATTGAAGTGATGGTGTGGATGGTGCCAGATTTCTCACTGTGGACATGTGTTGCTGAATTTGTAGATGATGGTAAAATGGAGCCACCCACCACTCTACTGTGGGTTCAGTTTTTCCTTGCCCAGCATTTCAACCATATCAGCAAACAGACGCTTGCGCTTGAATACATCAACACAGCCATTGAAAGCACCCCCACCCTCATAGAGCTCTTCCTCATTAAGGCGAAGATATACAAGGTAAAACACTCAATTTGATGAAACGAACGGAGGTACTTTGCATCAAGAGTTAACTAAATGACACACCTTTATGTTTGGAAGTCTCAAAATTGTCAAACCCGAACCATTGAAAAGAACTTGAGAGAGTGACTAATTTTCCGTCTCGCTCGTTCTCTTGAAAGCATGCAGGTAACATCCGTGAAGCTGCTCGATGGATGGACGAGGCCCAGGCTCTGGACACTGCTGACCGCTTCATCAACTCCAAGTGTGCCAAGTATTTGCTCAAGGCTGGACTTATCAAGGAGGCTGAAGAGATGTGTTCCAAGTTCACACGGGTTAGAAATTATTGCATATACGCTATCGTTCAAAAATGTGGGGTCTGGTAGATTAAGAAATGAATACTTTTATTCAGAAAGGATGCATTAAATTGATAAAAAGTGACTGTAAAGACATTTTGAATGTTACAAAAGATTTAGATTTTCAAATAATGCTGTTCTTCTCAATCAAAGAATCCTGAAAAAACGATTTCTAAGAAAATTTAACTTTGCTCCGACAGGAATAATTTACATTTTAAAATGCATTAGAATATATATATTTTATTATATTAAATTGTAATAATATTAAAATATACAATATTATTTTAAATTGTAATATATCAGTGTTGGTGATTTTTGCTGTATATTTGATTGATTAATTGCAGCCTTGTTGAGCATAATGCTGCGTTCACACCAAACGCGAATAGAGCGTCGGGAGCGAGTGATTTCAATGTTAAGTCAACGGAAAGGCAAGTTGATGCGCATCTGAAGGTCCTGCAGCGCGATAGACGCGTTTCGTACGGCGCGATGGACGTGATTCCGCCTCATTCGCGTGTCCAGTTTGTGCGAATGAGGTGAATTGAGCGTCTTGCGCGAGTGGTGCTTTTTGTGCATTCACGCATTTTAAGTGAATTTGCGTCTGACGCCCGAGTTGAATTTTTTTAACTTTGGTGTCAATTCGCACCGCGTTAACCAATCAGGAGCCTGCTTGCTGCTGTCACATGGTAAAGTGACGTGATGAGAAACCCCGCATAATTTAGAAATACTACTATTGTGTCACAAAATGTAGTTTTAAGACTTTTTCAGGTGAGAATGTAGTTGTTTAAAGCTCAAATGTGTGGTTTATTTGTAAAGAGAACGCCTATTTAAAAAAAAAATTATCTTGCGTTTTTGGAGTTGCGAGATCCAGGCGATCACCGGGCGCTCGTCAACCCTGACGAGAGCAGCCTTTCCTCGGCTAGTCCTTCTGGCGTTTGCCGCTGGCTCAGATGTCTCTGTAGTGGTTAAACATGACATAATTTGTCTTGTATAGATCTAGGGGACGATATTTAGTCGAATTATCTTTTGTTGCCTGCCAAATCGTTTTGACTGAGGGCAAAGTGAAGTTTCATAACTTTATTTTTTTTTTTTAAGGAAATGTAAATATGTAAAACTTTCTTCAAAAGCATAAAATCTGTATGAACCCAAACATTTGATTGCAAGCTTGTGACTTTAGTTAATATCAAAGACTGTATATGTAGAAAGACGTGTTACACTTGTGTTACTATGAATGGGAGAAACTACATCAAGCAATATGGAGTAATAAGTCCTGCCTTCTTAAGAAAAGAGGTAATTGCTGATTGGTAGTCATTGCGTCACTGCAGCTGCCATTAGAAGCTCCAGTTCCTATAGAGACAGAGCGTATTTAGGCCACGCCCACACCGGGGGGAAAACAATCCAACGCTCTCCATTGACTTTGCATTGCGGGAGGCTGCCTCATTGTCATTTCAGACTTATAACAAAAAACAGAACAATGTATAAAAGCTGATATGTGACAAGGTGTACAGCAAACAAGCTAAAAAACACAGAAATAAGTTTTTATAAGCTGTCGACCCAAAAAACGAGCGTTTAAGAAGATAAAAGTGGATACAGGCAATACGAAGTGACGCTTCAGCAGGATGAATGGGTAAATTTTGGGATCCTGACACTCAGTATGTCTCAGTATGTGTGCAGTAAACATTTTGTCACTGTTAAGTCAAATATCCAAATGTCCGTTTTATATATGATATTTCCTGTCGTTGATTACATTCCCCTCTAGTCGCCGTAGTTATCAGTGTAATATGACCTGTAGCGCTCTGTCTCAATGGCCTGAATCCACTTTTTTGTCCTTAAACGCTCGTTTTTTTGGGTCAACAGCTTATAAAAACGTCTGGGTTTTTGCCTCTGGGTTTTATTTAGCTTGTTTGCAGTTCACTTTGTCACATATCAGCTTTTATACATTGTTCAGTTTTTTGTAATAAGTCCGAAATGACAAGGAGGCAGCCTCCCGCAATGCAAAGTCAATGGAGACGGTTTGATTGTTTTCCCCCCCGGTGGGCGTGGCCTTCAGATTATGACGCGTGTCGCTCTGTCTCTATAGAAACAGTCAGTGTTCTGAGACGCACACTTAGGACTGTACATGTGTATTTGCTTGGTCCAGCCTGAAAAATGCAGTTTTTGTTAATTCGAGTGTTTAGAAACAAGATTTATGACACAATTGTTATCAGATTTCATTGATTTCAAATATGAAATTTAATCGTAAGCTTGGCGAACAGTTTGGGAGATTTTGATGTTTCCCCTTTCAAAACGATAGGTGCTGCACTTGCATGTCTGAGAGGCGTTTCAAAGATGGCCACAAATGAAGTGAAATGACTTGTATTAAAGGGACTTTGCTAATTCTGAGTGTATCCAATCTTTGTTTCCTGCAGGAAGGAACCTCTGCAGTAGAGAATCTGAATGAGATGCAGTGCATGTGGTTCCAGACGGAATGTGCTCTGTCCTACAAGTCCTTGAACAAATATGGAGATGCACTGAAGAAGTGCCATGAAATTGAAAGGGTAAGTCATTAAAGCATTAGACACTGGAAGATGTTTATTTCAAGTTTAATCTGTTGAATGTTGAATCGCTGTTGAATGTTGAATTGCTAAATCTGTAGGTTTAGCACAAAGCTAGTTTAGAGTTCAAGGTGAATGGTCCGAAATATCCTGACTCTTTCATCTTTTGCTGTTCACAGCATTTTGTGGAGATAACGGACGACCAGTTTGACTTCCACACATACTGTATGCGGAAGATGACTCTGCGCTCCTATGTGGATTTGCTCAAGCTAGAGGATGTGTTGCGTATGCACCCTTTCTACTTCAAGGCAGCACGTACGGCCATCGAGATCTACCTCAGCCTGCACGATAACCCACTCTCTGATGACAACAAGGAGTCGCAAGCTGACAATGGTACCTTCATGCACATTAAACAAACTCAAACCTCAGAGGCCCATCCTTGTTTTTGTTGAAAGTTAACAAAAAAGGGAGATGAGTTTGGTTTTGAATAATTGTGTTTGTTCCATAGCCAACCTGACAGACAAGGAGTTGAAGAAATTGCGCAACAAACAGAGACGTGCCCAAAAGAAAGCCCAGTTAGAAGAGGAAAAGAAGAATGCTGAAAAAGAGAAACAGCTGAAGAATCAAAAGAAGAAAAAGGAAGAGGATGAGGAGGAGATTGGAGGACCTAAAGAGGAGCTCATACCAGAAAAACTGGCCAAGGTGTGTACGTTGACAAAGTCACTTTAAGAGGATAAGTATCTTGGTTTGTTCATCACATTGTCATGTTTTTGTCTGTAGGTTGAGAGTCCGCTAGAAGAAGCGGTTAAGTTCCTGACTCCTCTGAAGAACTTGGTAAAGAATAAAATAGATACGCACCTGCTGGCATTTGAGATCTACCTAAGGAAAGGTAACCATACTGATGAACTCAACAATGATTTATAACATTTTAAATTCTGTGATTTAAAACTCATAATGTGTGTTTGCGTTTGTAGAGAAGTATCTTTTGATGCTGCAGTCAGTGAAGAGAGCTTACTCATTGGACCCCGATCACCCTTGGCTCCACCAGTGCTTGGTGCGATTCTTCAAAGGAGGTACATAAAGGCGTACATACTTTCCTGGCATAGAACAAAAGCATATAAGTACACTAAAATTTGTGTTTGTTTTCAGTGTCGGACAGTAAGGACATGCCTGAGGCAGTGCAGACGGTTCTGAAGCAGGAGATTACAAAACTGTTTGGAGAGAGCGATCCCAAAACTTTCAACAAGAACTTCTTGAGCAAACATGCAAACTCAATACCACACAGGGTTGCAGGTACCCACTTATGATGTTAATGAACTTAACTACTAGGAGTGTGACGAGAAGCTTATCTCACGAGACGAGAAATGAGATTGGGTTCACGAGAACGAGATGAGATTTTTACATAGTATTTTTAAGAAATCCTCAATGATGAAATGCATGACTAGAAAAATTGTTTGCAGGTGCATTTGAAATGTTTTTACTCATCATCTTGCAATGAATGTCATTTCAGTTCTACTTTCTGAGTATGAATTATCATGCAGCAAAATACAACAATACTCAAGCACTAAGGTTTTGCCAAAAACTCAACAGGCTGGCTTCTGTCCTGTATGACTGTCTCTTCTGACCTTAGAGCTTCTTTTGACCTCCTAACTGAACTCCTTCCCACAAACTGATCATAGATATTAAGTGCAAACAGTAACCATAATACCATAATTAAAGTACTCAATATTCAAAGTGCAAATAGAGACCACATTTTTCTTCAAGCATGATACAGAGCTAAGAGATTACAACGAGAGCTTATATATTGAGAAATATTCGCTTGCCTCAGAGAGCCGCTTTCAAACAACGTATTGAAATCACGTTTGAATGCGCGCTCGCGTTTACTTTCACTTTTAATTTCACGATCGTGTGTACTCTGGGAATAGTACTGGTGGTACTGAATGCGCATTTTCAAATATAAGTCTGACGCTTCTGCTGCGCAACGAATCCTCCGCACGGAGTCCATTAACATGTAACACACACTCTTAACACACGCTCAATGCGAGCGCTCGTCTTCTCGACACATGATCAGTGCTGTGCACTATGTACGGCTTGAACCTGATGCTGATGGAACTGAAGTGACTGTTATCCACCTGAATTAAATTGTTTTTTTTATTTCTATAAAAAGCCAAACTAGAGTGGAGGCGTATTGTGAACGTAGTGTTGGCATATTCTATCAATCTTAACTTCACCCTCACACTCGTCATTACAATATGACACGAGACAGCTTTCACCTCGACGAGAAATCTTGTCACAGTTTAGTCTCACGACATCTCGTGGCACCCCTATTAACTACTATTTTGGAAACTTCTATTTCCTTACAAAAAGTACAATTGTAAGTATATACTATCGTTCTAAAGTTTGGGATCTGGTTTTAATTTTCATCTTTTGAAAGAAATTAAAGGTCCCATGGCATGAAATTTCCATTTTATGAGGTTTTTCAACATTAATATGAGTTCCCCTAGCCTGAATATTGTCCCCAAGTGGATAGAAATGTTGATCGGTGTAAAACCGAGTTCTGGCTGTATTTCTCTGCCTTTGAGAAAATGACAGGCCAGACTAGCCAATCCTGAAGTCTCCTGGTTTGACGTCCAAGCAGGAGCGGTTACCTCCCTTTCCTCCACCCAGAGAATCTGGCACGCCCATGCAAACGCTCGCGAGATCATGGCTTGTGAACGAGTGAACGCTGGCAGTTTCTCAGTGTTTGGATGTACAAATGAAAACAGAAGTCTTTTTTCAGTTCCTTCTGATCTGTGATCAGTGATTTCTGATGTGTAGCTAATTATTTATTATTCGTGGACACTCAGCGGCTTCTCTCTCTCCAGACAGAACGGTGTTTACTATCTTGTGAGTCAGTGTTTTTGTACGTCCTCGTCGCGTCTATCTGTTCTAAAATGTGCATACAGTTGTTTCTGCTCAACATCAGCACTCACATCTTTAGAGATAAACCTCACACACGCCGACGCTCGGGCTGCACTGGCCGGTCGGCCTTCAACATCCCGACCCCCACTACTGCATCTGGCCCACAGTGGAGGCACCTTACGCGGCGCGAGGTTAAGCAGACGGAGGGGAAGCGTGAGTGTATCTGGGCTATGCTAGCCAGCTTTCCCCACAATAAACTGGATTACATTCGATTACTGCTGTTGTGCCTTTGTTTGCGCTGTGTACTCAATGCGCGTCACTGACGCTTTTCATATGATAGGAAAATATCTAAAAATAATGCTATTATCAACACTTACTCGTAACTCGTTCATCTCGACAGCTGTAATGGTACTTTGCATGTGTTACAAAGTTGGTAATAATGATGAAGACGGACTCGGTGTGACTGGGACTCGTGTTTATTCAGAACTCTCAGATACAAACACAAACTCGCGCTGACTGACAGCGCTCTCATAACTCAGTAGTTACTATAAATAACTTTGTTAGCAATCGCTCCGTCTCTGTGATGTCCGGACCGGTTCGCGAACGAATCATTCTATTGAATCGGTTCTTTTTAGTGAACCGAATCAGTTCACCAAATCGGACTGAATCGTTCTAAACGGTTCGCGTCTCCAGTCAGTGCTGATCCATAATTTACTAGAGTTACTAACTTTCTGACATGAGTGACAGTCCCTCCGACTAAAAATAGACTAATAACCTGAAGTATATGCTGTAACTACAACAGTTCACTGAACTGAGACTGACAGAACTGATGTGAAGTGAACTCAGGTCCATCCTCTGGCAGCAGGCTCGTGCCTCGTAGACCTCGTTAAACCACGCCCCCTCCGCTAATTTCAAATGCAAAGATGTCCACAAATCACAACAGTGGGCGTTTTTACTGAAGTCTCACAGCAGACACGCCCCTTGTAACAGGGCATTCAGCCACAGGGCAAACAGCAGTATAGAAAAAATGCCTTTTATTTCTAAATTATGACATTTTATGATGTAAAAATCATACTAACAATATAAGTACACCTCAGGAAACATTATAAAATAATAGAAAAATGCCATGCCATGGGACCTTTAATAATTGTATTTAGCAAGAATGCATTAAAATGATCAAAAGGGACCGTAAAAGCATTTAGAATGTCACAAAAGATTACTATAAATAATTGCTGTTCATTTGACCTTCAATCCATCAAAGCATCTTGGGGGGGGGAAAGTATTACAGGTTCCACAATTGATGATAAGAAGAAATGTTTCTTGCTTGAGTAGCAAATCAGAGTGATTTCTGAAGGGATCATGTGACACTGAAGTAATGAATACTGAATTCAGCTTTTCTATCACAGGAATTACATTTTAAACTGCATTTTAAAAACCAATCATTTTAAATTGTAATATTTTACAATATTACTGTTTTTACTTTTTGATCAAATAATTGCAGTCTTGATGAACGTAAGAGACTTCTTTCAAATCTTACCAACCCCAAACTTTTGAACCGTATTAAACATAATTTATATGTGCACTTGAATTGGTTAAATATAATAAAAAATTAACACGTTCAATCACATTACTGCTTGTTTGCATAAGCTTGAACTACACTTAAGTCAAAAGCCATTTTTGCTCATGAATGACTCCTAATTGCTTTGTTGCTGTGAAACTCTTAAGTATTAGCATACAACTAAATTATTTTAGCTGTGCATTTAGAATCAGCCTTGTTTTGTGTACAGCTGCTAAGATGATGGTCTTCCTGGACCCCTCCTCTGAGAGCATGGCTGCTGAGCTGGCTACTTCCTTAAACGAGCCCCTAACGGGCAGAACCACTCAGGTACAAGAACTATAAACAACAGTATACATTTGGTGATATTTCACAAGAAAGGAATGATGCTACATCTCTCCTTTTTGTATGTGTGACTATTAGACATGCACCGAGGTGCTCCAGGCTTTGAGGGACGGCAGTCTGGGCTCACAGCAAGAGAAATTTCTCGAATCATACCGTGTGGCTTGCCATGGTGTCTATCCCTACGCCGTAGCCTTCATGCCCCCCGGTTACCAGGACAACTCTGCGGTGACCACCAACGGAGACCTGTCCCCCTGTGACCACGAGGACATGCCCAATGAGATGTGAGCATTTCAGGAAGTGAGCAGGGTGGCTGTTTTATGGCCGTCAGCATTTTGAGACCAGACGCCCCACAGAAGTTGAGACTCCACTGCACTAACAAGACCACAGTTACCTTCTGCCTTCGCATCTACTCACAGGAGCGAGCAAGCAATAGGGGAAAAACCCGTTTTACTCCATTTTTTTCCCTTTCTTTCTATCTTGTTTTTTTAATATGGCCAATGGCATCTCTTATGCTAGAACAGAATAAGCGGTATTACAGAAAAGATTGATCAAGACGGTCACAGTGAACTCATTGGGCCTAATTCCTGTTTATCAGACACATGCATCTTGCTTCTCATGTTTTTAAAGAGTAATTTATATTAAAATAATATTAAAAAGAACCGAATAATATCAGGAGGAGCAATACTTTTGGTCCTGGTTTGACTTGCGTGGTCGTGTGCCAAATCTGTGGGGCGGACCTTTAGATGCAGATGACGCACCTGGGGAGGGGGGTGGGGGTCGGGGGAGTGTGGCAGTGAATTATTTGGCATTGTGTTGCTGGGCACAAAGCAGTTCCAGGATCAGCCACCAGGGGCAGCCAGCAGTCGAAGCCTACCATTTCAATCGGGAGGAGACTATGATGTACGGCCTATAAGCTGATAACAGAGTCGATTGAAAGGTCACCTGGAGTGCCGAGGAGAGGCAGACGTGCATCTCTTTATTTTTTTTCTCTTTCATCCTCTACTGCCGGTTATTTAGTGAACATCTTAGAGGCAGCAGTGGCTTCTGTTGGACCTTTTACGGTGACTGTTTCTTTTGGGTTTGTTTGGCTTATTTTATTTTTCTTCCACTCATGTTTTGGGTTCTCCTTATGCTGGTTTCAACCTTTCAGTTTATGAATTTTTTTCCCTCTCCATCAAACATACCACTGTCTGAATTTGGAGAAAATGTCCCGTCATTTGACACTCACACAGTTACAAATAAAACAAAATAACATTACTGTGATGCACTTCTCTTTTTGTTTTTAATTTACACATTTGGTTGTACAATGAAAGATGTAACCGTTTAATTTCTTAAATACAGACCACGTGAATTTGCGGGGGCTGCTAAAGTTAAATTTGTGGTTACGAGTATTTGTCTTTACTCACTTAGGTGTTTCTTTTACTGGCTGTTTGGAAATTACTTTTTAAAACACATATATATTAAAATGAATTATAGCCCTGATTTATGTTCTATAGCAGTGGTTCTCAAGCTGTTTGATGCCAAGGTCCTCCATTTTCTACAATATTCGAAGGTCCCATTAATTTTTCAATAGAAATTTTTAATTTTGGTCCAATAAAAAAATAACATTTTGCAATCATATTTGCTACCCTGTAAAATATTTTATAACTTCATAACTAGAACTTATAAAATATAAGTTCACTATAGTTTTATAATTTTATTCATCTCCATGACTTCCAGGTCTAGATGTCACACTTTGAAATTAGGCTTCCTCATATATTCAGGTTTGTTGAGGGGATGAATTACAATTATACATATTAATGTTTAGTTTTGGCCTTTTTTTTATATAATTAAGTCAATTGGTTGAGAACTACTGTGCTATCAGTATATGGAAGTAATTTGTTCACATCCTTTTTTTCACACTTTATTTTGACCCATCTTCATAGTGATCTAAAAATCTAGGTATGAAGCGTTAGTGGTTCACAAATGTTACGACAGCATATTTATGCATTCATGGTTGTATTATTTTGCTTGTGATGTAGAAGTAATTTGACTTGTGTAATCCTACACTTGTTTAGAGTCTGGCTTTGGGCACCGCGTCTGTCGGTCCATTCTCATGTTGGCTCTGAGAGTTGAGGAAAGTATGGTCCAGGTTAAGGTATGTAGTGATGAACTCTGGGAACTTATTTTTTTGCACTATCTCTAGAAACATGGACACAGCAGTCATCAACCTCTGTTTGTCTCTAAAGAGGGTGGAAAGAGAAAAGGTCAGTATTTCTCAATGTGAGCTATTGGGCAATCATAGGTGGCATAGCTCTGTAACAGATTTACAATGTAGACAAACTACTGTATTTTTTAATTATGCTTTTTTCTGAGATATTGTTGAAACCCCTGGGGGAAACTAAATAAAATCCAAAAAAAACTAATCATTATACTACCAAAAGCATTCATTAAGTACCATGATAGATTCACTGTAGTGCATAAAGCAGCTTTGGCCACACCACATACTGCTTTTTTTTATTTATTATTGACCCTTCCCTCCCTCCCTGTGTTCAGGGATTTGTACAAACGTCTGAAATGCATTGTCTCAGTAGTTGAACCTAATTTTAAGAACTTTTAATTTTACATATAATTTATATAGTTTATAATTGAAATGTTTGGTTAATGATTTCTTTATATTGTCCCCAAGAACATCATGTAAACATGGTAAAATTACAGCAATGTGTGGTCTCTTGTTGCTTTAATCCCACTTCATTTTGTGTACAACAAATGTACAGATTCCAACAAATGCATGTTATCTGTACAGCATTCTCTACCTGTTTGTTTGGCAATGTATGGCTGCCTTCAGATCTCCCATCAGATCTTCAGCCAAGCTGCTGACTAGAGCTCGTGTCACCACCATCCCATCATCTTCTAATCTCACTTGGTGCCGGATCCACTGCCAAACCTGAAAAATGGAGCCTCTTAAAATAAGATATGGTGTTATACTGTACCATGTGAGCTGGGCAGTGTTGTGAACTGACCTGAGATCTGGATATCTCTGCAGTTGCTGAATCCTCAACCTTCCCCAGATAGAAGAAATGACCTCTGCCTGTCTTTCAAAATTAAAACCTCAATTTTTTCTGAGCACAGACCATAAAAGTGTTGTTGAAATCAAGTTTTGTACCTGAAAGCCAGGCTTCAATGAAGAGGACTCCTACAGCAATATTGTACCTCAGTCCATACAATGTTACTCCTCCCTAGATGTAAAGCACTTGAAAATTGAATTTAACATAATACAATGGCAACCACATTTAAACTATAATAAACTTTACAAGACCTCACCACACATTTATTAATAAGTTTACATGATTTATTTTGTAGTAATAGAATTCAACTAACTGCAGGCATAATGAGCAAGTCCTCGGGGGTCACATTGATGTCTTCACGCAGCTGCAGGAGTTGGTTCTGACCATGAGAGTGAAGCTCGAACAGCTGTGTGTATATTTTTTTTTAATATGTGAACATTTGTTATATATATATATGCTAATGCTGTGCTGGGGAAGTAAATTAATAGACTGTAATGAACAACCTGTTATAGTATGTGGGACACTTACTTTTTGCATGGGCTCAATCAGGTCCATGTCGTAAACCATGAAGCCATCAACTCCTGCTTTGATCTCTAGTAACTTCAGTCTAAAGCAACACAAGAAAGATAATTTGTATGGAGAACAAATACAGAAGTATAATTGAATAAGTCTTTTTTTTGATAAACACGCCCTATAGATTGATAGGGTATGGATGAGGGAAGATGCCCCCCCTAAGAACAATGTGGATTTACTTTTAAATTGTAACACGGATCAGATATAACATTATGAGGTGAAGTGAATAACACTGATTATCTTAGTGGGTGGGATATATTAGGCAGCAAGTGAACATTTTGTCCTCAAAGTTGATGTGTTAGAAGCAGGAAAAATGTGCAAGCGTAAGGATTTGAGCGAGTTTAACAAGGGCCGAATTGTGATGGCTAGATGACTGGGTCAGATCATCTCCAAAACTGCAGATCTTGTGGGGTGTTCGGTGTTCCCGGTCTGCATCTATCAAAAGTGGTCCAAGGAAGGAACAGTGGTAAACGGCGACAGGGTCATGGGCGGCCCGAGCTCATTGATGCACCTGGTGAGCGAAGGTGTCAGAATACACAGTGCATCACAGTTTGTTGTGTATGGGATTGCATAGCCGCAGACCAGTCAGGGTGCCCATGCTGACCCCTGTCCACCGCCTAAAGCAACAACAGTGGGCACATGAGCATCAGAACTGGACCACGGAGCAATGGAAAAAGGTGGCCTGGTCTGATCATGTATCACATTTCTTTTACATCACGTGGAATGCCGGGTGTGTGTGCGCCACTTACCTGGGGAACACATGGCACCAGGAAGCACTATGGGAAGAAGGCAAGCCGGCGAAGGCAATGTGATGCTTTGGGCAGTGTTCTGCTGGGAAACCTTGGGTCCTGCCATCCATATGGATGGTACTTTGACACGTACCAGCTACCTAGGCATTGTTGCAGACCATGTACACCCTTTCATGGAAACAGGCCTCTTTCAGCAGAATAATGTGCCCTGCCACAAAGCAAAACTGGTTCAGGAATGGGTTGAGAAACACGAGTTTGAGGTGTTGACCTGGCCTCCAAATTCCCCAGATCTCAATCCAATCGAGCATCTGTAGGATGTGCTGAACAAACAAGTCTGATCCATAAAGGCCTTACTTACAAGACTTAAAGGATCTGCTGCTAACATCTTGGTGCCAGATACCACAGCACACCTTCAGGGGTCTAGTGGAGTCCATGCCTCGACAGGTCAGGGCTGCTTTGGCAGCAAAAGGGGGACCGACACAATATTAGGTCATGAGGCTATTTTTCTTTATTATCTTTATTCATTGTTTTGTATGATTATTGTTTTTGTGGTTATTTATGTATGAAACTCTATGTGCTGCCGTCTTGAACAGGTCTCCCTGGCAGAAGAGATTGTAATATCTCAATGGGATCTCCTCGTTAAATAAAGGATAAATAAATACAAATAAAATGTTATGCCTGATCGGTATGTTATCAGCCTGTTCACTTTGATCATCCAACAAGGAGCATGATTTAAGGTATAATTTGTGTCCATAGAATACAGGTCAAATTTTAATACTTAAAGGGATAGTTCAACCAAAAATGAAAATTCTGTCATCATTTACTCACCCTCAAGTTGTTTCAAACCTGTATGAGTTTCTTCTGAACACAAAAGATGATATTTAGAAGAATGTTTGTAACAAAGCAGATAGAGAAACCATTGACTACCATAGTATTTTTTTCCCTACTATGGTAGTCAATGGTTACTCCATCTGCTTGGTTACAAAAATGACAGAATTTTCATTTTTGGGTGAACTATCCCTTTTAGGTGCGGTGAGGGAGAAAAAGTTCCCCACACAGATTTTGGTCATGTTCAAATTGGTCATGCGAATTCACCTTGTGGACCAACAGAAATCAGCTTGGCATGAAATTGAGCAGTGCTTAACTGAGCTATTGACAAAGGACCTGTTTTTGCATGTGAAATTTTGCTAATGTGACCTCAAATCGCTAATGTGTTTAATTTAAATCCAATCCTGATCAACTCAAAATTAAGGCTATTTCATGTTTTATTTATTATTAGGATTTGTGTGCCACTGCATTTCTATTGTGATTATGGATTGGATTCAGATCACCATAGAGCTGTTATTTGTTCTAGTTGCATCTTGCCTGGTGACAGTAGTGAGTACAGTCTTGTAGAGGTCACTCTCTTTGTCTCTAGGCAACAGCAAAGCTGCCATGCCACCTGTTGCTAGGGCACCCCTGCGGTGACACGTCTGCACTAGAAGGTCCATGTAGCTGTGCAGGAAACGTTTCTCCATATCAACATACTTACTGCGGTCAGGGAGGAGGAAATCAGCCCGATGACCTAGAAAGCAAACCATTGTCACTAACTAGAGATGTGATTGGGTTTAAACTAGTCAAACTTGCAGAAAGCATATGAGCTGACCGAATTTGTTGACAAATGAAGCCGAGTAGTCCCAGATGCCACAGTTGAGACCAGCAGAGTGCTCCTTGAGCTCATACAAAATCTCCTCCATCTCGAATGATGCCAAAACACACTCAATCAGCACAGTAGCCTTTATACAGCCTGCTGGTAGGCCAAGCTACAAAATAATTCAAACAATACCAGAATATGTTAGGAAATAAACGGCATGGATGTTAAAACTGCAATGGAACATACAGTATGTAATCTCAATCTGCACCTTCTTCTCAGTCCAGAAAAAAATCTGACTCCACAATCGGGCTTCCATGTAGCTCTCCACCTGTACAATAAAACATGAAGATTTTCTAGGATATGCTTGATACTACGCAGAAGTTCTGTCCTGGTAAATGAAGTAACGTGATCTGACACTGACCTTGGACAAGTAGAAAAAAGGGCCACTCTGGTTTTGAAGAAGTAGTTTTGCATTATGAAACATCAGCAGACCAAAATCAAACAATGGACCAGGAACCTCTCGACCATTCACCTGCAGAGAAACAGCTGCTCGTAGACTTATCATTACCAAGAAGGATATTTTATTATTCAGAGCTAGCTAATTTACAACTATTTTGATCCTGGAACAACATTCCTGTCTGAAAATTTGTCTTGAACCAGCGTCGAAGAACCAAATAATCCAAGATCATGCCAAATCGTTGACAATCAAATCCAGCTAACTGAGTTAGCGAGGTACGAAGAACGGGCCCCAGAGCTATAACATGAATATGAAGAGTGTTTATGATGAAAAACCGTGGCCCCTGTTCAGGAGATACTGCTGATAATTTAAATAGATCTCATTTGTGGTTGTAAGTGGTTATAATTTTTTTCTATATCCTATCTAATATTTTTTTTCGATATCCTAATAATCTGTGCCATTAGCAGCTCACAACAGATTCATACCATCATGTTGTGCTCCACCATGTTCCACGCTCGAGGACGGAGCATCAACACTGGAGCCTGAGAAATGGGTGGTACATCTATTTATAAGAAATATGACATTGTTAACACATATTTTCCAGACATTTGAATGGGATGAGAATGTTTCTTTACTGTTTTAATGAAACAAGTAGCAAGAGATGAAATAAGGCTCACCCTGTAACTGGTTGTGCATTGCCAGGTAAACGTTGTAAATGCCTTTTATTTGATTGTGATATGTTGGGCAGTTGCCATCATCAAAATCAACCTACAATAGAACAGATTGCAAAAGATTTTTCAAATTAGATGGTGCCAAACCATTGATTATGGATGCATTTTCTGTATTCAATGCATTGTAGTATATAATATATATTTCCAACTTTAGTTTACTGTATGTCACCATCTTATTGGCACAACCATGTCCTACCTGTAACCCTTGGGCAGTAGATTTGAGTCCCATTATAAGGCGTTGCGTATCACAGGGTGAAAGGTCACCAATGTCCACATGTCTGCAGTGTAATCTGTCTGGAACTGGGTTAACTCTCCAGCTAGGATCATTTCGGATGTGAGCTGTGTCCTGCAGAAAGCCTGGTAACTCTCCAGTAAGATCCAGTTGAACTTTACGGAGGACTCTCAAGTTCAAAACCTCGTAAAAGTGTGAGAATATCCAAAAAATAAATAATGGTGATTTGGGTTAACCCCAATTACATATTTACTCATTATAATGTTTATGTATTTATTTTTTGGATATTTTCTGTGCAGGTTAGTTAAAAAATCCACAACAAAATCAATTTTCCCATTTTGCTATAGGTCTATATATATTGCACTATATTGTTATTGTCTATTATATTTTGATAGTTTGAGTAACAAAGTGATATACAAGTTAAAGTGGGTTCACGATACCTTGTCAACCTCTGGCTGGAAGGTAGAAATGAGTTCAGACAGAAATTGCAGAGCATCAGAGTTAAATAGAGTATGAAACTCTGTCTCCAGTCCTGAGGGAGGCGTTTCCAGCTCAACACCTTGATGTACCTATTTATCATTAAACCATGATCTCCAGACAGTGACTCCGAACAGCAGTTTCATATAGTGCTGCACATTACCATTCAGTGACATTGACACAATTTAATATATATAAATTCAAACAAATATATGAACATAATGAAAACATTTTATAGAAAAACTTTAAACATTTGAGTGTTATATTAGCGTTTTAAAATAGCAACAAATTGTGACTTACCAACATTTTCTGCAGTCGTCCAGTAAATCTAGAGTTGGACTTTGGTAAGTGTCTCTGTTTACTTGAAGCCACACATGACTAGTGAGGTTTCATTCGTGAACGAATCAGTGTCTTTGAACAAAGCTTTTAAGCGAATGAATCAGTGAACAAACCCAAATGAATCTTTTTAACATTAGTCCATTATCTTGCAATGTTAAAATAACCAACAATCAAATCACCACTTGAGAGACCACCCATTGTTTGTTTGAATACAATGTGTAATACAAATATAATAATTCAGTTTAATTACTTCTATATTTATTTAGTTTGTGGGTGTGTGTGTTTTGTGTACCCCGTTAACAGAGGTAAGTTTCAGTTTTGATATGTATTTTTCCAGGTTTTTCCCCCTGTAATGTTTCGAAGTACCAAACAAACGCTCTTCTCAGTAACTTCTCGCGAGATTACAGTTGTGTCAACGTCGTACGTGGCTACAGACCCAAACAGTGTAAGAGGACTCCGCCAGGAATGCATCAGCAAAATGTGGAGTCTACCGGTCAACACGTCAAATACACTCACCGAAGTTTGAATCTCTAAGTTTTGCACATGAAGCTTCAGGTGAAGGGCTAAAGGTTCAGCTAAGCCTGCGTTTGAATCACTTATCTGACCCGTTAGCATCAGTACATTTTCACTGTGTCAGTCTGTAAGGGGCACTTGTTTCTCTATAGGAGGACAGCATGGCAGATATCGAGTCCTCGTTTGAATTTAGCTCATCTTTGACCAGCTCTTCGCTGCCTCCACCACGGACTCGAATCTTTAAGATCATCGTGATCGGAGACTCTGGAGTTGGCAAGACCTGCCTCACCTATAGATTCTGTGCTGACAAGTTTCCAGACAGGACTGAGGCCACTATCGGGGTGGATTTTCGGGAGAAGGTTATTGAAATAGACGGCGAGAAAATCAAGGTGAGGATGCTTGTAGATTTAGAAGGATGTTGTGTTAATTTAACGTTACTGCAGTGTGTGTTTATTTAACCCAGTAAAGCCTGACATGGAATAATAGTCAGAAAAATAATTTTAATGGAACAGAACAGCTTGCTTATGTGTTTTTATTTTTTGTATCACATCACATTGGATACTCTTGGGAAGAAAAATCTACATCATATTTATTCAGAGGCCCAAATTGGTGCAGATGATGTCATTTATATGGCCAAAAAGTAAGATGAAATTCTGATAGCGTTTAATGTTAGTCAATGAGATTATTTTAACAATATAGCAGTTGTCACTAGTCTATATCTTCCAATAATTGTTTAGTAAGATGATATTTAAATGCTTAAAGTTGCTTCAGACCACTAAGTGTTCATCAAAATGTAGTCTTTTACAGTATATTATTGTATTATATTATAAAAACTGTAAGATGTACCACAACCTATCAATCAGATGACAAAAGGCATGTAGTAGATTGTTTAATTTCAGCAAATTTTTGATCATGTTGAAAATTGAGGCCTTAGTCTTTAGGCCTTGCATTGGTGGTACAGCTTGTTGTTCTTCTTCTATGATGTTCCCAGCTAGCTGCTGTCATAGAGCTCTGCTGCACACTAAATGTAAATTTCTAAATGTTTTCATGCACAAGAGTGACAAGACCCACACTTTATCATGCACATAATACCTGCCTGTGTTGTTCATTTATGCATGAACACACCCTGCATTCTCCTGCAACGTTTAAAGGACAGATATGTGTGATATGATGACATAAGTTGACATCTAATTGTTCTCGCTATTTCCCTCTACCAGGTCCAGTTGTGGGACACCGCAGGCCAGGAGCGCTTCCGTAAGAGTATGGTGCAGCACTACTACCGCAACGTCCATGCTGTGGTGTTCGTCTACGATGTCACCAATGCCGCTAGTTTCCGTAGCCTTCCGGCATGGATTGAGGAGTGCCGTCAGCATGCCCTGGGGCAGGAGGTGCCCAGAATCCTGGTCGGCAACAAATGCGACCTGCGCCACGCTGCACAAGTGAGCACTGATGCAGCACAGCAGTTTGCCGATGCACACTCGATGCCTCTGTTCGAGACCTCTGCCAAAAACCCCTACGGAAACGATGACGGCAGTCGAAATAACAGTGACCACGTAGAGGCCATTTTTATGACAGTGGCGCACAAGCTGAAATCTCAGAAGCCACTTATGTTAAGCCAGCCACCTTGCGGATCAGGAGATACTGTCACTCTCAGGAGGCAGGAAGAGGAGGACAAGGGAAGTTGGGGCTGTGGTTGTTGGAGGAGCTAATAAAGTACACTTTTAAGGGAGGAGGCACCTCTTTACAGAATGGAGATGACAAAGGTGAAGCACTTTTTAGAGAAGCAGATTTAGAGGTGCTTTTATGTTATCTGTGAAGCTAAAGTCCAGGATTGACGACACAGGAACATTTAGTCTCAAAAATTCTTAGTGTATCTGACGTGCAGAATCTGGCCATTATTTAAAGAGCAAACGACTTCACTTTGACAAGTTGCATGTAGGCCAACCTACTTTACATTTAAAAGCTTCATATGCCACTGCCAAACACTTTCAGTACATTTACCTACTAGTTTGATCAGTGATGCCGTTCCGCAGGTGAATTGAAGGGTGAAATCGTCGTACACAAGATGTTGCCTTTTTCATCATATATTTGAAACCATTTTCTCGCCAAAATTAGATCGACTGTTCTGTTAAATCACTTCAGCCTCCCTGTTGAGACGCAGAATCTGGTTTAGTTTGTGTCTGTTTGCTGTTTGTTCTTTCATTCTCTCTCTCACCCACACACATGCAGGCACTTCCTGTGAAAGTTGTGTGTTCTATCAAGGGAGAAGACAAACCGGCAAACACTCACTAAATGCAGGTTATTTATTGTAGCTGCTAATAGTTCTTGGAGAAGCGAGGGATGAATTTAAAAGGAAAATAAAGTTGATATCCTTGCCTTTCCGAAAAAGTCTTAAAGCCAGTCCTTGTCCACTGCCAGTGTTTTATTTATTGCCAATTTTTTTCTTCTAGCAGTCATTTACCTGAATCAAATCTACTCTTAACGGGTTATGCATGTTATCCAATCCTTCTTGTGAATCAGTTCGAAATTTAGATGTGGTTTAAAAGACTTTTGGTAAAAAAGGACAAGAATTCACTTACATCAGTGTCTACAGTCATGTAAGGTATGTAGTACTGCTTTGTTAGGCAAAATGAAAATGATCTGTACTGTATAATCACAGATTGGTATGAGAACCTCATGTTATTCATGGCTCTGTGCATGCCATGGCATTGGCCATTTTATTTCCCACACTGATACGCAGCACAGAGTTGAATCCATTTCAGAATATTAATTCATGTCTTAAATGTAACGGCACAGCAGGTCCTGTGAAGTGCATGCGAGAATCTCAGGCATTGCATGCTTTATTTCATTTTTGTAATAGGGGATTGCCAAAAAGTGATTTTGCATATGATTTTCAATTATTTATTTGAAGTGGATTGGTTGAGGGCCTGATTAGCTGATGCGTTCCATTGTTTGATTGGGGTACATTAGGGAAGCATGTGATTGGCTGAGAAATTGTGCATTGTTAATGATGGTCCTAAGATATTGAATGCATTTGTGCTTAACGTTTTGACCTTGGGTGCTTACAGAAGGATTATCTCATTTATCTGCCAGAAACATCATGAGCCTTCATACTTCTTACAGGTTCATGCTAAATTGATCTAGATAAACGCTCTTGGTCTGGGTTCTCTTGTTTGTTGTCTATACTGGTTTGTCTTTTCAGCCAACGTACCGTTTCAAGTGTCCTTCAGACTTGAATTCTGTATTTAGTTTTTCTGTCTGCATTAACACATTAATAACGTAAAATATAAGCAGATCTCAAGTCCACAGAATGTTGCAGGTTGAAAATTACAAATGCTGCAAATATATGGAAGATTATTAAAGTTTAAGATTTTTCAAGTGACACCTTTTTATTATTATATCAAATTATTGTTTATTTTTCTTCAGCGGAAGTTATGCATCTTTGCAACCAGTGTATGATCCAATACGTCATATCACTGAAGCATGCACAGCATATTTTTACTAGTCATTTTTCTGAACTCATGTCTTCAATGTTGGTCAGCGAGTTGAGGAAATCAACAATATAATCAAAGAAATGCAAAACAAATCATGCTTTTTTTCAGTTTTGATTTTAACAGTTCATGTTTTACTAAGAAATAAAGTACCACATCTTTGAAGTTCACAAGATGTTGTTGTTCCTTATTTGTCTAATTAAAGAGCGCATATGGTAAATCAATTCTTGTCAGACTATAAACTTCTTTTAAAGTAATGAACTGAAACGCATCTCAAACTATACCGTTTTGCATTTGACATGGGTGCCAACATCAAATGCATAGTCCAAATGAAATTTGTAGAACTGATTGGTTTTATTACTCTGAACATCCAATAGCAGCAATAGTTTTATTATAGTTTGTAGTTTTAGATCCATAAAGAGGCCATTAGAATAACAGATGGTGTAAAATAGCATATCTCAAAAGTCCACAGAATGTTACAGGATGAAAATTACAAATGCTGCAAATATATAGAGATGTTTTTATTATATGTAAATTATTGTTTATTATTCTTTCAGCAGAAGTTGCATCTTTGCAACCTGTGTATGAGCCAATACATCATATAGTCCAAAAAGAGGCCATTAGAATCCTTAATTTGTAATAATTGTTTATTGTAAAATATATATACAGCTTTATTTATGCAAAAATAGCAGTCTATCATGTAAAAAGTATAACGCTAAGGCACATACTTTAAGAGAAAAAAAAAACACTAAAATATAATAAATTGATATGGCACTGATAATAACTTAAACATCAAGAAACACATCTAACTAGAATTGAAACAAGCAAGCTCAACAGAATTTGGACATTTGACATTTCTGGGGCAAATTACTGAACTAAATTTCCCAATATTTGATATTTTTTCCCAGACACATACATAAAAAAAAAATATAATTACTAAGATATTCTGCTATATGGTGGAAGTGTGGAGAGGTCTTGCTGTTCCTGCTCAGGACAGCGATCCATGAATGACACGGGGGAGTTAAAGATTCGCTCTTCTCCATCTGCATGAGAAAAAAAAAAAAAATCTCATTACAGACAGCCACATCCTCAATAACATCATCATAATTGCATACATTGTGGCTCATGTGGCAGATGAATCTTATGAAATATGATTTTGTTATCTCAGTGTACACTTCAACAACATCTCTTGCGTACCTTGCCAAGTGCATATGAGTTCAGATGGAGTAACAGGATCATTCTGAGGAACTAGAAAGTCCTGTAAAATACCAAACCATGCAGAGATTAACAGCTCAATGTTGTGTACTGTATATTACATTTCAGATATAGCAATTTTCTTATGAATTTCCTTGTTTTAAAAAAGATGGTTACACTTTATTTTAAGGTGTCCGTGTTACAGTGTAATTATACATTTAAGTACTAAATAATAATAATTAAAGGGATAGTTCACCCAAAAATGAAAATGTACTCACCCTCAAGTCATCCGAGGTGTATATGACATTCTTCTTTCAGACGAATAAAATCTGAGTTATATTAAAAAAGTCCAGGCTAATCCAAGCATTATAATGGCAGTAATAGTTGCTCTGTTTTTGAAGTCCATAAAAAACGCATCTGTCCGTCAAATAACGTGCTCCACGCGGCTCCGGGGTGTTAATAAAGGCCTTCTGAAGCGAATCGATGCGTTTGTGTAAGAAAAAGATCCATATTTAATATCCGCACCATCACTTCCGGCGAATAAGGTCAAAATACATGCAAAATACAGGCGCGATCATAGATATATACATAGATTCCTCATAAGCGCATGCACGGATCGGTCGAATGAGGCATCTACGTTTATTTATCTTTGATCACGCCAGTATTTTGACCTTATTCGCCGGAAGTTATGGCGCTGGGAATACTAGATGACATTCGTCTGATAAGAGGTGAAAAAATAACAAATACTGTTCGGTTTCTCACAGAAACCGATCGCTCCGTGTCTTAAGACATTCATGTGTCGCCACGAGCCGCATGGTTTAATATGGATTCGTATGTCTATGTGTTTTTACTCTCATACTCTAAAATATCCCCATTGACATGCATTATACGACTATCACACTGCAACGGTTGGAGTTAAAAATCTTCAATTGTGTTCTACTGAAGAAACAAAGACACCTACATCTTGGATGCCCTGGGGGTAAGCAAATAAACATAAAAATTTCGTTTTTGGGTGAACTATCCCTTTAACTACATGTACTTACTATAGGGTTTGGTATAGGATTTGTTGCATGTAATTATCATTTATAGTTAATACTATAGTAACTACATGCAACACGTGTAACAAGCACACTGTAAAATAAAGTTTTACCAAAAAGACTTTACCCACCATGCCATTTGCAGAATCGTAGCAGCCACAAAACGGCAGACTGCGACAGCCAACATACATAATCAGAGAAGAAAAGAGCAGAGACCCCGTGCAGGCCACCAGAAGAGTGCCGTTTGCGCCTTTTACCATCTGGCTGAGGACAAACCTCTACACAGGACACAGCTATATCAATTATTTCTATATTTTAAGATGAGGGTATAACAGATAGCAAATTGAACATGATCTGGTGTGACTGTACCACTTCAGGGATATGATGGGCATGGAAGATCTCATCATCCTCCTCTCCATAGCTGAGAGTGACGCAAGCATAAACAAAGACGATCATAACAGCAAAAAGCGACGCCACACAGGAGACAATCATGGCATTTACCTTAAAGTATTAATGAGAGTGTTAATATCAGGAAGAAAAATACATTGGATTAGACGAATAAATTCACAAAAACAAAAAAAAAAATTACCAAAATAGGGTTTTTCTTCTGGGATGCAAAAAGCGCAAGTACACCAGGTGCAGCCATAATCTAAAAGAAGAGGAAAAAGTCAAATCAACTTTATTTATAAAGCGCTTTTTACAATGCAGATTGTTTCAAAGCAGCTTTACAGTGTTAAACAGGAAAATAGTGCAACAGAATTTTATTCTGCCGTACAGCCATACAGTGACAATGTGGTCATTAGATCAGGAATTAGATCAGTAATTTAGTTTATATGGTTAATTTAGTTTACTAGTTAAATTTATTTGGATATTTATTTGAAAATTTAGTGTCCCCAACTGAGCAAGCCAAGCCAAAGGCGACAGTGGCAAGGAAACCAAAACCCCATCAGGTGACCTAATTGAGAAAAATAAACCTTGGGAGAAACCAGGCTCAGTCGGGGTGCCAGTTCTCCTCTGGCCAATTAACAAACAGCGTATGATTATTAATCTGGCAACTTTAAAGGTCAGGGGTCATATTAGATCTGCATATTCGAATGATCGGACGCAACACGCCCGGAGACGGGTTTATTGAGGATGACGTATCGATTAACCAATTATTAAATTGCAATATTCGAAAGATCTGAGCCGTAAGGCCGGAGACAGGTTTATTGAGGGTGACATATCGATTAAACAATTATTAAATACGAATATTTTGAACGATCGTAGTCATCACCCCAGAGACGGGTTTATTGAGGATGACGTATTGATTAAACAATTATTACATTTGAATAATAACTCATTTCAATTATGAAAAAGTGAAATGAGTTAACAGAATCACCATCTCTCAGTGTCTTTAGGGTGAATATGGTTCAAGTGTGACACCTAGGCCTAATCTTCTTTATCATTATGTGTATAATCTTCCATTACTAAAAATCAAGTTCATTCTAAACCACGTTCACAGTGGCTCGGTGGGTAGCACTGTACCTCAGCAAGGAGGTCCCTGGTCATAACCTTTCTGTGAGGAGTTTGTATGCTCTCCCTGTGTCTGCATGGGTTTCCTCCGTTTCCCCCACAATCCAAAAACATGCAGCATTGGTGAATTTGAGACGTTAAATTGTGTGTATGTGTGTGTGTGTCCCAAGCCATGTAATGAGGAGGGTTGGGGAAAGACCTGACCTGACCTATCCAGGAAAATCATTCATGAACAATCTCTTATGGCAAGAGATGGTAGCAAAATAGTGAACCGTGATATATTTTGATAGGGATACACCATAACTCACGTATTAATCTTTTTTATGTGACCTTGACACTGTCCCAGTTTGACAACTATATACTGGCAAACTCAGATGGTGCATTATTGGTTAACTGGGGAAGCCATTTAAGTAATTTTAAAATAAAAAAAATTGTAAGTATTAAGCTTTTCTCACCAGTCCAGACCAGAGTGGAACCCTAGTTTCACTGAGAGTAGTGCTCTTGCGGAAAACTGCATCCATAAAGCCGCAAACCACGCAAAGCCCCGCGCACGCCACCTGAAGGATGCCGAGGACCACCACACTCTTCTGATTGAAGATGAAATACCTGTAACGGTCCATCTCAGGCCTTCAGCGGGGAGAAGAATCAAACAGAAGGTATGCATTTTTAGGTTCATAAATATTATTTTAAAGAGAACAATCTTTCCCTGGTATGTCTCTAAACGAGTCGGATCAAACGCATACTCACTTGAAGCAAGTCACTATCGCTTTCCACGTTTTGTGTTGATTCTGGAACTACAAAACCACTTTACTAACTTAATTATACTAAACGCTATTCGGAGGCTATGCCAAACCCTATTTAATAAGTATAAAGTGATTTATAAGTCATTTAAAATAGAATAATTTGCGTATTTACCTATGCCGTTTCCCCGTTTCACTTCCGCACCGCTTGTTTAGAAGAAAGCGTGTCATTCATTTACCTGGCGCGCGCAGGTGCAGCACGATGACCACGCCCCCATTGTGTGAACATGGTTACTTTGGCATTAAATATTCCTGTATTTTGTCATTTAAAAAAAAAAAAAACAGATTTATATTTTCTACATTTTATCCTTTTTTGACATTTTATCCTTATGTGGGTCAATGACAAATAAAGCTTCAGTTTATTTTTTAATCTTTTCAAAACTGATGTAATGCATATGTTTGAGTCATGAACAATGTGTTTAAACAAGTTTCAATTGTTAAATAAAATGTCAAAGGGTTTAAATGCATTTTTTGTCAGGTGGTACAATCAAATAGTTGTATGTAACCTGACTTGGAAAGTGTACCAACCTACCCATACTTGAAATTAGTAGTATTTGAGAGAGATCTACAAACCTTTTCACTCCGGCATAAGGATCAGTTGTGCTCATCTGGATGATACACTGTCATGTTTACTGTTATTACCTTGTCAATTCATAATAAATAGCTAAGTTTGAATTTGTGCCACACTGACATTTGAGAATATACAAATTGCTGGATAAAAAAACTATATCAACAGCTTTAAAACTACTGATATTTCTTTATTATTAAGAAAGACCATTTGAAATAGTTTTCTTAGTCATTTGTTCAGACCACCACCTGGCATTTTGAGGGTTAACGATAACAAAACATAATATAATTTAAATGTAGGTTTTATAGAATAAATAGTTTTTATAGAATAAAGTGACATGCTATGAATTTATCAAATTATTCTAAAAGGAAATAATGCACTTGGACACAGAAATATGCACGTCATTGGCCTATACAATAACCGAGAACGTTGAAAAGATGAGTCAAATGAACTTGTGCTCTATGCAGGAGTTTTATTGGTAAACCTTTGTTGATAGCTTTTGCATATCAAAGGCTGAAGTTCAGATCAGTAGAAAGATTTATCTTCACCTTGTACCTTAGTCTCAGATACTCCTTTCCCAACATACACAGTACACTTTACTTGAACTTTATATTTTTGGTGATTCTTCATTGTACTGAAGGACAGTGAAAAACGGTGTGTGAAAAAACAAATATAAATAAAAATAAATAAAGGGCATAGCCAGTATAATACTGTACTTCAAAACAACTTGAGCCTCATTCAACTTAATTGTAGCTGTTTGTACATGCTAATAGAGACAGAGCAAATTTGTTTACAAGAATAATTGTCGGTAATAACAACAAACTAATATTTTCAGTTCTTGGGGGAAACATGAGGAGAGCAGCAAAAGACACTATACTGGTTTAATACTGAATGGTTAACACAAGTTGTGGTAACGAGGTTGAATACTTCAAGGAATAGTTATAATAGTCTTTCAAACTTTCCAACTCCGCTTCCTGATTTCAGTTAAAATGCCTTTTAAATCACTTGCTCTTATTCAATCTCAGTCACATACTAGGTCCTTCCCCTTTGTAGAACCATAGAATTTTGTAGCCTACTCCGTAATCCGAGTGAGGATTTCACAGTTAAAAATACTTGTAAATGAATGAGAATGCCAAAAAACATTATTATTCATAATTGTTAGCTGCAAGATAGTCAAAGGACAAAGTTAAGAGTTTCTGGTGGTAGTTGCAGGGTGGGATGGGAGCTGTTGTTTCAGGACAGTGGTGGTGAGAAGGGTCTTAGAAGGTCTCGTTTGCCCCTTTTCCTGACACCTTCTGCTGAAACTCCAGCAATTGCTTTGTGTACCATTCAGGTGCTTCTGGATCAGACTTCCCTGAAGGCTCATGGTCATAACCATAAGCAACAGTGAGTTCTTCATCCTTCTCCATGGCACGGATTGTTCGGATGCATTTTATTTGCCCAAAACGAGGATGGACATACCTGGACAGTTAAAAACGGCTGTTAGTACAATGGTTACATGACTAACCCAATATTGTCCAACAATATGATTTGTTTATATTGAAATATCCAACAAAATACTACACAAAATAAAATCGAAAAACAAAAGCACAATGTCTCTGTATATCTCTCAAATATACATCCACACTTACGGGTCATATTTGCAATTGGGAGAGAAGGAGTGATTGGCCTTGTGACCTAGAGATGCACAGTAATTCTCAGTCAGATTGAAAGGTTTCGGAACATCAATCACAGTGTCCTCATCCAAAGAAATAGTGTTCCCATTCAGGGACCAGTCGCGACTGTCCACCTGTTAATTTTAACATGAACAGATTTCAAAATACTTTAGTTTAGCAGTAGCACACCATTCACCTTAAAAAAATGAAAAAGTATTACATTCTGGCATTGAATAATGTTAAATGGAAATAAACAAACCTCTGTATGTGTAATACGGACACCATTATAAAAAGCCATCACTGTGTTAGCCTCAGCCTCAGTTTTTGCAAATAGCCCTTCTCCAGCTCCGGAAATAAGTGAATGTCCCACATACACACTGTTAAACCAAAGGAAAACCACCTTTCAGCTTGAAATCAACAAGACGATGACAAGAGAAATATTGTATTAAGACTAGAGAACCAACTGAAACTCCCCCAATGAAATGTCAAGACCAGACAATCCATCACTGGAACAAATAAGTACATGTTTTCTGTTCAAAACAAGATTTAATAGATTGAGGTTTACATGGTTGATCACAGCTTGCACCAACCGTTGACGTTCGTAGAGGTCAGGCAACAGTTTATGACTGGCGATACATGACGAGGTGGATTTATCGTAGCAGTAAACGGGACCTAAGAGAGTTGGAAAAGAAAGATTATCCTATAACGATTTTCATACCAAGATGAACGTTTACTTGCCAGATTTAGATTATTAAAGTCTTGCATTTTAAAGGACTCAACAACCAATACAAAGTGAATCAATGGGTAAACTGATAAGGCAAATGAGAACGTAAATATAAGTACTACTAACTGTCCGGATCAACAATGAAGTGTGGTCTGCCATTCTCTTGAGTGGTAAGAGTGGCAAGTCGGGCCTCAATCAGTTCTCCATCAACAAACGAGCCATACAGAGCTGTACGTCCATCAGGGTAAACATAAGCCACTGCCTTTCCTGTCATCTCTCCATCTTCATTCATTTCCCCCACCACGCAGGCGCCATCCTTTAAACAACAGGAGAAAAAAAAAACGTATATATAGACAAACCTTTTCAATAGACTATTCATGTTCCGAGTTCAATATGTTATGGCATAATAACAAATGTTGTCAAAAGAGTTCTTAATATTGGGCAAAACAAACCGGGTAGTAGACCCAGCACATGCCACAGCGAATGTTGTCCTTGTACTGGCCCCTGAAGACCGGTTGACCATCTGGATTGAACTCTTGAGCAGGTCCATTGAGCTCGCCGTCTACATAAGTGCCATGTAATGCTCCTCCATCCTCGTAAGTATAAATGCCCTGGCCCTGCAAAGCATCGTCCACATAGAAACCCTCCAGCATACTATAGAGGGGGGGAAAGGTAATATGCAGGTGAAAAATAATTACATTTATCTGCTATAAATAAACTGACCCAAATAAGCTTTTTTGTATGCAAGCGTACAAAAAAATAGGACACCAAATAGAAAGGGGAAAATGAAATTCTGCAAGTTAATTACAACGAAGACTGCTGATGATGATGCATGTGAATTTGAATGATATTGAATCACAGTGATGTGATTCAAAACTATATACATTTTATTAATTCATGAAACTCTTCTGGGCAGTTGATTGGTTTCCCTAAGCCAGCAGCACAGCTAATCAAGCTCTCTTTCCCATTTATACAACCTCATTATTTTCCATCTCAACCTGGTATAGTTCAGTAGCGCAGGTCATGGAAAATTTCTCTAGCCCTCCTCCTCCCCAGCACCACATGTCTAGATTTGGAACAGCGATTCTTCATAGTTTACCCGGAAGCATAGCAGATTTACAATCCATTCTTATCAATAAAATCCTATTACAAATCTATTTAGATGGAATGATAGAAATAATTAAATCTGAGAATCAACAGTGATTAATATTCCATTATTAAAATCATGTGAAAATCAATAATACATGTAACAATGGTGCCAACATACACCACAAGTCTCAAACCTGCCATCGAAAAAGAAGAATTTTCCTTTTCCGTTCTTCTCCCCATGAACAAAGTGTCCCTCAAATCGGTCACTTGAGGAGTAGGTCACAGTACAGAAACCATGAGGCTGGTCATCCTCATCCAGCGGTCCTAAAAAGTCATGACATTGTAATCAGAGATAATAGACTGATGAATAACTAATGCACTCCATACCTAAAAATAACACACAGATTTTAATGTCCCAGGTTAATAAAATCTGTTCAGTTAGATACTTAACAAAAACATCCAAAATCTGTTCAGTTAGATACTTAACAAAAACATCCAAAGTGATTGTATACTAATGGAAGCCCTGGGTTTAATGATGACAGTCCAGAACTGAGACCTGTACATGCAGATCAAGCTGAGCTTGCAACTATTGTGTCAACGCCACACTTTCTTAACCACGTGGCTTTAACAATAATATTATGTCCATTAAATTATAAATCCAACCTATATTCGACATTTACAGGTTCCTTAAAAATATAATATAATGTACAGTGTCAGAGAGGGAAATAAAATTAAAGATATTTAAAGAAAACTAAATTAGTCGTTTATACTTTCTGCTTATACTGTTGTATCTCAGTGCATGAGATTTCAGAAGGAGTCTTAAATAAGTCCAACGCTGAAATATGACTCTCTGTCATCTGGGGGTTTTGAATAGTCCAAAGCTTTACAGGCCTCGTGTGTTTGACAGCTTGTGTACAGAGGAAAGCTGTCGGTAGGCTAATCTTCGGCGAAATGAGACTGCATAAAAGTTCAGCCTGACAGCCGAGAAGACGACAAAAACAAACTTACGCACAACGTATCGTTTGTGAATACGCTTGTCGTACCTTCAACCACTTCTTCCATATTGTCATCATCGCTGTCCATGTTTGCGCTTCCGCTGGTTGTGTTTATTATTGGGATAACGGGCTGCGTCTAAATATGCCTGCCGCGTCGCGGAAGCTTCAGCAGCGCAGGAAGGGCTGGCGCACAGTGTCTGACATCATCAGCGCCGAACGCCCAGCACTGATTTCGTTGTGCTCTAACTTTTATCGGGAAATGAATCATCGAGTCTATCCCCACATATACTACTAATCAGTTAAGTATTAATGGTATAAAAATGTATAACATATATATTAAAGAATTATGTAGACCTACATTATTGCCGAAATGCAAACCTTTTTGGAACTCAATATCAGATTGAATGGAAAGAGGTCTGGAGTTTACTGTCTCACCAAAAAAAGAAGAAAAGGAATTACATATAAGTTTATTCAATTGATTTATCCTGTGAAACAAGTAGTCTCGAGATTTTTTTAGATACATGGAGACAACATGCATCTTTTGTAACACAGAAGAAGAATCCATAAAACACTTATTCTTTGAATGTTTATTTACCCAATTGTTTTGGATTGATGTTAAATATCTGATATTTAAATTCACAAAATTAAAGATACGACTGTCTGGTAAAGATATTAGTTTGTTTTAAACAGTATAACAAAATTTTGTTAATAATTTATATTTTGAAAAAATAAGAGTTTGGAGCAAAATTTGGTGGTTACTTAATAATTATGTATGAAAAATAACATACACAAACAGAAATGGACAAATAATAAATCTAACATTATATTATTTTTGGAATGTATTGTAAGTTTTCCCCTGTATAGTTTTTTTTTCCTTTTTTCTCTTCTTTTTTAGAGTGTTTCCTTTGATGCTACACTCTAAAAAAATTCTATATGGCACCAAAAATGGTTCTTGGCTCGTAATCATAGGGGAACCTTTTTAGTGCTATAGGCCTATAGCACCAATTTTGGTGCTTCAGCGGTTCTTCAGAGGTTCTTCACCGGTTCTTTGACTAAGGTGCTATATAGCACCTCTGAAGAACCACTGAACCACTGAAGCACCAAAATTGGTGGTTTATGGCACTAAAAAAGGTTCCCCTATGATTACGAGCCAAGAACCATTTTTGGTGCCATATAGAACCTTTTTTTTTTTTTTTTTTTTAGAGTGTATTATGAATGTAATAGATAATAATACACTGTGATCCTCAGTGTTTGTAGGTTGTATGTTGTTCAGTTCTAGCCTTGGGAAGTCTGAATCATTGTAGCGAATCGGTTCACTCGGACAACTGATTCCAAACCTATGGTTCCAAACGTAGGCTACATTTGTCAGCCGATGCGGACGACGAAGCCGTACTAAAATACTCTGACAATGTCTTACGTCTCAACACTTTTGTGCTTTTGTTGTGAAATGTTTGCTGACTTAAATAAGTCACCCTAATATAGTGGTTTTTGGCTACTCCCAAATAAAACTTTGAAAGTGTAGTTGAACCTGTTAGTTAAATATATATACTGCTCTATGATTGGAAAGGCTAAGTGGAGAGCATGATGAATCATTCAACACCCTCTGTAAACGTTAGACCGGCACTTCCTGATTTTAAAAACAGGAGGAGGTTGTCAGGAGGCGGGTACACAGACCCAGAGCCATAGAAAAAGCCTATGGAAGTCTATGGGAGTGTCGTAAGTAACTCTGTTTTTCAACGGCTCGGCACTGACATAATTTCACATCTTTGTAGCGAGACACACTTTGTTCGCACCATAACACCACAAGTATGACTTCGGATCTGCCAGTTCTCCTTGCAGCAGTGTCAATACTGTCTGCTCTCCACATGGGTAAGATGGTCTTCTACTAACTAGCCTACTACACCATCAAAAATACAAACGTGTCGTCGTGCACTACACTGCAAGAAGCAAGTGAATCATGATAACCTATTAAAAAACAAGACATTCTTAGGTTCAGCAAATTACCCTCTTTTTATACATTTTTTATGTATAGTGTTCTGAAGTATATAGATCTTTGGAGATTAAAATAAATTATTTCTGTTAATTATTACGATCAGATCTAGTTTTCTCTAATACATCGATCCTTTTACTATTTGATGTAGGCCTATGTAGCACAGAATTATTTGTGGAACTTAAAAATACTGTTTAAGCTTTATTTCTTCGAGTAAACGTAACGTGTTTCATTTCAAATAGAAATATATATATATATATATATATATATATATATATATATATATATATATATATATATATATATATATATATATATATATATATATATATATATATATTTTTTTTTTTTTTTTTTAAATTGTAGAACTTTAGATTTGTCTGGCCAAAATCAGACAAATGTGTAAATAAGATCAGGTCAAGGATTACACTGCTTATTAAAATGATGTTCGATAATTTTAAGTGAGCTATTTCAAGATAACTCAGTTAATGATTCATAAATCAGACAGGTTAAATATGTGTATGATTAACAAGCTAATAGGCTGCTATATACTTGAAATCATATGTCAGATATGTATCATTCATTTTTGGGTTTGTAATAATGTCTGTGGTAAAACGGTGTGTCTGAATAATAGTGGATGAATTTCTTAGGATTTCAGGCAAGACGTGTGGGGTGGTCTAGGATGAAGTATAGAATTATGCCACCCAGTGTTACTGGACCACCTGAGTTTGAAAGGACATTTCGTGCACAGTAAGATCAAAGATCTTTACAGCCAGACTGCTTCATTGATGCCTCTCATACTTCACACATTTCTCACTCACACTTTCATTTATTAACAATCATATGTGAAATTTACTTTGATTGTCAAGTTGTCAAAGGTAATCCAACATATACGAACAAGTTATAAAATGTTAAAAATATGTCTTTCCACCATTTCTTTAGCCAGAATAGTGTAGAGTTTTATTCCATTTTCTTGGTGGTATTGTGGATCTCTGGCATCTTTTGCAATGAAGGTAAGTTACATAGTATATTTTGTATAATTATATACATTGTATAAGAACAATGATACAGTTACACAGAATGTATGGGGGGGAATAAAAATGATAAACCATTTTATAACTTGAATTTAACTTTTCTCTTTTAACAGCGCTTGCTGCTCTTGGAGGCATTCTGTATATTGTGGGCAGAGAGATATACTTTACTGGCTATATCAATGAATCCAAGAAAAGGTGATAATCAAAACACACACACACACACACACACACGTTTGTTTTTGTGAAATGTAAGGACATTCCATAGGCGTAATGGTTTTTATACCGTACAAACCGTATTTTCTATCCCCTTACACTGCCCCTGCCCCTAAACCTAGCCCTCACAGGAGACTGTGCAGTTCACTTTCTGTGAAAAAAAAACTCATCCTGTGTGATTTATAAGCCTTTTGAAAAGTGAGGACATGGGGAACGTCCTCATATTTCACCCTCTCTTTGTAATACCTATGTCATACCCATGTCATTATACAGATTCGTGTCCTGATATTTCACAAAAACATGCCCACACACACACACACACACACACACACACACACACACACACACACACACACACACACACACACACACACACACACACACACACACACACACACACACACACACACACACACACACACACACACTCTTTAAAGTTGTGTAAAGTCATAACATATTACAGCCCATTCTTACTGTTGTTTCTAGGTTGCCCGGGTTTTACTTGGTGTTGTGTGTCCTGTTATTCCTAACTGTGACGGCTACCATTGGAGTCATTCAATCATTTTTGGGCAAATATCTCAACATCAGACTTCTCTAAACATCAGACTTCTCTAAAGAACTGAATTGTTAGTTATAAAACAGTTTGCCTCAATTTATCAAGCAAAAAGGATGTAAAATGTATACTTTATGCATGTTTCAGGTATAATAAATTGATTTTTTTATGTCAGTTTTCCTTTTAAGATTTACATTACTGTATTAATTATTTAGAGGATCTAGTTATACACTCACCACTAAATTCCTACTATTCACTTGTTGAAAATGCAATCTTAAGTGGACATCTTGTGGACTGAAGTGAAATGCTGGAATGCATTGAATTTATCATTAGGGAGAGTTAGAAGACCTGGATATACTGTACTTCACTGTAAAAAAAGTTAACGTAGCCTAATTCTCAAACACTGTAACAATATATCCACTCCAGCAAGTCAAGGTTAATAAACCCAAGTGCAGTTTATTTGAAGAAGAAAAAAGATTCAGAAGTCAAAGCTTAAACAAGAAGACACTGATCAAAAGATAGTCCAGAGACAAGAGAAAAATTAGGGTTATATACACAAGAAATAAAAATAAACCAGCAACACAAGACTAATAATCAGAACAATAATCCAATGACACGATTAAGGGCAAACATAATTGAACGGCTACAGGATGTCCGGTCAGAACATTATGTCTTACACCAGTCTGTACTTCAAGATTATTTATTCGGTTTTGTCATGGGAGTGTGTGTGGTTCTGTAAACAAGCAACATACAAATATAAATAAACATAAATGCACAATCACAGATCTATAATAATACTTAACTATAAAGAAGCACTTCACTATTAGTTTTAAGCAGCATATTAAATTGCACATTAAAGAAATAGCTATAAACCCAAATATATGCATTACAGACTCAATACAATGTTTATGCTATCGCACCGCCAGCCTGCACGTAGCGTTGACAGCGCATGTGTCTAACTTGTATGAATAACATGCTCGTAAATGTTCCCTGAGACACTTTAAAGGCGGCATGAAATCAAATTTTATAATTCGTATTTTTATATTAATATTGTAGTGTTTACTATAACTGATTTATCTGTGCACTTCATTATTTTTTAAAAATTAATTTACCCTTATAATCTTTAATCAAATATGTTAACTTTCCCTCCCCCATCGAAACAACCTCTCTTCTCTCCCGGTCATGTGCTATGGCGCGAGGGCGGGGTTATCGCCCCGTCTCGTTTCTGCACCTCCTCTCAGAAACATGTCACTGATCGTGGTTAGGTGCATTTTTCTCGGTATACACAATACCTTCTTCAAGAAGGACTTGAGGCAATAAGAGAGAAATATATGAGAAATAAAAGCTTTTTTTTATGTAAAAATTACTCAATATAGTCGGACGAACAGCTTATCGTGACGACTCGCACTGAGGAATGCAGCGTGTGAACGTGCTTACGGTGCGCCCCCCTTATAAGGGAGAGCTGAGAAAAAAGCTTTACAGAAATAAAGCCATAAAAGGCTTAAAATAAGTAAAATCTGTAGCATAGACCAGCGAAAAGTGAGGAAATATGCTCAGTAACATTATTAACTTCCAACGATCCAATCAATTCCCGAAGGACGAAATCAAGCCTCGCCCTACATTTTTTCTAATTTCAGAAGCCGTTTCACTCGGATACACGTCACAATAAGGAGAAAAAGACGATCTCAACTTCCGTTTCATGCCGACTTTAAAGTCTATACAATATAAGCGCAGCATCAAATACTTTACTGATAAAGAACACAGTGAGATTATATGGCATTAATACAAGGTATTTACGCAATAACATAATGTGCAAACCAAATTATTACTGTAAACATTCACGTGGAATGCCGCGGTAATGTTCTTTCCTGTCTCTTACCAATAATCACTAATGACGCGAAATACTGTTAATAAATGTTAATAACTATAAACAATCGCATCTCTGCAGCCTCTCTCACTGATATCTTGTTTACAACTCCGCGGAAAGTTTTGGAACAGTCCGAGTCACGAACAGAGGTGGGGGAGTTTGGAAGAGTCCATTTGTGAAGGGTGGACTTTTTTACACTCATTGATTTGATTGGAATGAGTGTTGCTGCTTGTACAACTTACTTAATTAAAATGAGTTAAAGTTTAAAATTGCTGAACATTGTGTTAGTACGACTGTTAGTTATTCTGTTCAATCCATTTAAATAAAGTAAAGTTACTTAATCCATTTGAGTTTGGACTACCTAAAGCATTTTAGTTGCAACTGAAACTGAACTGAGTGGATTTTTAGTTCCTTCATGCGTTGAAGAAGGCTGGATCACGAAAGGAAATTTTGAAATTAAGTATTATTTTACGTGTTTTGTGTTAAGGCAAATAGCTTTAATTCTAATTATTATATTTAAAAGATTTTCTTTTATGTTGACATTTTTGTGGTTACCATGATTGTGCTAAAGAGTCCAGTAGAACAGTCAAGTATTTTGAAAAACATAATTTAGCTATGCATGGAATATCAGTCTTAAAATTAAATTCAGACTTAAATTTTTTATTTTTCTTACTCTGCACAATGTAAAATAATAATAATTAAAAAAAGTGTATGGTGGAAAATAATCAAAGATATTTGAAATAGAACAAAATCATCTGCTTTACTGTTAGCAACCATCGTTGTGACCAAGATATTTGCAACCCCTCCCCCCTTAACGCCATCAGAAGGGCCATTTGGGATTTCTAAGGACAAAAGAATGGCTTGCTGGCCAAATGCTTTTCACACCTTTGGTACAATGGGAGTCTGATTGGTTACTTTCAAACGTCTCACGGTTTGGTCTGATTGGTCAGTTTTAAAAGAGTCATATTTGAGTTTGGTGACATCAGAGAAGAGGATAAAAGAAGATCCGAACTGTAGCTCTTCCTCTTTTGATTCTCTGCCTTCTCTAGAGAGAGCTGCTCTTTAGCTCTCTCTTTCTTCTCTCTCTCTCTCTCTCTCTCTCTCTCTCTCTCTCTCTCTCTCTCTCTCTCTCTCTCTCTCTCTCTCTCTCTCTCTCTCTCACAGGTAACATTCTAGGCATAGGCCTACTGAGTATAATTAAGGGTTTAAGTTTACATCTATGTTAAGCTATTTTAAGTGTAACCATAATTAGAATTTGTGTTTCCTTTTAAAAGAGATTTCTGTCTATGATGTAATTGACATTTTACATTTACTTGATTGTTAATAAATTGTTACATTTTTGATCCTTTCTGAATTAATCTGTAATTATTAACTATCTCCAATACGGAACGGTATAATTGCAACAAAGGGTTAAAACGGAATGATTAAATGCATGATTAACTATCAAATATAAATGACCAAACAATCAGTTGGCACTCTCTTCTAAATGTGACAACTAAGATAAATGGAGTCAGATGAAGAATATTATAATCAAATCCATTTTTCCAGCTGAAACAACTGAACGCGCGTGCGGCCTTCAACGCAGTTCGCTACCGATCCTTGGAGCGAATTCATGCGGTCTTGGTTATTTAGCACTTTATGAAGTAGAATAAAAGTTAGAATAAACAGACTGATTTCACAAGTTTGACTTTATTCTCTAATGGTACAGCAACGTAAATAGTGAAATGAATGTCGAAACAGATTTATAATAAATTAAATAATACTGGCAAGCAATCATATTTTCATGTATTATATGCCTACCATACATCAAGGCATTGACTTAATATTGACATCAAGAAATGTAACTGCACTTTAGGGCTGTGCGATATTGAAGAGAAATGCGGTATGGAGTACCTTGTTAAATAATGCAATATTTATGTGTAATAATAATATGCGATACGATATTGCTTTAAGTGTGTAAAATCTATATAAATTATATAAAAAAATGATTTAAAGCTGCAGTCCGTAACTTTTTGCGCTCAAGCGATTAATAAACAGAACTGCATGCGTGTTGTGGAGGAACATTGCAGCCGGAGGTACTTCTCTCCGTTCCTACCAGTCTGGTCTGAAATAGTCCCAATATAAACACTTATTATAAGTGTACCATAATGATTCAGGGTAAGACAAAAACACGGTTTGGAAAATGGATTCATTTTGTACATTCTCATTATATCATATTTGTAAATCTTGAACACAAAAAAAAGTTACGGACAGCAGCTTCAAGAAATGTGAATGATACCATTTATGTGTTTCACATTCTTTCTGGGAAAAGAAAGCATCGCTACAACTTCTGAAAGTGACCAGCAGTGTTTTAGAAAAAATGAATGTCAATTAAATTTTAACATCAATGTAAATAAACAAAAAATGTCATGCCAATATGTAAATACCAAAAACTCTTTGCTTGACTTGGTAATATTTAGTTGTATCAACCTAAAACTTAACATCAAGAACATCCAGGTAAACAAACACACCTGAACTAGGGGTGGACGATTATTTTTGTTATTTTAATTTATCTTTGTTATTCAAAATAAGAACTAAAAACAGTAGTCTTCACATGAATTAAATATACACTGATACATAATAAAGCTACAAAGGTTATACACTAAGTGATTTTCTCTTTTTCTTTTGTTGTTTGACAGACAGCGGCAGGTTTAGTATTAGCAGGCTGTCACTTTAAGACCTAATGCACGGATCCTATTGACACACATTTGGTTTCTTTCCCCAACTTATATTGTTCACTTAAAGCATAACCGACTGTGTTTATATGAATAGTCGTTAAGACAGCCATTTTGACATAACTGTGTGCGTATTTGACAGTTTGAGTGTGTAACAAAGCACGAAACAGAACTGAAGGGATCACACGCTTTCAGAGAGGCGGCTTGTGCGCACGTTGTGTGTCAGACAGCAGACAGCTCAAGAATGCAAGGAGTTGTTTTTCGCAAGTTATTATTATTATTATTATTATATTATAACTCTTTTTTTAATGTCTACCAAGTCACATAAGTAACAGTCGTGTGCCCTGTCTATTCTCTGCTATGCGTTGACCTAAAACGTACACTTTTCGCAATGTTGAAGTAGCCTATTAAAATCATTCAGATATTGCGTGCCGTTGCGATATGCATGTCGTGATATGAACATTTGCAATATTTCGATATATTGCGCAGCCCTACTGCACTTAATATATTGTCTTGAAATGATTGCACATGTACATTTTTCATGTTTTTGATGTACATCTTGCAGCATAAGTACCATTAGTATTATTGACCAAGGAGACTGTTGTGGTGGAGCTATGAGAGAATGAAAGTTGCTGGCTTGACACGGTTTACATTAACAGGACACTTACCCGTGTTTCCTGCTTTGTCCATCACAGAAACCTCCACATCTTCAAGGCAGCAGATGCCTATATAATAATGCAAAAATGTTGCAATGTAGCCATTTTCATCTAGACCATCATATTGTGTAAAGTTGCTAAAACCGCCACCAGTGGAAAAAACACGGGTGTAATAGATTCCTGAACCAGCTCCATCTGTAATGATGTAGGTCACTTCCATAGTTGTATTTTCACATGATAAAAGACAGTCTGAACTCTCATTTACCACACGGCACACTGGTGGAGTAAAATCAGTGACCTAAACAGAAAATAAATGTTATTTATTTCAATTAAATGCCATAGTAAATGCAAACCTAAAGCTGTATTATCAATTAGCAGAAAACTGGACTAGAAAAAGATGAATATTTTGCAGCAGTTTACAATACACCTACGACAACCAGATGTTGTCCTTACATTCAGTATCGCATCTCTTATTTCTCCCTCTACCTTGTCAGCATATTTCATTGCTTCATTTTCACTGATGACATCACGGTGCGGAAAGCCTGTGACCATCCAATCAGCATGAAGAGAAAGACCAGGGTCTTTGCAATCTGAACCATTCTGATCAACTATGGGGAGGTTTAAAAAATGTATTAAAGTTTATGCTTTTATTAGCAGGAGAATTAATTTATTTAACATCAAAAAACATTCCACATATATGTTTTTATATAGTATAAAAACTGTTCGGTTTCATCTTCTTTTCCTGGTACACTGCAAATTTTCTTGATCAATACATTTTGGACTTTTTTATCTTTTTGATTTTTAAATATATTTTAAGATATTTTAAATAAGATAACTCTTACAAAAAAAGTAAGCCTTACTTCAGAGAATACGTCTTGAAAACAGGTCTTATTTTATTTTGGCTTTAAGTTAATTTTGCTAATTTTTGAGATGTTTAGATATTTTCCTGAAAAACAAGATAAAACATACTCAGAAGAATGTTTTGTGTGAATGTTTGCCGTGTATACTCTCAGCATTACAAAACTTGCCGGAAAATGTCACAATGGGAACAAGAGCACAAATTAAGAGGAATGAGCTTGGCATGGACGGGGACATTCTGAATTACAGAATCTGTTTTGCGTTATACTCTGATATTGAGTGTAAGGCTATTACGTTGGTCTGCAATAACAGGTATAAATCACTTTTCAGAAGAGATCTTTGACTTCATATCTGTTTATAAAAGTGATTTTGTATTAAATTTGTCATTGTAGGCCTTAAGTTAGGTTATCAACAAAAATAAATAAATATATATAACAAAAATAGACACTATATTCCATAGGGGTGTAATGGTACACAAAACTGACGGTTCGGTATGCACCTCGGTTTTGAAGTCACGGTTCGGTACGGGTTCGGTACACAGCAGTTTTACAAAATTGCTTTTTGTTTATTTTTATTAAACAGTGGTTTACTGAAAAAAAAAGTGTCTGTCCTTAAATTAATTCAATTATAACTTAAAGTTTATTGAAGATATTGCTGTAAACTATAGGGAGCCCTTCCTTGCACATTAATATTAAAGGTTAACAACAGAGCCCAAACTATTAGCCTAAATTCAGCTGCTATTTATTTTTAGGTATAATAATCAACACTCAAATAACATGTATAGTACGCAAACATGTAAACTTCACATTAGGCAGTTTTTGCAATAACCTCTAAATCTAATTATAAAATAGTTTTGTCCTCCAATTCGTTGTTGAAATAGAATAATTTATACACAGTGGCTGTCATTTTCATAACATACAAGAAATAAACAAGACATCACTAACAGGTTAAGTAGAATATAATTAATATATAGGCTAATATAGTACATATATTTAGTGAAAGAGTTGATTTCTCTAGTGAATAAAATTCTGTGGACACTGAATGACTCCTGAGGTAAATGTGATGCTACATGACATTGTTTAGTTTACAAGCAGTTATATTGAGGTCTTTCCAGTTGTAATGTATCCTCAACATACCTTCAGATGTTCATAGATGATCGCGTTCACGCGCACATGGCCCCTTTAACTGTGATCAGTCACGCCACATTACCAAGCGTCAAAACGGCATTTATTGTTTGAATTTCGTGATAAAATGGACGGAATCCTTAATATGTTCGTGTGGGAACTCGGATTGAACTGTGTTCCGCGCTTAAAACAAGCCGACTGTTAACTATATACTAAACTTGATGTCAATGTTTAATACGTTCAGACTCAGTGTTCATTCCAAAGAATAGCCCTTTCTCTGGTGTTTTTATGTACTAGTATGCCTATAGATTCAGTGGAATCTGCAAATCTATGATGCTCCTAGAAATTAAAGAAATATTATTTAAAGGTAGCCTACACCAGTGGTTCCCAACCACGTTCCTGGAGGACCCCCAACAGTGCACATTTTGCATGTCTCCTCAATCAAACACACCTGATTCAGGTCATCAGCTCATTAGTAGCTACTCCAAGACCTGATGTGGGTGTGTCAGACAAAGGAGACATGCAAAATGTGCACTGTTGGGGGTCCTCCAGGAACGTGGTTGGGAACCACTGGCCTACACTATATAACTTTAAGTTATGTAAAATTTAAGTAATGAGTCATCATCAATCCTTCTTTCAAAACGTGTTTTGTCTCACCCTGCATTAACTAGGCCTATGGTTTAAAAGTGTCTATATTTTAGATGGTTTTCGCAGGAAATTGTGTACATAGTTAGTTAGTTAGAAGCTTTATTGTCATTGCAGTACAACGAAATTATAATGCCCATCTGATCAGTGAAAACACAAACACACATGGCAAAAGACAATGAGAACCATAAAATGTTAAGTTAAATAACATCACTCACCTGTGCGTCATATCCATAAATAGAGAGAAGTTGCTCTGGCTACTTGATGCGCAAGGTAGCCTATTCCTGCACTACCAGGCCTCAGTTTCAGAGAGCGCATTTCTAGGGCCCTAATTTTTGTATTAGCAGTTTAAATATAGCATGTTTAAATATATGAGCAACATACTTTAAATTCTGTTTTCTTGGAAATAGATTTCTGTGCACGTTTGATGTGTGACACATTAAACAAAGTGCAATGAACGGTAAAACAATTGTGCTGTGTGTTTATTAGTAGCTACATTAATCATTACAACATCCAGCAGGACAATGAACTATTTTTGCACAGCTAAATAATAAATCATTCTGTGCTGACACCGAAAGCAAGTTTAAAATGGCCGCGCCTGCTCTTATAAAAAAACTGGAAAGATACTTAGAAAAAATAATAATTTACAGGTGGAGTAGAATTTGCAAGGTGGCGCTGTCGCACAAAAAACTAATGTTGTAGAAATGCAAGCGAGCCTGCGAGAAAGAGAGTCTGATGGCAAAAAGAGAGAACGCGACAAGCTCATAACAGCATTGGTGTGTTTCGGTGATGGCATTTTTGTTACACAACAGGTGACTAATGTATTTATTTATTTTTTTTAACAGATAAACTTCCATATAGCTCTCTACCAGAGTTAATAGTAAAGCAATATTGTGAAGCGTCATTTTGTTGTAGCTGTGCTGGAAATTATTTTCGAAGTACGTTACCGTGTAGCTACAGTAACGTCTTCAGCTCAGCTAGTCAGCTTGAGATCCTTTTCGTACCATAGCTGGCCATAACTCTTAAGCCTAGTAGTGAACAGCATAGACATAAAATATGTATTTATTATGTCTAGGTTGAGCAGTAAGATATCCATATTCGACCTCAGTATAGCACAAGCAACAAAGTTCTTCTGCAAACTGCATGCAGTTTTTATTTTTAACCGCTAGAGGGCCACAGTACCAGGTTAGTTCACCTAAAATGTCATTACTCACCCTCATGTCGTTCCAAACCCGACCTTCGTTCATTTTCGGAACACAAATTAAGATTTTTTTGATGAAATCCTAGAGTTTTCTGAACCATCCATAGACAGCAATTTAATTACCACTTTCAAGTCCTGGAAATGTAGTAAAGAGATCCAGAGGTGGGTAGTAACGAATTACATTTACTTCGTTACATTTACTTGAGTAAATATTTTGGGTAACTTGTACTTTTAGAGTAGATTTAAAGATGGGTACTTTTACTCTTACTCAAGTAAATTTCTTGTGAAAAAACTGTACTTTTACTTAGTTACATACGGCGTTCCTCCGTTACTGTCAAATGGTAATAATTATATTATATATATTAAAATAAGTTCATATGACTTTCGCAAGTCTCGCGAAACGTTGGAGAGGCTGCTTCGCGAGAGGTTGCTACATCACCCGCTTATAATTAGCGCGCGTTTAGTCGGAAGATGATGGCCGAAGCTGAGGAAGATGTGTGTGAGCTACGGGAGGCAGATTGCCCGTGGCCTCAAGTTCAGTCTATGTTTTCACTCCAAGATGTCAAAAAGAATAGTTTCATAATGCGATGCATGTTGTGTGCACCAAAACGAACTGACATCTCTCAGCATACAAGAATTCCACCCTGAAAAGAACATGTAGCGGTAAGTGTCACAATGATGCCTATATTTGAACACTATTAACGGTCATTTGGTAACTATGGGAAATTTTCCCTTATTATAAAACTATTTCACACACTGTCCCAGTGTTTTCCTCATATGCGCTCGTGTAAGCAATGACAAATCGTTTGAATCCTCAAAAACAACACACGTCCACGAACAAACGTTCACATCTTCACATTTACATATCCTTTTCTTCACAAAACGAAACAAATTGAACAGCCTAATGTGACGTCTTGCATTTATACACAAATCCGGACAGAAACCTGTCTGAAGTGTAGAAAATGCATACAAATAAAAACGGTATTGTATTTTATTCCTACCTAAAGAATAGCCTATAAAAATATAAGAACAATGTATGTTTTAAGAAGAGCTCTAGTTAGCCCAGCACACCATTAATTTACACTGTTTAACCATTAATCACACACACACACACACACACACACACACACACACACACACACACACACACATATATATATAAGGTTCATTAGCTTACATTAGTTAACATGAACTAATAATGAACTGCACTTATAAAGCACTTACTTATCTTTATGTTAATTTAAACATTTACTAATGCATTATTCAAATATTGTTAACATTAGTCAATGCACTGTGAACTAACATGAATAAACCATGAACAGCTAGATTTTTATGAACTAACGTTGACAAATATTAACTAATGCTGAACAGAGGTGTTGTTCATGGTTAGTTCATCTTATAATACATTAACTAATGTTAACTAATACAACCTTATTGTAAAGTGTTACAGAGAGGTGTGTGAAAGCTCTCCAAGTAGCCTGAAATTCAGGGTTTTCGCTTCTTATCAATCAGATTGAAAGTAACTAGTAACTAACTACTTGAGTAGTTTTCTCATCGAATACTTTTTTACTCTTACTCAAGTAAATATTACGATTGCTACTTTTACTTTTACTTGAGTAAATATTTCCGTAAGTACTTGTACTTTTACTTGAGTACAGATTTTGGCTACTCTACCCACCTCTGAAGAGATCTTTAGAACAGTCCATGTGACTACAGCGGTTCAACCTTAATTTTATGAAGCGTTGAGAGTACTTTTTGTGTGCGAAAATATACAAAAATAACGACTTTATTCTACTTTTTTTTTCACGTCTGTGTCAGGCTCATACCCTGTTGACATAGTGAATACAGTGCATTGCTTGAGTCAGGGCTATGCCAGAACGTCGGCTTACCATTGGCCGATGCTGTTGACACAAGCACCACGAAGCATGTGTGTGATGCTGATGCAGGACTTGGCCAATGTAGGAGACTGACACAGACGAGAAGAAATTGTTGAATAAAGTCGTTATTAGGGGCCAAGCACCGAAGGTGCGAAGGCACCTATTGAAACCTTTCCGTTCCTATTATTATTATTATTCATCTTCTTCCGCCACGAAGTCTATGGCAGCCCATAGAACCGTATGTTAAAAAGTTGTGAAATTTGGCACACCAATAGAGGACAGTCTGAAATGTCACCATAGCAAATCAATCCCTCTAGCGCCACCATCAGTCCAAAATTGGACTCATGTTTATGCTAATAACTTTAGAAACAAAATTCAGTTTTCCTCTGAGTCATTGGCTCAAGCCGATTCGATTGCACCCTATGACGTCCTTTTCCGTCATAATAATTTTCCCGCCATTTTCAATTAACCGAAAAATCTACTTTTGCGAACTCGTCCTAGACGGTTCATCCGATTTGCACGAAAATTGAACCAGATCATCTTCAGACCATGCTTACAAAAAATCTTACAAATCAAGTTGATTCGTCGAATCGTTTTTGATAAGCGCGCAAACAAATTTTACGTAACGCTTGCAAAAACACACTTAAGGTAATATCTCTGCAACGCTTTAACATATTCAAACCAAACTTGGTACATGTCATCGCAAGCATGACCTAAGGTAACTTGCAGCGTTTCGGCGCAGCGCCACCTACTGGTCCGGAGATATGAAAAATGGCTATTTTTGCTTATAACTTTTGAACCGTTTCTCAAAAAATCATAAAAGTGGTCTCGTTAGATTCAGGACGGCATGCCGAGTCGTCTGATATTCAATTTTACCATATCGGCCATTTTGGCTGTCGGCCATTTTGAATTATGTGCTAAAATACTATATTTTACAAACTCATTAGTCTATCGTTACGAAACTTGGTATGTGTCTTCCGCACCATGCTTTGAAGGTACTCAAAAAGTTTTGGGGCAGTGCCACCTTGTGGTCAAAGGTTATAACAAAATTTACAAAAATGTTATGTCAAAACTTTTGATTTAATTAGCTTAGTATAATGAAACTGGTCATAATACATTAATTGGCTCATGCAAATTCAATTGCACCCTATGACGTCATTTTCGGTCATGATAATTTCCCCGCCATTTTTAATTTTCCAAAAAACCTACTTTTGCGAACTCGTCCTAGACGGTTTGTCCGATTTGCACGAAATTTGAACCAGATCATCTTCAGACCATGCTGACAAAAAATCTTGCAAATCAAGTTGATTTGTCAAATCGTTTTGGATAAACGCGCACACAAATTTTACGTAGCGGTTGCAAAAACACTTATAAAGCTATATCTCCGCAACGCTTTATCGTATTCAAACCAATCTTGGTATATGTCATCACAATCATGACCTGAGGCAACATGCAGCGTTTCGGCGCAGCGCCACCTACTGGTCCGGAGATACAAAAAAATTGCTATTTTTGCTTATAACTTTTGAACGGTTTGTCCAAAGATCATAAAAGTTGTCTCGTTAGATTCAAGACGGCATGCCGAGTCGTATGATATTTAATTTTACCATATCAGCCATTTTGGCTGTCGGCCATTTTGAATTATGTGCTAAAATACTATATTTTACAAACGCATTAGTCTATCGTTACAAAACTTGCTATGTGTATTCCGCACAATGCTTTGAAGGTACTCAAAAAGTTTTGGGGCAGTTCCACCTTGTGGTCAAAGGTTATAACAACATTTACAAAAATGCTAATAACATTTGATTAAATTAGCCTAGTTTAATGAAACTGGTCATAATACATTTATTGGCTCATGCCGAGAACATAGATACTAATTTTGCCATATTTGGTCAAACATCCTGTCCTCAATGTTCTTATTTGATCAAAACCTACTTTTTCAAACTCATCCTAGACCGTTTGTCCAATTTCCACCAAAATCGAATCGTATCATCTTCAGATTGTGTCAACAAAAAGTTAGGGATTTTGCATCAATAGATGAAACCGTTTTTGTAAACCGCAGCGACGAAGATGAGGCATAATGCCAAAATGACTCTTGAGGCTGTATCTCTGCAATGCTTTGACATATTGGCATCAAACTTTGCATGTGTCATTGTTCCCTTATTCTGACCACACCACATCAATTTCATAACTGTGCCATCTATTGGTCAAAAGTGATAAACCATTAACTTATATTATCAGTGACTCTATATATGATATTTCAGCCATTTTGCGTAATCTTCTTAAACTGTATAATTGTTCATTGTTGCAGTTGGTCTGACACTGTCAGACTACAATGCATTTTTCAGCCTTTTGCCTAAAATCATCTTAAAACGTGATTAATTGCTCATTGCTCCAGTTGATCTGACACTGCCAGCCATTTTGGCATGTCTTGTCTTCTTCTTTGCGCTTGGCCCCGGTATTGCTGCTTGCAGCTATATTTTTTGTTTGTTTTTTGTGCACAAAATGTATTCTTGTCGCTTCATAAAATTAAGGTTGAACCACTGAAGTCACTTAGACTATTTTTAATGTCTTTACTACCTTTCTGTGCTGTGAACGTTGTAATAAAATTGCTGTCTATGGATGGTTCAGAGAGCTCTCGATTTTTTTTTAGATCAAAAATATCTTAATTCTGTGTTCCGAAGATGAACAGAGGTTTTACGGTTTTGGAACGATATGAGGGCGAGTAATTAATGACAGAATTTTCATTTTTGGGTGAACTCTTTAAACACAACTTTACCAAACGAAATAATGCATAGGGCCTCAATTTGGTTATTCGATATTAAATAATCACCCTAAGATTTAGTTTTGCTGGTGTAAATTACAATTTTTTATTTAGTAAATTAATATATGACAAAAAAAAAATGGTCACATCCCTATCTCAAAGATCAATAATTGATCGTTGCATAGACTAAATAAACTGTGACCATGCACTAGCTTGCTTTCGATAAACCTTGCCAGTACCAGAGAAATGTATAAATCATTAACAGTTAATTGGGATCAGGTCAAAGTGATGCTTGATTAAATTATGTTTGACTCTATTCTGCTATTTAAAAATAATTATTTTTTATAAAACGTGATTTATAATTAATAATGGCTCTTTGAATGCTCTTCTTAAAATGTTTATATGATTATATGCAGGTAATGAAATCAATTACCAGATAGATAACAATCATTCAGTATTATTTGATGTATGTGGAAAATGTGGATGATTAAGTGTGGTTTCATTTTTTTTTAGCATTTCAAGCAAGACTGTGGGGTGGTCGAGGATAAACCATAAAATCATGGCACCAATTGTTACTGGTCCACCTGAGTTTTGTGCACAGTAAGATCCCAAATCTTTTAAAGCCAAACTGCTTCATTTATGTTTTTCATTTTTTCTTTTTGTTCTTGAATTTACTTTATTTATGTGAAACTCTTCAATCAATGAATGCGAGGACTCAGAAAAAAAGTCGTGATTGGCCACTTGGTGGCGCTAAAACACAACAAAACACGAAATTGGCTCTAACCAAACTGTCTGATCGATTGATTTGGAAGTGGAGTGTCTTGATCAAAGTTTGCATTATTGTCGTGTATCTTGAAAAACACAATTTTGTTTATAATGTATTTCTCAATATCAGTCTTAAAATGAATGAGTTTAATTCTTAGTTAAGGGCTTTGTAACCAGGCCCAGTACACACACACACACACACACACACACACACACACACACACACACACACACACACACACACACACACACACACACACACACATATATATACATACATACATATATATACATGTATAGCTTACCGTATGTGTGTGTGGGTGTGTGTATCAAGTCATAACACTTTAGGCAGCTTGTTTTTAGGTTGCAATGGGTTTTACTTGCTGACTGTTGTAGTCCTATTCCTAAGTGATGTCTATTATTCATCGCAATGACTTTCAATATCATGTTACTCCAGCATGGACCTAAGCAGACATTTCTCCTCAGGTGGAGTAAAAACTGGAAGTTAAAGCCTAAATACCTCTCTCACAAATAAAATATTAAGAAATAAGCAGGTCATATTAATAAATATAATCATATGTCTATTGATAATTCATTAAAATAATTCATAGAAAAATCTATACAAGTATTTGTTATTTGCGAATCAAATTTTATTTGGGAATTGACATCATTTACGTGAAAAACTTAGCTGGGCTATAACACAACATAACATGAAATTTACTCTATCTACGAAAAGTTGCATGCAGTATCTTAAAGGTGTAGTGTGTAGTAGCCTATTTATGAGGATCTATTGATCTCAAGAAACACAATATAATATACATGACTATATTTTCAGTGGTGTATAAAGACCTTACATAATGTACTGTTATGTTTTTATTACCTTAGAATGAGCCATTTCTACACTGAACAAATTATAAACGCAACACTTTTGTTTTTGCCCCCATTTTTCATGAGCAGAACTCAAAGATCTGACTTTTTCCAAAATACCTATTCCTCTCAAATATTGTTCACAAATCTGTGTTAGTGAGCACTTCTCCTTTGCTGAGATAATCCATCCACCTCACAGGTGTGGTAAAGATGCTGTTTAGACAGCATGATTATTGCACAGGTGCCTTAGGCTGGCCACAGTAAAAGGTCACTCTAAACTGTGCATAACGTGAGTTTGAAAAAGCAACACGCGTCAAACAACTTCACAAACTAGTAATGTGAAGCGTTCATAAACCTGTTGTCCAACAAAATACAACGTTTAATAACACGTTTTAACTCTCTTCATATCGTCAGTCGAGGGTTTGTGAGCTGATGTGGCTTCTTATCACAGAATGAGGCAGACAATGCATTATTTTTAGGTATTCGATACAGTGATGAAGTCAATCAGCACTGCATACTTTATTATTATCAAAATACCCGAGAAGGCTTGAAGAACTCAAATACACCATATTTTGATGCAGTCGTGTTCATGCTTAATCAGTCAAAGCGTTTCTATCTTCTTTTTAATCAGCCTACAGCGATAGCTTCACAGGGATTTCCTGAAAAATATTACTTCTCTGATTATATTACTTTACTCTAAATTTATGACAATCCATGTTTTTCTTCCATGTAAAGGAGTTTGTTTCCCCACAGTGGATGCGAGGGTCATATTTCATATTAAAGACATAGGCTTTAAGAAATTGATATCACAGATAAAAAGCACAGATTTTTATAATATATATTTCTTTATAATAAATCCTTAGACCTTTCTAATGATTTTTAGTCATAGGCTGTCTGCATATTAACAGGTAACCCTGTTAATATGCAGTTTTTTTGTAAAATAAGTTTTCTATAAAATATAAATATTATTATTATATTGTTGTATTTATTCATAAATACCCTATTTTTAATTTTCAATAATTAAAATGTTATTGTAATAGTAATATTACTTATTTTGTTAAATGTTTTTATTTAGCAATAATAATCATAATTATTATTATTAGTCATATTAAAGGTCCCATGCATGAAATTTTCATTTTATGAGGTTTTTAAACATTAATATGAGTTCCCCTAGCCTGAATATTGTCCCCAAGTGGATATAAATGTTGATCGGTGTAAACCCGAGTTCTGGCTGTCTTTCTCTGCCTTTGAGAAAATGACAGGCCAGACTAGCCAATCCTGAAGTCTCCTGTTTTGACGTCCAAGCAGGAACGGTTACCTCCCTTTCCTCCACCCAGAGAATCTGGCACGCCCATGCAAACACTCCAGAGATCATGGGTTGTGAACGAGTGAACGCTGGCAGTTTCTCAGTGTTTGGATGTACAAATGAAAACAGAAGTCTTTTTTCAGTTCCTTCTGATCTGTGATCAGTGATTTCTTATGTGTAGCTAATTATTTATTATTCGTGCACACGCTGCGGCTTCTCTTTCTCCCGACAGAGCGGTGTTTTCGTGTTTTCTATCTTGTGAGTCAGTGTTTTTGTACGTCCTCGTCGCGTCTATCTGTTCTACAATGTGCATACAGTCGTTTCTGCTCAACATCAGCATAGTAACATCTTTAGAGATAAACCTTACACACGCCGAAGCTCGGGCTGCACTGGCCGCTCGGCCTCCAACATCCCCGACCCCCACTACTGCATCTGGCCCACAGCGGAGGCACCAAACGCGGCGTGAGATTAAGCAGAAGGGGGGTAAGCGTGAGCGTATCCGGGCTAGCCAGCTTTCCCCACAATAAACTGGATTACATTCGATTACTGCTGTTGTGTCTTTGTTTGCGCTGTGTACTCAGTGCGCGTCACTGACGCTTTCCATATGATAGGAACATATCTAAAAATAATGGGAATTCGTTAAACCACGCCCCCTCCGCTCATATCAAATGCAAAGATGTCAGCCAATCACAACAGTGGGCGTTTTTACTGAAGTCTCACAGCAGACACGCCTCTTGTAACAGGGTCTTCAGCCACAGGGCAAACAGCAGTATAGAAAAAATGTCTTTTATTTCTAAATTATGACATTTTATGATGTAAAAATCATACTAACAATATAAGTACACCTCAGGAAACATTATAAAATAATAGAAAAATGCCATGCCATGGGACCTTTAATATATATATAAACACAAAATGTTATATACACACACTTTTCATTTCAAACTTTTTAAATCACGATTTTAACCAGAATAATCGCAATTACCGTAAATATTTTCCCCAAATCGTGCAGCGCTAGTTTGCACAGATATCTCAATATCAGACTTGAAATGGTTTATTTTGAAACTAATGGGTTTCTTAGGTTAGGGGCTTTGTTGCAACCAGAACTTGTACTCCATATAACATAAAATATAGTTTTGGTTATTTAGCACTTTATAAAGTAGAATAAAAGTTGGAATCAATATAAATCCATGCAACTTCCACAAATTTGACTTTATTCTCTAATGCTGCAGCAAAGTATAGTTTAACTAGGTTACATGAATGCAGAAAAACAACAAATAAAAAAGTACTGACAAGCGATCACATTTTCCTGTACCATATCATAAAGCAAGTCATTGACTTAATACTGACATTGTTACGACCCTGGTCTAGGTCAGGGAAGCAGCATAAAGAAAATGTTCTGGAGAAATCAGTTTAAACAATTTCTTTTTTATTGTTTCTCTTTCTTTTTTTTTGTTAAGTTTTGTCACAACAGAAAAGTGAAGCAATTCTTCACGGCCGGGCAAGGCCAAAACAATAAACAAAACGGCCACTAACTAAACCCCAATTTATTGCTAACTAAACCCTGTTAAAGAAAGAAAAAGAAAATACAGTGATCTTAACCTAACTTCTTGGCTAGCTCAACACAGGAGAAAAGATGTACACAAAATAAAAGGCACCCAACCCCTACCGCTTCAGGAATCCAGAAAAGTGGTAATATATAGGCCTACTCAATATTTACAGAGGGATGGCAACACAACTGCCACGGTAAAGAAACAAAAATAATAATAAACAAGTGAAAACAGTATGGACAAAGTAAAAAGTCAAAATGAGAGTGCTTTACAGAAGTAAATCAGAATGGGTGATAACCAGACACGATTTAGCTGATCACAAGCCAACAACAATAGTCACTCTCTCTCGATACTAGCTACAACACCACCAGCAAACACTCTCCCCTCTGCCACATCCCGGGCATTTTTTGAAAGGATCGTTCCATTCCAGTCCACCAATCACTGGGTGCGTCTCCAATACGTCCAATCAAGGCGGAGCTACCTGAGAGCGAGAGAGAGAGAGAGAGAGAGATGCGCACAGGCACGTCTCTACAGACAGGGAGGGGGAGGAAAAACAACAATACGTCCCCTGACGTAACAACATCAAGTACATTGTTTCATGTTTTTTTTACGTGCTACACAGTAAGTTTAATATTATTCAAATGAAATTTAAAAAAAAATGAAGTGGGTGTAAAGTCCACATCCATCTTAGAGCAGCATAAATTTAAGGGCCATCGGTATTAAACTTGACCAAAGAGAGATGGTTGTGGTGGAGCTACGGGGAGGCTTAACTGTGGTTGTAACACGTTTTACAATAACAGGACACTTTCCTGTGTTTCCTGCCTTGTCCATCACAGAAACCTTCATATCTTCAAGGCAGCAGATGCCGGAATAATGCAAAATGGTTGCATTGTAGCCATTTTCATCTAGTCCATCATTTTGTGTAAAGTTGCTAAAAACGCCACCAGAGCTAACAATGTCTAAATTAGCAATTCCTGAACCAGCTCCATCTGTCATGATATAAGTCACTTCCATATTTGTATTTCCACATGATAACAAACAGTCTGAAGTCTCGTTAACCACACGGCACACTGGTGGAGTAATATCAGCGACCTAAGAAAGAAATGTTATTAAATGGCATAGCAACTTTTTATGCATGCAATTAAAAAAAGAGTAAAACTATATAATCTATTAGCAGTATCTAGAAAGAGCTGAAATGCACATTTTACAGAAGTTTACAGTAGCCTTGAATATGATTCATATTTTTCAGATGTATGGAGTAGGTAATCAGCATGCATCAGCAAAGATAAAATGAGGCACTTACAGCATCTCTTCTTTCTCTCTCTACATCTTTCTTTACTTCATTCTCACTGATGACATCATGTGGTGGAAAAGCTTCTGACCATCCAATCAGCATGCAGAGAAAGACTAGGGTCTTTGCCATCTGAACCATTCTGTTCAACTGCGGAGAGGTTTCTTTTACAATAGATTGATTCAAGTTTATTTTAAACACCTGTCTGTTTTTTATTTACTTGGTTTTTTTAAGCAATGTATCGTCACTGAAAAGTAAGATTATTCACCTCAGTTTAGATCCCCGTCCTTTATGAGCTTGTTTTTTTTTAGATGTGCCAGTCCTTTATATATATATATAGCTACTGCCGTCCAAAGACAAAGCGCAGTAACTACACATTTGGTCAAAATTGAGTTAAGACTTGAAATGGGCTTTGTGACATCTGTTCTGTCTTGTGACAAAGTTTGCTGGCGCAATTTCGTCCAGTTTTAGAGAAACGAGTGTCAAAATTGCAGTAATCCAAGGCAAACCGCAGTAAGTGATGTTACTTTGTTCTAGTTTTGTTTCCCCTATTTTGACACCGCAGATGCTGCTGTCTGCCTTGGTAAATGTTAGCCTTGTCACGAAGGGGATTGTATGCGATTTGCCCCGATCGTAACACATGGAACACATAGAAACAACAAGCCAACCATGGCACACTCCTGCGGCCAAATTGAACTCGCGTTAAGACGCAAATATCCAAAGACTGGTAAGGAAGATAGCAAAATAATAACTCATAGAGGCAACTGACAGCTTTATAATCAGTTAACATTGACTGGCCAGCCGCTAGCAAATTTTGTGCTGCTCCATTGAAGGCAATATCCGATTTAATCACGTTGGTGTTTCTTGATTCGGACATTTCTCCGTTTCAGGCAGCTAATCCAATTGTATTGACAGGGGTTACTCCTTCAAAAGTTAGCTGGGTCTGGTAACGTTATCTTGTTAGGCAAAGTTAGCAGGTGACAACCGGACGAGCGCAGCCGGTGTTCTGTCGATGTAACGGCTTCCTTTGTCAGAATAGCATATCGGAAGTTGAGTTTTATAGCGGGGTCTGTCAATTTAGCCTACTTTGTCAAAACTGCATACCAGTGTTTGTGAAGGGTATGCTTTTTTTAATCGATGTGTTTCATCTCGGTCATATAAAAGCTAGAACCTCGAGTAAACACCAGATTTAACGTTTTAACACGACATTACGACTCCACTGGCTAAAAATAATATATTAAAACGTCTATCAACATTTCTTGTGATTGTACAAGGCATGCAATTAGGTAATGTGTATATAATATGCGATATAATACACCAACACTTACCGCTTGTAATCTTAGGCTATGCTGAAATGATGGCCGTTTCTCAATATGCGTTCTTGTCTTGTCTGTACTTGTCGCTGCCCAAGTACTATTTCAATCTAAAGTTCACATCTAGCCATAAGGCTTGTTTGAGATTCGCCTCGCCTCGCCCCGCCTCGCCCCGCCGCCGAGACTAGGCGGCTGCAGTGAGGGGAGGAGGAGTGAAAAAAGTGCAGGCAAGACGGACAGTTCTCTCTTCTCGTAGTGGATCAGACACCTGCGAGATCAAAGGCGGATATCGAGGGATTCACACACTCGTGCGCTTTGTTGCTGATAAACTGGATGTAATTTAAGTTCTGTTACTTTTATATGAAAATAAATATTATGAACAAGACACCCAAAGTTTTTGTCATTTATTTCCATTCGAAATACGTGTTTATCAATCATTTTTACTTTAATTAGGCCTACATACATGTTTATATATATAGGCCTATATATATATATTTTTTTTTTTTATTTGTATTTTTTTATTTTTATAAATATGACAACAATCACATAACCCGCAAAGAGATGGCCTTTGTTAGAGAGTTTGGGAATATTCACACATAAAAACATGATATCAGAGTTTTAAAATCAAACATTTTACAAAAGAACCATACATCACGGTTGTTTAAACCAATAAGCATTCAGCTGCGTCGTCAGCAAGTCGTTTCCCATCATGCTTTTGCTCAGCGCAGTCAGTGGAGAGCAACTGCGCTCGACTGCAGAATCCGACACATCCGCCTTTTTTGACATACGTCAGCATGACATCAGAGCAAGGCGGCCACCCTCGGACACTTTTCTAACTGGCATGCATCTCGGGCTGATCATCGGTGATCGGTTCTGCGCAGATTTTGCCCAAGGGGGTAATCCAGCCCCCGGAAAGCGTACCTTCCATAGGGGCAGCCATTGCTAACCAAGCCATCACCTGCTGTTAGCATCCCATTGACTCCCATTCATTTTGGCCTCACTTTGACAGTGAATATCTTTACATCTGAGGTGCTTAAAGACTCCATTTGTCCATTGTTTATTTCTAAACAAACACGATAATGTATAAAATGCTCCATTACCTTGTATCTTACACTATCGCCCCGTAGAAGCCGTTTTTGTAAAAAGTAGGCTAACGATTGCGCCAGAGGGCTGATTATACTGAGGCGGGCGAGCTCACGTCGGCCCAGTGCCCGCGTGCCTCGTCTTTGCCTCAGAGAGACGTTTCTCCAGTAACATTCTCTCGTTCAGACCTGCTTCCTCCGCTCGACGCCGAGGACCTGGTCTCATTCGGCGGCAATGATGTGGACGATCCACACGATGATTCCATGTCCCTCGTCGCCTCCGATGCCGAGGAATGGTCAGGCTCCCGCCCCCTCGACATCTCAGCAGCGCAACGACGCGGCTAAGGCTGGTGCGGACACCCAACTAATCCGTGTTCTCAATAAGGCCGTTTGCGAGCTGGGCCTGGACTGAGCAGCCCCTGAAGAGCCCACACCCAGCCGCCTCGATGAATGGTATCTCCCGGGGATACAATGCACTTTACACTCTCAAGACCCATAAAAGGTACTAAAGACGTTGTTACAAAGTCCATCTCACTACAGTGGTTCTACAATAACTTTATGAAGCGCCGAGAATAGTTTTTGTGCACAAAAAAACCTAAATAATGACTTGTATAGTGATGACCGATTTCAAAACACAGCATCATGAAGCTTCGAAGTGTTATGAATCAGTGAGTGGATTCAGCGGTTTGGATCGCCAAAGTCACGTGATTTCAGCAGTTAGGCGGTTTGACATGCAACCCGAATCATGAATTGACTCGCTGATTCATAGCGCTTCGAAGCTTCATAATGCAGTGTTTTGAAATCGGTCATCACTATATAAGTCGTTATTTAGGTTAAAAACTATTCTCGTCACTCCATAAAGTTATTGTAGAACCACTGTAGTGAGATGGACTTTGTAACGACGTCTTTAGTACCTTTTAAGGGTCTTGAGAGTGTAAAGTACATTGTGCCAATGGAGGCCTTTCTGAGCCATCGGATTTAAAAAAAAATATCTTAATTTCTGTTCTGAAGATGAACAGAGGTCTTACGGGTGTCGAACGACATGAGGGTAAGTAATTAATGACAGAATTTTCATTTTTGGGTGAACTAACCCTTTAAGTAGCCTATTATTTTACGTGTTTTTGAGTAAAAGCAAATAGCTTTAATTCTAAGGTTAGATATGTGTTATATTTAAAAGATTTTCTGTTATGTTGACATTTTTGTGGTTACCATGATTGTGCCGAAGAGTTGAGAATAATTTAAAAAAATATATATTTTTATGAAGTCACTTTATGAAGTAGAATAAAAGTCAGAATAAACAGACTGATTTCACAAGTTTGACTTTATTCTCTAATGGTACAGCAACGTAAATGGTGAAATGAATGTTGAAACATTTATAATAAATTAAATAATACTGGCAAGCAATCATATTTTCATGTGTTATGAAACGGTATGGAAATTTAACATCACGATTAAAGTGACCCAAATTATCACGGTTATCAATATTATCACGGTTTTGTTCAAACGAGATGAAAGTGTTCAAAAAGAACAGAATCATGCACACACTTAAAACATCTCAACAAGTTTTATATTTGAAAATCAACAAACAACAAATAACTAAAGCAGCTCAATGCACTTTTTTTAAGCTAGATTCTGTGGGATCTCCTTCCTTATAATGGCTGTCGTCAATAGCAACGCATAACACATAAAAAATAATTTGTCGTAAATATAATCTCGAATATTATCTCTGTAAATATATTCTCAAGCAATATTCTCATCAGTGTTCAGCAATGATGCATTTAAATCTAGCATATTTTGTGTAAGAGCCCAAACAGTATCCCCTTACAAAAATGAACCATGGTTTTACTATAAATAAAACCAAATTATATTTAAATTATAGTTAAACCATGGTAACCACAAATTAACCATGGTTTTGCAACTCTAACCATAGTTTAACCATGGTATTTGTGGTAAAACTGTGGTTATATAAATGGTAATCAATTAGCCAAAAAACCATGGTTAACTACATTTTACTACAATAAAACCATGGTTAATTTTCGTAAGGGTCCTAGTGAAATAATGCATAGGCCTATCCATATTTCCATATGATTTGACAGTTTATTTTATTAAATATCAAAATGTGTGCATCATACCTGACACCTAAATGATCACTTTACAGTCCGTTTTATGACTGTCATTCTCTTCAAATGCTATGAAGTTTGAAACGTGTATTAATGTTACCAATGTTGTATGTAACTTTAGAGAACAGATGGCTTTTGAGAAGACTATAATAAGTTCAACAGCCAGAGTGACTAGTGTGCAGCCGAAATAACGTTACACCCGCAAATGGCGGTTGTTAATGTCAAGCCCTGATTATTATCCCTTAAATGTCACCCTAGTCTTGTCTGAACTTGTTCGTTCGCTTCACGTTATTATTTCCCAGACGCATTTTTTGAATCAAGGTCAAAGTCCACTTGCCTTGAGTTCATAGTTTTGAAGTGTTCCCCTATTACAGCGACTTTCTGGGTTGGTTCTGCAGACAGGGTGACCATCTTCGATCCCTCAGGACTTTTGTAAAAGCCAAAAAATGACAACGCCTCAGATTTGGTCCTTTTAGAAATAAAAAAAATCTCCCGAGTGCTGTCACTGCCTTCTGCCATTTCTTCTCATTCAAAAGACAGCAGTGCGCTGCACCAGCAATACTTTTTTGAGCAACTAGATTTTGATTAAAGGGCCATATAAAGACACCAGTGGGTAATGGCATTACAAATGGAAAATTTTATTTTTCGACCCACAAAATTACTCTAATTTGCCTCTTTGAATAAGAATAGGCTACTCTAATTTAACCTTACACTCTAAAAAAAAAAAGGTTCTTTATTGCACCAAAAATGGTTCTTGGTTCGTAATCATAGGGGAACCTTTTTTAGTGCTATATAGCACCAATTTTGGTGCTTCAGTGGTTCTTCAGCGGTTCTTCAGAGGTTCTTCACCGGTTCTTTGACTAAGGTGCTATATAGCACCTCTGAAGAACCGCTGAAGAACCACTGAAGCACCAAAATTGGTGCTATATAGCACTAAAAAAGGTTCCCCTATGATTACGAGCCTTTTTTTTTAGAGTGTAACTACTATACTAATTGTATTGTAAATAAGAAAAATATTAGAAGAAAAATATTTTAAGTGGTCATTAATGGACCATAATTATTGCACAAATAGTATTTAGTACCAAAATATCTCAAAATATTAAATAAATATTATTGAACTAAAATATAGAACATTTATTCAATTGAAAAATAGGTAAGGTGTATGGTCACATTTGACCATCAATGAGTATGAGTGTGACCACTTAGTAAGGAATACCTGAGGGCTAAATACAATAAAAAAACATTAACATTAATGTTAACATTGTTGCATCTCCATCACTCTCCATTATAAAAGGATCCTGTATGGTTGACGTAATAATCAATACACACTATGCTGTACTGTTTACCAAAACTTGCTGCAAACACCTGTAAGTGTAGCTGTTGTGTAACAAGCCATTCAAATGTATTGACACAGCGCTAGAAGAGAGCTTGTTTGCTGTACACCTTGTCACATATCAGCTTTTAGACATTGTTCTGTTTTTTGTTATAAGTCCGAAATGACAATGAGGCAGCCTCCCGCAATGCAAAGTCAATGGAGAGCGTTGGATTGATAATTGATTAATAAACAGAACTGCATGCGTCTTGTGGAGGAACATTGCAGCCGGAGGTACTTCTCTCCGTTCCTACCAGTCTGGTCTGAAATAGTCCCAATATAAACACTTATTATAAGTGTACCATAATGATTCAGGGTAAGACAAAAACACGGTTTGGAAAATGGATTCATTTTGTACATTCTCATTATATCTTTTTTGTAAATCTTGAACACAAAAAAAGTTACGGACAGCAGCTTCAAGAAATGTGAATGATACCATTTATGTGTTTCACATTCTTTCCGGGAAAAGAAAGCATCGCTACAACTTCTGAAAGTGACCAGCAGTGTTTTAGAAAAAATGAATGTCAATTAAATTTTAACATCAATGTAAATAAACAAAAAATGTAATGCCAATATTTAAATGCCAAAAACTCTTTGCTTGACTTGGTAATATATAGTTGTATCAACCTAAAACTTAACATCAAGAACATCCAGGCTGATAAATGCTTTTATAGTCACTCCAACACTTAATCAAGAAAGTTAAGACTTGAAGGATCAACTGCAATACATTGGTCATACACAAATGCTAGAAAGAATTTTCAAGGATATTTACCAAATATTAACTCCATAAACTGTGCAAAAACTCTCTTAAGCACCTGTAAAGACACTTAAGCAAATTATGACCCATAAACTGGATTAACTAACGTTATACCCTCTACAAACAAAAGTGCTATTATAGATACACTGTACTTACCACTACAAAATTAAAATATATAAGTTATTGTAGCTCTATCCCTATCTTAAATAATAAAAGATGAACAGTTGTTTCTGGCATTTCTATTCACCTTCAAAATTGACACAGCATTAAAATTTGGCTCGTCTGGATTTCCTTATTGTCAGTGAAATGCGTTGTAATATGTAGATAACTAGCTAGCTAGTGATAGCTTAGTGACAGCAATAAAACGTCCAATGCCGTCCAATATTAGTTGATAATATCGATAATACGAAGTAAATTTATTTCGTTTGACACCTTTATGGCTGAGATGAGAAGACTTACCTCTATACTGGGCTTTCTTTTGATCGTCTGCCTTTCTCTTTTTCCGTCCCTGTGTACTCGAGGGTTTAGACCGCTTCATTTTTGAAGAACGCGCCAGTGCTGAGCACTTGCCTGACATAACGCCTGTGCTAGACAATATTCACTTTCAATTCAATCTAATAATCAGGTTAAGTAATTAAACGTGCGGCTGAGGGGGCGCCCAAGGATGATCATGTTTAATAAACAGTATGTTTTATTTCGCTTGTTTTAATTCTATGCTTAATGGGAAGTAAGTTTAAGGGCGCCACTAGAGGGCGCCTGGCTGCGCCCCCAACACATTTGTCGCCCTAGGCAACCGCCTAGCTCGCCTATAGCAAACGCCGGCCCTGCATCCAGGTAAACAAACACACCTGAACTAGGGGTGGACGATTATTTTTGTTATTTTAATTTATCTTTGTTATTCAAAATAAGAACTAAAAACAGTAGTCTTCACATGAATTAAATATACACTGATACATAATAAAGCTACAAAGGTTATACACTAAGTGATATTCTCTTTTTCTTTTGTTGTTTGACAGACAGCGGCAGGTTTACTGTATTAGCAGGCTGTCACTTTAAGACCTAATGCACGGATCCTATTGACACGCATTTGGTTTCTTTCCCCAACTTATATCGTTCACTTAAAGCATAACCGACTGTGTTTATATGAATAGTCGTTAAGACAGCCATTTTGACATAACTGTGTGCGTATTTGACAGTTTGAGTGTGTAACAAAGCACGAAACTAGAACTGAAGGTGTCATGGCAAATCTTGAAGTAGGCCTACCAAGTGTCCCCTCAGATCAGTCATTGAAGAAGAAAATCTCGCAGAAGCGAAGTTCCAGGTTTCAGAAGGTTAACTTTATTGTCAGAACAACAAAGTGAGATGCCAGCTGAACATCTGAAGTTCTTGGGGTAAAACTTCAATTTATGTACCTTTTTCTTATCGCGATGGATCCAATGGGCACTTTTTAGCTTATCTCTAGCTTTTGGCTCCACCTTAGGTTTCGCCACCATTATAATTAGCCTATACATTATGTTTCTAATGGTGGAAAGTCCCATGCTTTCCATTTAAAAAAAAAAAACATTATTACTCAGCATTACATGGTTTCCATACAGACATACATATTTCAGGTGGTTTCCATGCATACATACAAGTGGTTTACATTAAGGACCTTCTTATCTGATGACCTTTTTCCTCTCATGCATTTAAGACTACCATTCACCTGCTTCTATTATAAACATGGTGATGTAAAGGTTTAATCATTATACCATGAAACATGCTTGTGAATTTCTCCAACAAAGGGAACACACGCTTTCAGAGAGGCGGCTTGTGCGCACGTTGTGTGTCAGACAGCAGACAGCTCAAGAATGCAAGGAGTTGTTTTTCGCAAGTTATTATTATTATTATTATATTATAACTCTTTTTAATGTCAAGCAAGTCACATAAGTAACAGTCGTGTGCCCAGTCTATTCTCTGCTATGCGTCGACCTAAAACGTACACTATTCACAATGTTGAAGTAGCCTGTTAAAATCATTCAGATATTGCGTGCCGTTGCGATTTGCATATTGTGATATGAACATTTGGGATTTTTCGATATATTGCGCAGCCCTACTGCACTTAATATATTGTCTTGAAATGATTGCCCATGTACATTTTTCATGTTTTTGATGTACATCTTGCAGCATAAGTACCATCAGTATTATTGACCAAGGAGACTGTTGTGGTGGAGCTATGAGAGAATGAAAGTTGCTGGCTTGACACGGTTTACATTAACAGGACACTTACCCGTGTTTCCTGCTTTGTCCACCACAGAAACCTCCACATCTTCAAGGCAGCAGATGCAAAAATATAATGCAATAATGATTAATGAATAATGAATAATGCAAAAAGGTTGCATTGTAGCCATTTTCATCTAGACCATCATATTGTGTAAAGTTGCTAAAACTGCTACCAGAGGAAAAAACACAGGTGTAATAGATTCCTGAACCAGCTCCATCTGTAATGATGTAGGTCACTTCCATAATTGTATTTTCACATGATAAAAGACAGTCTGAACTCTCATTTACCACACGGCACACTGGTGGAGTAAAATCAGTGACCTAAACAGAAAATAAATGTTATTTATTTCAATTAAATGCCATAGTAAATGCAAACCTAGAGCTGTATTATCAATTAGCAGAAAACTGGACTAGAAAAAGTTAAGATGCATTTTTTGCAGCAGTTTACAATACACCTACGACAACCAGATGCTGTACTTACATTCAGTATCGCATCTCTTATTTCTCCCTCTACCTTGTCAGCATCTTTCATTGCTTCATTTTCACTGATGACATCACGGTGTGGAAAAGCCTGTGACCATCCAATCAGCATGAAGAGAAAGACCAGGGTCTTTGCAATCTGAACCATTCTGATCAACTGTGGGGAGGTTTAAAAAATGTATTAAAGTTTATGCTTTTATTAGCAGGAGAATTAATTTGTTTAACATCTAAAAACATTCCACATATATGTTTATATATTTATGTATTGTACAAAAACTGTTCGGTTTCATCTTCTTTTCCTGGTACACTGAAACATTTTTTGATCACATTTGGACTTTTTAATCTTTTTGATTTTTAAATATATTTTAAGATATTTTAAATAAGATAACTAACAAAAATAGTAAGCCTTACTTCAGAGAATACATCTTGAAAACAGGTCTTATTTTATTTTTGCTTGAAGTTAATTTAGCTAATTTTAGAGCTGTTTAGATATTTTTCCTGAAAAACAAGATAAAACTGATTAATAGTGTATACTCTCAGCATTACAAAACTTGCAGGGAAATGTCACAATGCGAACAAGAGCACAAATTAAGAGGAATGAGCTTGGCATGGTCGGGGACATTCTGAATTACAGAATCTGTTTTGCGTTATACTCTAATATTATTTCCAGCTTTACTGTATTAAAAATAGAGTGTAAGGCTGTTACATTGGTCTGCAATAACAGGTATAAATCACTTTTCAGAAGAGATCTTTGACTTCATATCTGTTTATAAAAGTGATTTTCTATTAAATTTGTCATTGTAGGCCTTAAGGGAGGTTATCACAAAAAAAATTTTTTTTAAACAAAAATAGAATAGCACACTATATTCCAGTAACCTAATAAAAAGGCATCTGTAGGCCTATAAAATGTTCATTAACATGTACATGCCATCTAGTTGTAGCGTAGTATTTAGCCTAAGGAAAAATGATTTACTTAATGCAATCAATTCTTACTGTTATAAATGATGAAACCTCCAATGGAAAGTAGTGAAATCTCAGGTAGCAGATCTGTGTCCTTTCTATATTATTTTGTTGAGATGTTTCAGTCCTTTCCAGACACACTCAAGCACTCTCACACATATTAATAATATTATCTGGTCAGTGGAACATAACTGCACAACACTGAAACTTCAAATCAATACTAAACTTGTTGTCAATGTTTAATCCATTCAGACTCAGTGTTCATTCCATCGAATAGCACTTTCTCTGGTGTTTTTATGTACTATGCCTATTGTTACGCCCCGTCTAGGGGGGAAAGGGTGCAACATGAAAACTCCGAAAAGCAGTGTAATATGAAGAAAAATATTTATTGATTTAATTTGGGACCTTAGATTCAGGAGTTGACTGGGCCAAAATAACAAACAAAACTTCCTTGTTTTTAAAACCTCTTTCTTAAACCCTAAGCCAAAAGAAAAGAAAAGGAAAATACAATATACAAACCTAACTCCCTAACCAAAAACAGAGATCAAAAGTAGTTTACAATAAACAAAAATGGCGTCAGACTCCCTACTTTCCCAAATAATCAGTATTTACAATATATGTACAACCAGGCAAACAAGCTGAAAAGGGCAGTCCAAATCAGTGTCAGAAAACAGGCAAAGGATCAAATATACCAACACAGTTCCTCTGATACAAACAGGGTTCAATCTAAACAAACCAGAAATACTCACAGTCTCTAATATTCTTAACACATTCAAACTCTCTTAACACACAAACACACTCTGCACTATACAGGTCAAAAACTCTCTCAGAACACAAGGTCTCTGGGTGTCTGTTTCTCTCTCTTTGTCTCTCTGGGTAGAGGAAGTGATGACATGCTTTTTAAAGTACTGGGGACCAATCAGGACAAAGCATCAATCAGCCTGCAGGAACCAATTAGATGAACTTCCTGGACAGACACACAGAGGCTGCGTCCCAATTCGCCTACTTATACTACGTCCTAAAAGTATGTACTCTTTTTGTGAAGAAAAAGTACATACTTTTGAGTGTGTAGCAGAAGAGTATGCAAGCTTTGGGACATACTACTTCGTCACTCTCACGTGAGTCCCGTCACCGTTTAAACTGCCCTGTCAATCATCGTCACAGTTCAAATCCCCCACTTTCAATTTAATTTCCTACCGTATCGGAGAGAAATGTAGTCGCTCGTTGATCTGCCTTTCGTGGGTCTTTAGACTCTTCTCATGTGTTTGCAAAGTTAATGGCCAAACGTATCATTACAAAAGTTCTCAATGCTGCTGCAGGTGAAATATAATGTTGATAATATTGAATAAATATCTTTTTGTCAGGTTAAATACTGATAATTGCTCACTCAAACCACTTTATCTAATCCTCTCCACTTAACCGTCAGACTCGCGTAACCTTCATGTTTGTAGTTTTTTAAACACTTTTTATCCGCGTTTGTAGTTCTAATCGAATCCTCGTCCATCTCGCAATGGGTTGTGGGCAATGTCAGCCGTTAGAGTGCGCATCGATCTGCACTTCGGATTCTGACCGGAAATAGTAAACCATCCGGGAATCTTTGGAATACTTTTTTCAACATACTACGATTTGGGACATACTAATTCTTTTTTCGAATACTATTTAGTACGGATAGTTTGCGAATTGGGACGCAGCAAGAGACTCACAAAACAATACAGATGTCACAAACACAAACGATAGGGTTGTAACACTATAGATTCAGTGGATACTGCTAAGTAAATCTATATGATGCTCATAGAAATGAAAGAAATGAATTATTGCACTATATAACTTTATGTAAAATTTAAGTAATCATCAATCCTTCTTCCAAAACGTGGTTTTGTCTTACCCTGCATTAACTAGGCCTATGGTTTAAAAGTTTTTATATTTTAGACCTAGATGGTTTTCGCAGGAAATTGTGTACATACATCACTTGCCTGTGCATGTCTCCTCATATCCATAGAGAAAAGTTGCTCTGGCTACTTGATGCACAAGGTATTCCTGCAATACCAGAAGCCTCAGTTTCAGAGAACACGTTTCTAGGGCCCTAGTTTTTTTTATGTATGTATTAGCAGTTTATACTGTTTTATAACCTAATTTGTTTAAATATATGAGCAACATAGTAGTTTTAAATTTTGTTTTCTTGGAAAGAGATTTCTGTGCACGTTTGATGTGTGACACACTAAACAAAGTGCAATAAATGGTAAAACAATTGTGCTGTGTGTTTATTAGTAGCTACATTAATTATTACAACATCCAGCAGGACAATGAACTATTTTTGCACAGCTAAATAATAAATCATGCTGTGCTGACACCGAAAGCAAGTTTAAAATGGCCGCGCCTGCTCTTATAAAAAAAATAACTGGAAAGATACTTAGAAAAAATAATAATTTACAGGTGGAGTAGAATTTGCAAGGTGGCGCTGTCGCAAAAAAACTAGTGTTGTAGAAATGCAAGCGAGCCTGCGAGAAATGGCAAAAAGAGAGAACGTGGTGTGTTTCGGTGATGGCATTTTTATTACACAACAGCGAGTAATGTATTTATTTATTTTTTTGAACAGATAAGCTTCCATATAGCTCTCTACCAGAGTTAATAGTAAAGCAATATTGTGAAGCGTCATTTTGTTGTAGCTGTGTTGGAACTTATTTTCAAAGTACGTTACTCTACAGTAGGCTAGCCCAAGGTCTTCAGCTCAGCTAGTCAGCTTGAGACCCTTTTCGTACCATAGCTGGCCATATCTCTTAAGCCTAATAGTGAACAGCATAGACATAAAATATATATAAAATATGTATTTATTATGTCTAGGTTGAGCAGTAGGATATCCATATTCATCCGCATAGCCGAAGCAACAAAGTTCTTCCGCAAACTGCATGCAGTTTTTATTTTTAACCGCTAGAGGGCCACAGTACCAGGTTATGCTGCGTTCTATTATTTATCCGTGTCGGAGCTCCGACTAGGAAGACAGACGTTACCTAGCAACACGCACCAACACGCCCCCTTTCCTCGGATTTTGCCGCTCGGAAGTTTGGACAACCGTGAGGACACCGAGCAAGAATTCCGAATCGGAATACAAGATGGCTGCGACCTGTGTGACTTGTAAGTATGAATTGTTTTCATTGTTTTTGGACCGATTTAGTTGTTTAAATGTTCATTTGGCAAAGATGTTAAGATATCTCTATGCCTAGTAGACATACAACAAACGTTCATTAAAAAGGGTCCTGTACCCGCCTTTTTCAAACTGGCGCAGCGCTGACTCGCGGTAGGTAACGTTAGAAAATGCATGATTTGATTTGATAACGTTAACCTAGATTATTGTTAGCTATTATTAGGCGCATAACCAAGTGTGTGTGCGGAGTGTGGAGCGCGCACTGCATGACGAGGCGCCGTCCATGTTTTTCTCCGACTCGGACGCGCAAAACATACCAGAACGCTTGAAGTGTGGAAGTGACGTCATATCCGAGGGCCGAGTCGGATCGTTGACCATAATGGAACGCACCATTAGTTCACCTGAAATGTCATTACTCACCCTCATGTCGTTCCAAACTTCCAAACCAAGCCTGCAGTGCTCCTCTCAGAAACTGAAGCTTCCGCGCCTCGATCGCCCCCCGGTGGCTGGTCCCAGTATAGCTCATAAACTCCACCTCCCCATGTATTTGAATGGACACGAGACAAACTAAACAATTCAATTACACTTCAAATAATTGTTTCCAAAAGATGGTTTCTGTCATTGTAGGCATTTTTTATCACAAATAATTTCATTTCAAGAGTTCGTTTTTTAAATAAGTTTAGTTTTAGTGAGTTATTTTGATACTATAAAAACGGGGGGTGTGACGTCATGATTGACAGCTGATATTGACGGCTTCTCTGAGTGAAGTTGTCGCTGAGGCACTAAAGGACTTTTTTCGGGATTTTTGGGAGGAGATTGGAGCTTTAGCTTTCATTTCTACATTTCCATAACAGTTTATTTCACACCATCTTAAAGGGGTGGTAAAACACATTCTTTTGAAGGCTTGATTGTGTTTGTGGGGATGCACTGTAACATGTGTTCATGCTTCGTTTAAAAAAAATTGCCTTATTTTTCATATATTTGACCTTTATTCTACACTGCTCTGTCCCTCCTTGTAAAACGGTCTGATGCTTTCCGGGTTCTATGAAGCCAGTCCCTCAAAAATACGCGATGGGCTCAGATTGGTTAGCTGGCCCAGTGTGTTCTGATTCGCTAACCGCCTAGTGCACTTTGTCGGAAACGTCACGCCCCTTCCCTTCACCGGAGGCTGTGCTTTGGTCAGTCCGTTTGGACCCCCGTCCCAAGGACTGCTGAACAGAGCAAGTACCCCAGACCTGCAATCCGGATGAATATAACAGTGTTTCCTTGGCATCGCGGCAACAACACTCCAGCCTAACTATACCACAACAGCGCCGCGATACAAAATGGCCTCACCCCCCCTTATTTAATATTCTCGGAGGAGGGGTTTATGTAAATATTGTGATGTTGTGGTGATGTCACCAACCCTGGAGGAATGTGTGTAGTCGCCTACTGGCCGTTTGCTGTAGTTCTTAGAAACTGATTTCTTTAAAAGCAAATATCTCCCTTTGCTTTAAACTTTGAACGTTGTAACTTTGCAGATGTTGTTTATGCTCAAGCAGCAACATTACACGCTAGCTAAAGTTAGAATAGTGAAATCGTGGTTTACCACCCCTTTAATTAATTGTTCTGCATTTGTGTGTGTGTGGGCGGGCTTTTGATAAACGCGCCTCTACTTCCTGTTCTCTACTGCGCAACTCCGGCCCCGAGATCGCTACTGCGCAGACTCGATCCCAAGATGTCAGCGCCGTGTGCGGCTTACGAAAGCTTCAACTATGGTAAGCGGACCTCAATGAAGTCGCGTCGTCCATATTTTTTTACGGTCTATGTTCCAAACCCGTAAGACCTTCGTTCATTTTCGGAACACAAATTAAGATATTTTTGATGAAATCCGAGAGTTTTCTGAACCATCCATAGACTGCAATTTAATTACCACTTTCAATTCCCAGAAAGGTAGTAAAGAGATCTTTAGAACAGTCCATGTGACTACAGCGGTTCAACCTTAATTTTATGAAGCGTTGAGAGTACTTTTTGTGTGCAAAAATATACAAAAATAACGACTTTATTCTACTTTTTTTTTCACGTCTGTGTCAGGCTCATACGCTGTTGACATAGTAAATACAGTGCATTGCTTGAGTTACATCAGAGCTACGCCAGAACGTCGGCTTACCATTGGCCGATGCTGTTGACACAAGCACCACGAAGCATGTGTGTGATGCTGATGCAGGACTTGGCCAATGTAGGAGACTGACACTAGAATAAATTGTTGAATAAAGTCTTTATGTTTGTTTTTTGTTTTTTTGTGGTATTCTTGTCGCTTCATAAAATTAAGGTTGAACCACTGTAGTCACTGTTCTGTAATGGGAACTTGTAATGTGATGCTGCTGTTGTAGTTCGGGGATATATGTGGGGACACAGGTTATGATGTCAGTTCCTGAGTAAAGAGCAATGCTGAATGGTCTCGTTTTTCTAGCTCGTTATTATAGCTAACATAACATGGTGTCAGAAGAGAACTGAACTTAAATAGAACCCACAGAACGGTGCATGCCGGTGAAATAAGGGGAAGATGGAGAGAGAAGCGCCAGTCCCATCGATGTTAGCGTCACAGCTAACTCTGCCCGGCAAGTTTGATTTTACCAATACAAGTGAATGGCCAAGATGGATGAAGCGTTTCGAGCGCAACAGAATCGCATCTGGTTTGGATAGACAGCCAGAGGAATATCAGGTGAACACTTTCATGTATGCGGCGGGAGATGATGCCGAAGATATACTGTATGTGTTACCATTGACTGATGCTCAGAAAAAATCATACGCAGCCGTTACGGAGGCTTTTAACAAGCACTGTGTTAGCAAGAGGAATATTATCTTCGAACGAGCGCGATTCAACAAGCGGAATCAAGAGCCGGGAGAGAGCGTTGAGTCATTTATTACAGCTGTTCATTCACTCGCCGAGCAATGTGATTTCGGAGTTTTAAAGGAAGATTTGATAAGGGACCGGATTGTAGTCGGCATTCGCGATGCCAAGTTGTCAGAAAGCTTGCAGTTGGACGCAGATCTGACGCTGGAGAAAGCGATAACGAGAGTGAGGCAAAGTGCAGCAGTGAAAAAACAACAGCCAATACTGCGCGGAGCAGAGCAGCCGACAGGACACGTTGAGGCTATACACAAAAAGGAAAGGAAAACACACAAGCCATTTAAGATTAAAACAGAGAACCAGTCACTTGGATGTGGTAGATGTGGAAACATAAAAAATCACCCCTGGAAAGACTGCCCAGCTAGAGATGCTGACTGCAGGAGATGTCATCGCAAGGGGCATTTTGCAAAAAAATGTAAGTCAGCTAGAGGGGTCCATAACATAACAGAGGGGCATTCAGAGAGTTATGATGAGGGGGATTTTGCTTTTCTTGGAGAGGTGTATAATCAAGGAACTGATGGGTGGAATGAACTGATAGTGCTGAATGGGGAAAACACAATTTTCAAATTGGACACGGGCGCTGCGGTTACAGCAATTCCAAGCAGCAGTTTCTCCACTAAGAAATATGGGGTGTTGCAGCCGCCTGGGAAAGTGCTGTTTGGACCAGGAAATCAAAGGCTGGATGTGAAGGGACGATTTAAAGGGCGACTAAGCATCAAAATTAAAGCTACAGAACAGGACATTTATGTAGTAGCGGGTCTGTCAAAGCCCTTATTAGGCTCCCTGCTATTGAAGCCCTCACACTAATTCAGCGCCTCCACACGGTACAAGAGCGACAGGAGGACATTATAGCTGAATACCCCTCAGTGTTCTCTGGCTTAGGCAAATTAAAGGAGCCATACAAAATTGAGCTGGAGCCAGCTGCTGTCCCATATGCTCTATCTTCTCCACGCCGTGTGCCCCTGCCAATGAGAGATAAGGTGCAAGCAGAGTTAAAACGCATGGAGGATATGGGAGTGATTTCTAAAGTGACTCAACCCACTCCATGGTGTGCGGATATGGTGGTAGTGCCCAAGGCCCAAGGAAAGATACGGCTGTGTGTGGATTTGACGCACCTAAATAAGTGGGTGCGGAGAGAACGTCACATCCTCCCTGCTGTAGAGCAGACACTCCCGATGCTTGCTGGTGCCAAAGTTTTCACAAAGCTGGACGCTACCTCCGGCTTCTGGCAAATTCCATTGTCCAAGGAAAGCTCACTTTTGACAACATTCATCACCCCATTCGGGAGATATGCCTTTAACCGTCTACCATTCGGGATCTCGTCAGCCCCAGAGCATTTTCACCGTCGCATGTCGCAGATGCTGGAAGATTTGTGAAGGAGTTGTGTGTTATGCAGATGACATATTAGTCTATGGCGAGAATATGCAGCAACACAACGAGAGACTGCATTGCGTCCTTAAGAGACTGAGAGATGAAGGCTTGACTTTAAATGAGAAGTGTGTGTTTGCAGCGGACAACATGATGTTTCTGGGGCACCGAATCGGGGCAGACGGTGTTGCACCAGATCCAGACAAAGTCAGGGCGATCTTGGAGATGCCTGAACCAACTGGGGTAGATGGAGTGAGGAGAGTGATTGTAGTATACCCTTTGTGTGGTGTAGGAAGGAAGAAGACGGGGTCGGCTTAACTGGGACTGCACTTTATTGATCTCACAATCCTCAAAACTGTTGTAAGCGCTCGGCGCATTCAAACTCAAACTCATTAACTTTCTCAATAACTTTTCACTTCAACACTCCAGACTCTCTCTCAGTATACAGCCTCAGCCGACGTGTGTCAGTCCCAGTCCTGAACTCTCTCTCCCATCTCTCTCTCTACTGCAGCTTATAAGCAGTCTCTCCAGCCAATTACTGCAATCAGAGACAGGTGTTAATCATTTGCACTTGACCCACTTACCAACCGCTCGGCCCTGCTCTCTCTCTCCCGCTACAGACCTTGCAAAACCTCGCCCCCTCCGCCACATACCCCCACCGCCCGACTCAGGCCGGGGAGCCATCCGGCCTGCAGCCTCCCCCCCCCCCCCCCCCCCCCTCCTGGAGAGGAAGTCATCCACCGCCATCTGAGCACCCGGTCTGTGGACCACCTTGAACTTAAATGGCTGTAAAGCTAGATACCAACGGGTGATCCGCGCGTTGGTATCCTTCATGCGGTGGAGCCACTGCAAGGGGGCGTGGTCCGAACAGAGGGTTAACTCCCGCCCCAGGAGGTAATAGCGAAGGGTGAGAACGGCCCACCTGATGGCCAAACACTCCTTCTCAATGGTGCTGTACATCGTCTCTCTCTTAGAGAGCTTGCGACTGATGTACAGCATCGGCCGCTCCTCACCCTCCACCTCCTGGGACAGGACCGCGCCCAACCCTCTGTCCGAGGCGTCAGTCTGTAGAAGAAAAGGGAGAGAAAAGTTAGGAGCCTGCAAGAGCGGTCCACCACACAGAGCAGCCTTTATCTGAGTAAAAGCCTGCTGGCACTGCTCCGTCCACTGAACCGTATCTGGTACCTCTTTTTTAGTTAGATCAGTCAGCGGGCTAGCGAGGTCCGAATAATTAGGTACAAACCTCCTGTAATATCCCGCTAGCCCCAGGAACTGTCTAACCTCCTTTTTGGTCTTGGGTCTCGGACAGGCCGCAACAGCTGTGGTCTTGTCAATTTGGGGACGCACCTGACCATGACCCAAGTGGAAGCCCAGATACTTTACTTCCACCCGCCCAATTGCACACTTCTTCGGGTTGGCGGTAAGCCCCGCCCTTCTCAGCGACTTCAGGACAGCTCGCAAGTGCTGCATATGACGCTGCCAGTCTGCACTGTAGATGATGATATCATCCAGATAGGCAGCGGCATATGCAGCATGCGGCCGGAGAATTCTGTCCATCAGACGCTGGAAGGTTGCGGGAGCCCCGAACAGGCCGAAAGGAAGGGTGACGAATTGGGGTAATCCAAACGGCGTGGTGAAAGCGGTCTTTTCTTTGGTCATTGGAGACAAGGCGATCTGCCAATAACCCTTAGTCAAGTCCAGCGTCGAATAAAAACGAGCAGTCCCTAGCCGATCAAGCAATTCGTCAATCCTTGGCATTGGATAAGCATCAAATTTCGACACCGCGTTCACCTTACGATAATCCACACAGAAACGGACCGAGCCGTCAGGTTTAGGCACTAAAACAATCGGGCTCGCCCAGTCACTGTTGGATTCTTCTATCACACCCATGTCAAGCATAGCCTCTAATTCTTCCTGAACCACTTTTTTCTTATGTTCAGGCAAGCGGTACGGCCGGCTGCGAACCACAACTCCCGGCTCAGTCTCAACGTGGTGCTGGATGAGATCGGTGCGACCAGGTAGGGGCGAGAACACGTCAGCGAACTCCGCTTGTAAATGTTTTACGTCAGTGAGCTGCGAGGGCGAGAGGTGGTCTTCCCCCGGGGCCAGAGCGAGAGATTGAGGTTTTTGAGCCGCCTCCGGCCCGAGATCCTCCTCTCCGCTCACCACCGTCGCGAGCATCACTGACTCCGCCTCAGACCATTTCTTTAGCAGGTTGAGGTGGTAAATTTGACGTGCCCCGTCCCTATCTGATCGAATCACCTCATAGTTGAGATCGCCAACTCGCCGTGTGACCTCAAAGGGTCCTTGCCACTTTGCGAGTAATTTCGAGCTCGACGTAGGGAGTAATACAAGTACCTTATCTCCTGGAGTGAATTGACGAAGTCTAGCACCTCTGTTGTATAGCTGTCTCTGTTTGTCCTGAGCCTGTGACAAATTCTCCATTGACAGCCGCCCCAAAGTGTGGAGTTTTGTTCTCAGGTCCAGGACATACTGAATTTCATTTTTACTCGCTGAAGGTCCCTCCTCCCAAGCCTCCCTAAGGACATCCAGCACCCCCCGGGGCTGGCGCCCATAGAGAAGCTCGAAGGGGGAAAACCCCGTGGAGGCTTGCGGGACCTCGCGAACAGCAAACATCAGAGGTTCTAGCCATTTATCCCAATTTTTGGCGTCCTCGTGAACGAACTTACGAATCATGGATTTCAACGTGCGATTAAACCGTTCCACCAAGCCATCTGTTTGTGGGTGATAGACGCTTGTGCGAACCGATTTAACGCCCAACAACTCGTAAAGTTCGCGAATCGTTCGTGACATAAACGCTGTGCCTTGATCGGTGAGAATCTCTTTCGGGATTCCCACCCTGGAGATTAATGAAAACAGTGCGCTCGCAACACTTTTCGCCGAAATAGTGCGGAGCGGGACTGCTTCCGGGTATCGCGTTGCATAGTCTACCATAACTAATGCAAAGCGATGCCCGCGTGCTGACCGCTCTAATGGCCCGATGAGGTCCATACCAATTCTCTCGAAGGGGACCTGCACTAGCGGGAGTGGGCACAATGGTGCTTTTGGGGTGGCCGGTGGATTCACCAACTGACATTCACGACAAGACGCACACCATCTGCGTACATTCTCGTGAATGCCCGGCCAAAAGAAACGAGCCATTAGACGGTTGAGTGTAGCCGTTTGTCCTAAATGCCCGGCCATAGGATTACAATGAGCCGCCTGGAAAAGCATTTCCCGGCGACTTTTAGGTACTAATAACTGGGTTGTATCCTGCTTTGACTGGGTGTCTTGGGTCACCCGATACAACCTATCCTTTAAAATACAAAAATAGGGATAAGAGAGCGGCTGGTCAGGCTGGAGAAGGTGGCCGTCGATGGAACGGACCTTATTAAACGCATTTTTCAGCGACTCATCCAGGGACTGTTCCAGGGGAAAGTCATCGCGGTCTGTGAAAATGGGCATCTCCAGACCGCTCTGTTCCCCCGGACCGGCCCCCGGAGGTCCCGAATCCACCTCTCCCGACTGAGCAACCGTCTCTTTCCCCTTTACACATTTTCCCCAAGAAGCATCCGCACACAAATGCCCCAACAATTTATTAAATGCTGGCCAATTGGTCCCCAAAATTAGCGGATGCCGGAGGTGCGGGTTAATTGCCACCTCCACACTACGCGTTTGTCCCCGAAATTGAATATCCACGGGCAACAACGGATAGTTCACCACTTCCCCGTGCACACACCTCACCTTAACCATGCGGCGGTTATCCAACACCTTAGACCGAATCAGGCTTTGATGGATGGAGGTCTGGTTACAACCCGAATCCACCAAAGCCTGATAAGTACCCCCCTCGATACATACAGGTATCTGGAACAGGCCAGCTTGATCGAGGGCGGCTTGCGGCGCGTCGGGGACCCGGATCAGTGTCCCCACCTCCATCACTGGACATCGATCGATGAAATGGCCGGGGTCCCCACAGCGCCAGCAAGCCGGCCCAGGCTTCCCCGCCGCTCTAGTGGCTGGCAGTGGGTCCTGTAATTGGCGTGGAGAGAGTGCCGGAGAAGATGAGGGAAACTGGTCAGTCGTCACTCCCCCTCCCCGGGGCGCCGGACTGGGAGCCGCCGTAACGTCGGGCGGAAACCCCGACCTCCACCTCGGTGCCGGTCTCGGCAGCATTCCGGTACGCGACCTGGGAAGGGGGACAGGTTTGGGGAGAGAAGGGGAAGAAACAGCAGGAGGGCGAGAGAGAGAGAGAGAGAGAGAGAGAGAGAGAGAGAGAGAGAGAGAAGCCGATGGCAGGGGCTCGCCGACCCAGGTGCACGCCACCATGTAGTCCTCCGCCAACTGGATGGCCTGGGTCAGCGACGTCGGGCAGTGGCACTGGACCCACTGCGCGGTCTTCTGGGGAAGCCGCGCGACGAACTGTTCCAGTACCACCCTGTCGATGGCTCCCTCGACGTCGCTTCCGCCGGCCATCAGCCACTAGCGGCACGAGTCCCGGAGCTGGTGCGCGAAGACGAAGGGCCGGCCAGAGTCGTCGAGGGTCAGGGTCCGGAACCGCTGCCGATGTTGTTCCGGACTCCGGCCGACCCGCTGCAAGATGGCGCGCTGCAGGTCTTCGTAGTCCAGGAGGTTCTGGACTGGCAGTTGGTGGGCGGCTGCCTGCGCCTCCCCAAACAAGAGCGGCAGGAGCCGCATTGGCCAGTCCGACCTGGGCCACCCCCGAGACTCTGCGGACCTCTCGAAGAGGTCGAGGAACGCCTCCGGATCATCCTCCGGGCCCATCTTCGAGAGGCTGATGGTAGCGGCCGGGTCGGTGTTACACGGGGGGGTGGCCGGAGCCTCCCGGACCATCCAGCTCCGGAACAGCTCGCGGTCTTCATGCTGGGTCCGGATGAGGGCCTCGAAGCGCCGGTCCTGCTCCGCCCTCACGGCCAGCAGGTCCTCGTGGGTCTGTTGATGAAGACCAGCGAGCAATTGTACCAGGTCCGCAAGCGGCGTCTTTGGCGGGGTCTGCATCGCGGCGGCACTCTTCTTCCTTCCCGGGTTTCGGCACCAGTGTAGTATACCCTTTGTGTGGTGTAGGAAGGAAGAAGACGGGGTCGGCTTAACTGGGACTGCACTTTATTGATCTCACGATCCTCAAAACTGTTGTAAGCGCTCGGCGCATTCAAACTCAAACTCATTAACTTTCTCAATAACTTTTCACTTCAACACTCCAGTAGTGATGTTACGTATGACACTGAAGCGTCGATGCGCGTATCGCGCATGCGACACATTTTGTAGTGAAGCTCCGTATCGGGGTGTGTATTGGTTTCCTAGAGTCACGTGATCGATGACAAATGAAGCCTCACTTTCTGTCCAATCACGTGCGCGTTTCACTTTGCGTGTCAGAAGCTTCGAACCCCCAGATCTTACTTAACAAGTCCTTGTTGCCTCAGTCTGGTTGATGGTTTTGTGAGGAGAGTGCTGTACTTTGAAAGTTAAACAATATTACATTTAGATAAAATTTATTCGTCACTATTTATTATTTTTTGTTTGTTGGAGTTGTGTCTTTGTATTTTGGTAAAATATTTGCCTTACTGTCATTACTGTTACACAAGCACTATCACTGCCTAGTGTCATAAGCACATTTAATTACAGATGATCCTATCACACAATGTCCTTATTTTGTGTGTGTGTGTGTGTGTGTGTGTGTGTGTGTGTGTGTGTGGAGAGAGAGAGAGTAGGCTTACATTACATCTTATTGAATCATATAAGCTCATATTATATTTTATTGACACACTTTAATGGGTAAATTAATTTATTTACTGGACACATTAAACACAAACATATAAAGCTTTTATTTGTACACATAGCATTGAAACGATGGAGTGTGTTGTGGTTGCTTCATCTGACAGAGCTTCTTCCACAGACTTCTGCCTGCTTTATTTTAAATAACCACCAGATGGCGCTGTTCTTGACACTCTCGAAGCTTTGAATCTTTTCCCGAAACAGTCAGGGTAAAGCCTCACTGCTTCATGAGGCTTCATTTCCACATCCCTACACTCCAGACTCTCTCTCAGTATACAGCCTCAGCCGACGTGTGTCAGTCCCAGTCCTGAACTCTCTCTCCCATCCCTCTCTCTGCTGCAGCTTATAAGCAGTCTCTCCAGCCAATTACTGCAATCAGAGACAGGTGTTAATCATTTGCACTTGACCCACTTACCAACCGCTCGGCCCTGCTCTCTCTCTCCCGCTACAGACCTTGCAAAACCTCGCCCCCTCCGCCACAGTGATGGATATGGCTAATTATCTGGGTAAGTTTTTACCCCACCTTGCATCTTACACCCGTCCAATCAAAGACCTGCTCAGTGAGAAAAATGAATGGTGCTGGGAATCACCACAAAAAGAGGCTTTTCAGAAATTAAAATCAGAACTGAGTTCACAGCGGGTATTGGCACCATACTCACCAAAAGCAGAGACGTGTTTCTGTTGACGCCTCTTCCTTTGGCTTGGGGGGCGTACTGAACCAAAAGCAGGCAGACGGAACATGGAAACCAGTTGTGTTTACCTCACGGAGTCTGTCTGATGCAGAAAGAAATTATGCCCAAATCGAAAAGGAGGCCTTAGCCGCCACGTGGGCATGTGAACGGCTGTCATCTTACCTCCTGGGTCTAAAGTTTAGACTGGAGACGGATCACAAACCACTGCTCTCGCTGCTTAGCACCAAAGCACTAGAAGAACTCCCTCCACGAATACTGCGGTTCCGTCTGAGGCTGATGAAGTTTACTTTCGACATTGCATGTGCCAGTGCATGTGCCTGGTAAGCAAATGATAACCGCCGACACGTTGTCAAGAGCTCCAATGAAACACACATTCACAGAAGTGGAGAAGGAGAATGAGAGTGATGTTAAGGTGTTTGTGGATTCGGTAATTCAAGCCCTCCCAGCTACAGAAACAAGGTTGAATACAATAACCAAGAACCAGAAGGCTGATCCTATCTGCGCTAAACTCATCCTATACTGTAAAACGGAGTGGCCTGAAGAACATGTCCTACCACCAGAAAGGAAATCTGGAAAGGGGGGGTGAGAAATCAAAAGCTTTGATGACCTACAGGTCAACTCCTCTGGAGAATGGGTATTCTCCAGCACAGCTCTTGATCGGGAGACAACTGCGCTCTACCATTCCACAGCTCCCAACTTTTCTAACCCCTCGTTGGCCAAACATTAAGAGAGTCAGGGAATCGGACAACTGGGCAAAAGAGAAACAGCACCGCAGGTACAACGTGCGTCACAAGACACGTCCCTTACCAATATTGCAGACTGGACAAAGAGTGTGGCTGCAGAGAGAAAAATCACAAGGGACTGTCATTAGTCAAGCAGAAACACCAAGGTGTTACTTCATAAAGACTGATGGAGGTTTGATCAGGAGAAACCGCTTTCACATGCGGGCAGTTCAGGGGCCGTTACCTCAAAATTCCATGGAAACCATTGTCACATCCCTTAGACAGAGTGATGCTGAGACTCATATGCATGCTACTAAGGATGGAGACAGGTCCAGAGACACTGACTTGAGTAGAGCACCTTACGTGACCAGTTCTGGTCGAGTGTCACGGCCTCCTGAACGGTTGAATTTGTGAGAGAGAGAAAGAAAAAAAAAAGGGAAAAAGTTCACTGTTTGTTTATGTGAATGTAATGAAAGTTAGGTGACCTGTAACTAAATTCAAGTTTGAAGGTTCAACAAAGATGTTTTCAACATGTTACTATAAAAAGAGTCCTTACTTAAAAGGGGAAGGTGTTCTGTAATGGGAACTTGTAATGTGATGCTATTGTTGTAGTACAGGGATATATGTGGGGACACAGGTTATGATGTCAGTTCCTGAGTAAAGAGCAATGCTGAATGGTCTTGTGTTCCTGGCTCGTTATTATAGCTAACATAACAGTCACATAGACTATTTTTAATGTCTTTACTACCTTTCTGTGCCGTTAACGTGGTAATAAAATTGCTGTCTATTTTGCATAAAATTGCATACTACATTCATTCATACTATATAGAACATACTTTTTTAACGGTCGTGAAGTTCGTTCAAATTCAAATGTAGTACCTACTCACATAGTACGCGGACGCAGCCCTATAGGATTAGTGGTGTGGGTTACGTGGCAGCATCATGAGCACAGACAGTGCACCAGAATCCAGTTCTCTTTTGCTTTTTAACAAACAATAACAGAGAATTATCCCTAAATGTACGTTTTGTCAAGTATCCTCATAAGAAGTTTTAAATGAGAATATTTTTTAAATGATAACATCTTAAATTAACTTTGAACAAATATTTAAAATATTCTGTCTTTGTTTTTTCTACATTCATTTGGTGATTTACTGTGGAATTATGACATTATACAATATATTAAAAACACGTTTTAGACAGAAAAATGTGTGAATAATCTAGTTAATTTGACAGAAATTGACATTAAAATATATTATGAATACCCACTATCTATCTACCTTTTGTATGTATTGCTTTGCATATTGTATGTTCTGGGATGACAGACTGATAAGCAGACATGCTATGTATTTATGACTGGATGTAACTTTTGATACTTTGTGGTAAAAGTGGCTCTCCTATTGATTTTGTCCTAGTGTGGCTCTCCTGAAAAAAATAGCTGTTGAGGCTTGTGCACCATCTCGAGGAGAAATGGACACATGAGCGACGCACACACATAAAGAAATTCAGTTAAACATACTGCGGTAAAAATTCAAAATGTGGAGTTTTAAAACTTGATACAGTCAAGCAAAATCACACGACCAAGAATGCTGTTTTCCTAAGCAGGCTAGCATCACGATTAAAAACTTGACACTAATTTCATACAACAGTCCAGTTAACAAATATTTAATATTAAGTCACTTACATTTTAGAAGGAACATTGTTTGAAATCATTTTCGCTGCTAAAATAGAACAAAAACAATCAAAGATCACATCCCAAAGATCATCATTCTTGAATGAATCAGCCATTGGAATAAATCGTTGAATGAATGACTCACTTAAGACAGTTACTTGACGCCATCTACTGGTGGTTTACTTTTAATTTCTTAACATTTCTTACAATCCCATACAATTATTTAATGCAGTTGTCATTTTTTTTATTGTAAATTTGTAAATTATTTAGTTTGATTGGTAACAGCCACAAATCTATCACACATATGCAGATTCAAGTATGTCAAAGCTCGAATATTCTGAAAGGATATTGCTTCATAAATTTTGCACCACAAAAAATCATTTTTTTTCCGGACAAGCAACTGTTTTACTCGTACAAGTGAATGACAAGCAGGGTTCCGCTGGGTCTTAAAAAGTCTTAAAATGTCTTAAATTTCAAAATCTAAATTTTAGGCCTTAAAAAGTCTTACATTCTCTGAAGTATTGAGTTCTAGGTCTTAAATAGTTTTAAACAGGTCTTAAATTATCCTACGTCCATGTAACGCTACCTCTAATGCTCATTGAAATGCTCCCGCAGCGCTTGTGTGTGTGTGTGTGTGTGTGTGTGTGTGTGTTTATTCCGGGCTGTTGTAGTTCTTTCTTTCGCTAGTCCAATTATAGTTTGCTGTATTTATTACAACTACAAATGAGACCAGCATGCATCTTATATTGCAGCCAATCAACTTTCATGTTATTGGCGCGGGTCTCTTTCGGATTGTACCACAGACGCATCAAACGGATTTTATTCTTCACCTTCAGTTCTCCAGTTCTTCCAGTTCACGCGATCGTAAAAGCGAAGGCGAATCTTTCTCACCTGCCATCTCGAAAAATGACCAAATAAAAGTATGATACGTTCGATAGCACTAAAAAGAGTTAATAAAAGCGATGTAAACCACAAACTCAATTCGGTAGACACACAGACCAATGTCAGAATGGCTGTGGATTTTGTGCACGCGTTTGCCGCCTGTCAGTTTGCGCAAGTGTACGGAATGTGTCTATTTCTAGGCTTACTCTTGAACGATCATACACACATTCATATCCCTATGTTCTTATTGGCGGTTATGTCTTGACTCTTGAGTAAAAAAGTTTGGGACGTGTGTCAGTATTGGATCTGCGCATTACTGTAGTTCTTAAAGTGAAAGCATACTAATTCAGCTTATACTCGCTCCTGTCTGTGTGTTAATGTTAAACAAACAACAACAACAACAGGGAAAAAATGGTACTTCAACTTAAAGCACTGTTTGTATCCGTATCTTTAGGCTGTATTTATTTGTCCTATTGTAATTGGTTAATAAGTTCTTATTTTATTAATGATCGTTTACTTGAGAACTTTTTACTTATATTAAAGCAGCACTAGGTAGTTTTTGCTCTCGGGGTCCCCCTACAGTTGGGAAACAGTATTGTCCTCTACTACTGTCGTAAATTCTGTCATTCTACATTAGGGGATGCATCGCACGTGCATTTATTGACATGACAACTATGATAGCCCTGAACACTGCAGGAGGAGTTCACATGTCTATGGAGTTCACATGCAGGTGTTCTGCTTGCGTCGCGTGTGAAATGTCTTCATCCCAGGTACAGTGGCATATGTTTCAGCTTGTCATATGAATATAATTTCATGGGTTTTATTTTTTTTCAAACACCAAATGATCGCGATGCTCACTTTTACAAGCCAGCGTCATTATAGTAGCCTAGTCTATTGGTTCTCGTTTTACAGAATCTGTATGATACTTCAATTCAATGTTTGAGTGGTAGGTAATAACCATATATCGTCAATATTATAATATCAAGCTACCATAGATGAATCTGCAAATTTGAAAAATCGATTTGCATTATAGCTTGAGGCAAGACAAATAAACAAATATCACAGACATGTTAGGTATCCTAAAATATGATTTTGTACGTCTTTATGTATTTACGTTAGTTACGTATTTACTTGCAAGAATGTAGCCCCTCCTCCTTCAGCTCACGCCAATGAGCAAACGCTAGCCCAATGTTGATCCTCGTCCTGCCTTTAATCCGATCACTTTCTCGTTTCCTCTTTTTGCTTTCCTCCGACAAAACCTTTGCTTTCTTATTTTTCTGTGCTGCTTCGGTCATGACTATAACATTCGGCAAACAAATGATAGTTGGGCTCGCACGTCCGAATTTAAGGAAGTGGGGGTGGTGGTTGAATTGACGTGTATGCCGTAAAGCAGTCGAATTTTGTAGTTCTTTTTTTTCTCGGGTTACTACCCGAAACCCGAAGTTTAAAAGTACGATTAAAAACGATACAGACCCCGTCAGGCTATGGCAGACGTGTCATTCAACCTATTGTAAGTCGATGTATCATCACAATGAAAATATATTATAAAGGTTGAAAAGTTACCTAGTGCTGCTAGTTTGATAGCAATTGCTTACTTGTAAGATTTGGTCATATTTCCCACCCTAAGCGATAATGTTATTAAAGCTAGATAGCACACCACTGGACCAGCCTTTCTTTGTAATACCAAACAAGATTCATGCATTTTGTTTGTTTTATTGTCATGTGACTATTGTGCATCTAATATGGTAAATGTGGCATCCTATGCAAAAAACAACAAAACTGGAAATGACCACCACAAAACCAGTAATTTTGATCTCAGAAGGAGAAAAAAATAAAATAAAATTATATATATATAATATATATATAGTGAAATCCTGAGATTGAGCTATGAGGAAGTGCAAGTTTATTAATACTTTGTTCAATTTTAATAAATTAATTTGCTTTGCAAGTAATTTTGTGATTCTGCATTTCCTTTGTACGTTTTTTATTGCGTGCTATAGGTCTTACATTTAATTCCTAATGGTCTTAAACAGGTCTTAAAAAGTCTTAAATTTGACTTGGTGAAACCTGCAGAAACCCTGGACAAGGCTTAATGTCGAGCCCTGTAGTCTTAATGGGCCGTGTTTCAGTCACCATTTTATATTGTCTGACAACAAAAACAAAAAAATATATAGATGAAACACTTTTATTGGGAATTTGGCTGTATTAAAATATATTATGGGAGCATAAAGAGTAGCAGCAGAGAAGCAAACAAATCTAAAGGGCTGACACTTGGCAGAATGTGAATGCAACAACGACATGATTAATATTCTAATTGCCGTATGACGTCATCTATCAACATTTAGCGACATATATATGGCATTAAAAAGCATTAAATTAGATTTGATGAAACCTGCAGAAACCCTGGTATTGCTTGTTGAAATTAGGTTTGACTCTATTCTGCTATTTAAAGATAACTATTTATAAAACGTGATTTATAATTAATAATGGCTCTTTGAACGCTCTTCTGTAAATGTTTATATGATTATATGCAGGTAATGAAATCAATTACCAGATAGATAACAATCATTCAGTATTATTTGATGTATGTGGAAAATGTGGATGATTAAGTGTGGTTGAATTTTTTTTAGCATTTCAAGCAAGACTGTGGGGTGGTCGAGGATAAACCATTAAATCATGGCGCCAATTGTTACTGGTCCACCTGAGTTTTGTGCACAGTAAGATCCCAAATCTTTTAAAGCCAAACTGCTTCATTTATGTTTTCCATTTTTTCTTTTTGTTCTTGAATTTACTTTATTTATGTGAAACTCTTCAATCAATGAATGCGATTGAAAAAAAGGAAACTCAGGAAAAGGACTCAGGAAGAAAAAAGTCGTGATTGGCCACTTGGTGTCGCTAAAACACAACAAAACATGAAATTGGCTCTAACCAAACTGTCTGATCGATTGATTTGAAAGTGAAGTGTCTTAATCAAAGTTTGCATTATTGTCGTGTATCTTGAAAAACATAATTTGTTTATAATGCATTTCTCAATATCAGTCTTAAAATGACAGAGTAGGCTATAATTCTTAGTTAAGCTCTTTGCAACCAGGCCCAGTACACACACACACACACACACACACACACAGGTTGTTTTTAGGTTGCAATGGGTTTTACTTGCTGACTGTTGTAGTCATATTCCTAAGTGATGCCTATTGTTCAGTCATTTTGGACAAATATCTCAATGACTTTCAATATCACATGTTACTCCAGCATGGACCTAAGCAGAACATTTCTCCTCAGGTGGAGTAAAAAACTGGAAGATAAAGCCTAAATACCTCCCTCACAATAAAATATGAAGAAATAAACAGGTCATATTAATAAATATAACATTTTATCATATGTCTATTGATCATTCATTAAAATAATTAATAGAAAAATCTATAAAAAAATGTGTTATTTGCAAATCTAATTTTATTTGTGAATTGACTTCATTTACGTGAAAAACTTAGCTGGGCTATAACAACATAACGTGAAATTTACTCTATCTACGAAAAGTTGCATGCAGTATCTTAAAGGTGCAGTGTGTAGTATTTATGATGATCTATTGACAGAAACACAATATAATATACATAACTATATTTTCAGTGGTGTATAAAGACCTTACATAATGTACAGTTATGTTTTTATTACCTTAGAATGAGCCATTTCTACACTGAACAAAATTATAAACGCAACACTTTTGTTTTTGCCCCCATTTTTCATGAGTTGAACTCAAAGATCTTAGACTTTTTCCTATGTACACAAAATACCTATTTCTCTCAAATATTGTTCACAAATCTGTCTAAATCTGTGTTAGTGAGCACTTCTCCTTTGCCGAGATAATCCATCCACCTCACAGGTGTGGCATATAAAGATGCTGTTTAGACCAGGGATCGACCGATATGGATTTTTTAGTGCCGATACCAATTTTTTTTCAACAGCCTTAGCCGATGACCGATACGAGCTGCCGATTTTCTTGAGCCGATATTTGGAGCCGATACTGCTTTTGCTCCCTCAATTTACATAATACATTTTTTAAAAAGGAACATTTATTGAACTAAAAAAAACAATATTTAACAAATAGTAAAAACAGGTGAGGTAGAACAAGAAAAAAAGAGTTCAGTGGTGAAACTAAATTCTGAAAATAAATATTTAAGCATAAATAAAATAATTACACTATTGCACACAGTATCAACAAGCAAGCATCATAATAAAGTGCACACTGACTGTACTATACTTAAAACTTTTAAAACTATTTACAACCTAGTCATTTAATGCTTAGGTGCAATTAACTTAATCTCTTGAAAAAAATATCGGCGAACGCAGCAGCCTTGTATCGGCCGATACATGTAAAAATCGCAAATATCGGCCCGATATATCAGCCGGCCGATATATCGGTCTAGCACTAGTTTAAACAGCATGATTATTGCACAGGTGTGCCTTAGGCTGGCCACAGTAAAGGGTCACTCTAAACTGTGCATAACGTGAGTTTGAAAAAGCAACACGCGTCAAACAACTTCACAAACTAGTAATGTGAAGCGTTCATAAACCTGTTGTCCAACCAAATACAACGTTTAATAACACGTTTGAACTCACTTCATATCGTCAATCGAGTGTTTGTGAGCTGATGTGGCTCCTTATCACAAAATATCTATGTCAATCAGCACTGCATACTTTATTATTATCAAAATACCCGAGAAGCCTTGAAGAACTCAAATACACCATATTTTGATGCAGTCGTGTTCATGCTTAATCAGTCAAAGCGTTTCTATCTTCTTTTTAATCAGCCTACAGCGATAGCTTCACAGGGATTTCCTGAAAAATATTACTTCTCTGATTATATTATATTACTTTACTCTAAATTTACATGACAATCAATATGTTTTTCTTCAATGTACAGGAGTTTGTTTCCCCACAGTGGATGCATAAGAGGGTCATATTTCATATTAAAGACATAGGCTTTAAGAAATTGATATCACAGATAAAAAGCACAGATTTTTATAATAATATATATATTTTTTACAATAAATCCTTAGACCTTTCTAATGATTTTTAGTCATAGGCTGTCTGCATATTAACAGGTAACCCAGCAATTTTTTTGCAAAATAAGTTTTCTATAAAATATAAATATTATTATTATATTGTTATATTTATTCATAAATACCCTATTTTTAATTTTCAGTAATTAAAATGTTTTTGTAATAGTAATATTTCTTATTTTGTTAAATGTTTTTATTTAGCAATAATAATAATCATAATAATTATTATTAGTCATATTAATATATAAACACAAAATGTTATATACACACACTTTTCATTTGTAAAAAAAATAATATGCATTTTAAATCGCAATTTTAACCAGAATAATCGCAATTATATATTTCCCCCAAATCGTACAGCGCTAGTTTGCACAGATATCTCAATATCAGACTTGAAATGGTTTATTTTGAAACTAATGGGTTTCTTAGGTTAGGGGCTTTGTTGCAACCAGAACTTGTACTCCATATAACATAAAATATAGTTTTGGTTATTTAGCACTTTATAAAGTAGAATAAAAGTTGGAATCAATATAAATCCATGCAACTTCCACAAGTTTGACTTTATTCTCTAATGCTGCAGCAAAGTATAGTTTAACTAGGTTACATGAATGCAGAAAAACACAACAAATAAAAAAGTACTGACAAGCAATCACATTTTCCTGTACCATATCATAAAGCAAGTCATATACTTAATACTGACATCAAGTACATTGTTTCATGTTTTTTTCCGTGGTACACTGTTAGTCAAATATTATTCAAATGACGTGAACAAAATGAAGTGGGTGTAAAGTCCACATCCATCTTAGAGCAGCATAAATTTAAGTGCCATCGGTATTAAACTTGACCAAAGAGAGATGGTTGTGATGGAGCTACTGGATGTGGGACTGATAGTCATTGGCTTAACTGTGGTTGTAACACGTTTTACAATAACAGGACACTTTCCTGTGTTTCCTGCCTTGTCCATCACAGAAACCTCCATATCTTCAAGGCAGCAGATGCCGGAATAATGCAAAATGGTTGCATTGTAGCCCTTTTCATCTAGACCATCATATTGTGTAACGTTGCTAAAACCGGCACCAGAGCTAATAATATGTACATGATCAATTCCTGAACCAGCTCCATCTGTCATGATATAAGTCACTTCCATATTTGTATTTCCACATGATAACAAACAGTCTGAAGTCTCGTTTACCACACGGCACACTGGTGGAGTAGTATCAGCGACCTAAGAAAGAAATGTTATTAAATGGCATAGTAACTTTTTATGTGTGCAATTAAAAAAAAAGTAAAACTATATAATCTATTAGCAGTATCTAGAAAGAGCTGAAATGCACATTTTACAGAAGTTTACAGTAGCCTTGAATATGATTCATATTTTTCAGATGTATGGAGAAGGTAATCAGCATGCATCAGCACAGATAAAATGAGGCACTTACAGCATTTCTTCTTTCTCTCTCTACATCTTTCTTTACTTCATTCTCACTGATGACATCATGTGGTGGAAAAGCTTCTGACCATCCAATCAGCATGCAGAGAAAGACTAGGGTCTTTGCCATCTGAACCATTCTGTTCAACTGCGGAGAGGTTTCTTTTTCAATCGATTGATTCAAGTTTAGTTTAAACACCTTTTTTATTTTATTTACTTTTTTTTTTAAGCAATGTATCGTCAATGAAAAGTAAGATTATTCACCTCAGTTTAGATCCCCGTCCTTTATGAGCTTGTTTTTGCTGAGATGTGTCAGTCCTTTATATATATAGACACACCCAAGCCCTCTCACACAGAGGTTTTCATATTCATAACCAATCAGTGGAACATATTTAAGAACTTGCACAATATGCTGTGAATTTTTAATCTGTTTAGACTCAAATGGATAGCACTTTCTCTGGTGCTTTTCTCATTTAATGTATGCCAAACTGTATAGGATTATTAGTGGAAGTAAATCTATGAGTAGTTCCTACGAAATAATGTTATATAAGAAATATTATTTAATATCATATAACTAAACTAAATACATTAGGACCTAATAAGTCATAACCCTAAAGTTTAGTTTTGATGGTGTTTAGGTTCGGTTACTAAATTCTAGGTTTATGTTGGGTAGAAATAGCTGTTGGTTACTAGATGTACTAGTCATGTACTGTTCTGAGACATAAAGTTGAGGATCCAAAACAACTTTATTAAGGAAAATTCAAAATCATAATACAAATAAAAGGCAGAACCTCAAAACCACAGGGCAAACAATCCAGATAAGTAAAGATAGAAAGATCCAGTAGATGGCTTGTGACGTCGGAGTGTGAGCTGTTATCTCCTTTGTTTTGTTTGACGTCAGTTTGTGCACTGCTATCTCATTTGTTTACATAAGGCGAGTCTGTGCAATGGCGAACGTAGCCAAAATATTGCTGTTAATAATTGTGCTAACAGGATTTATCCACATGTATTACAGATACATGCACAATCAGGGGGCCCAATTTAAAACCAATTGAGCCAATAACCTTTTTTTCAGGCTTATGATTGGCCAACATAGCTTTACGGTTAGAGTCATATCGATATGCTCTTTACAGTGATTTATAGCATGTTTTCATGTGGGCCGAGATTTTTTTTTCAAACCATGCTTATGTGGACAAGATTTTTTTTCTGAGGCCCCGTCCACACGGAGACGCGTTTAGCTGTATACGTTAAAATGTTGTACCGTATCAGCATTTCGTCCACACGGATCTGGCGTTTTGGCAGCATGAAACAGATATTTGTTTAAATCGGGTCCCAGAGTGGATAAATCTGAAACCGACACCCTTGCGTTTTCGTGTGTACAGCCAATCCGTATATTTTGTGAAACGGTGATGTCATCACACCACGTCCCACACGGTAAAGACTAGAAGGGATACAACTACGGCCACTAGGCATGCACACATCAATATTGCATCATTTAATTACTGTATTTGCATTATTGTAAGGGTAGGTTTAGGGTTGGGGTAGGTGTAGGCGTTTATAAAACACATCGGGTAAGTAGCACATTTATTTATTGTTATTTTATTGTGAGATTTTGCCTCACTTCCACCCGTTGCTGTACCCCTTCTTGCCACAACTCTTCTTCTCCATTTTTAGTGTATTTCTGTGGCAGAATTACAGCGCCACATACTGGCCTGGCATGTATACTATATAGTTTTGAGTCGTTTTCATTGCTCTCGTGTGTACGCAGATATTTCTTGAAACGAGGAAAAAAAAAAGATCTAATAGGGAAAGCTCTGGCTTCATGTGGACGGGGCCTAAGGAGTGTACGTGTGGACTAGTCCTTACCAATGAATGACTTAATAAACCAGGCTTATATAGGCAGAGTTAACAAGGTAAATGTTACATAGCTGAAGACAATCAGTGATAATGAGGCTGGGCAGTGAGTTCTGTAGTCCATGTTGATATGGCAATGAACAAGAGGGGAGTGTCCGCCATAGATATACATAATAAAGGCTAGATGTCTTATGGCGGAGTCTCTAACGTCATCACCGGCGGCCATCTTGTCACAGGCAAGCTTTCTGGCGGGCTCTGTGGTACTTGATGTAAGGTGAGTGATCTGCAGTGCACGAACACAAATACTCTTATCTCGCTGAATTCTTGATTTTCACATGGTTTGGTTTATTACAAACATTATTAACGTAGCTATAATTCTGGATGCTTGAACAAATTATGAATAATTATTCATAAGTATACAGTGTCATAACTACATCGCTGCCTTTTATAACAAACCAAACAGTTTGAAAATAAAGTACAAAAAAAGTACATGCACCATTAAAACACAATGTTACGAGTGAGCGAGCTGTGGTGCGGACGTCAACCTCCATTGGCCAGCAGACATCACGAGACATCTAGCCTTTATTATGTGTATCTATTGTGTCCGTTGGTGGATATCAAGGGCCCTCCAGCTGGTGATCATGACACTAGATATGATTGCAGTAATTTATTTTGTACAGTCTTTACCAAAATCGAGTTTTTCAGAACTATCATGTCAAAACTAACAATTGTTAAATTTTGACAACTTAGAAAAAACATTGATGGCAAAGGAAGGCTGAGTCTTGAGCATTCTGGAATTCTCAGCAGTTGCTGTAAATTTGTGGTGATTCACATCAGGCTTTTTATTATTTCATGAGAAATCATAAAACCATGTGTGTAAATGGGTGTGTGTGTGATTCTGATTTGATCATATTTCTGAACCTTTATAAGAGCAGGGAGAACTAGGGCTTCTTATAAAGTCTCGGAAGATTATTTGAATGATTATTAACTTCTACAGGGTTTTATGGATCTTAATGTCTTAAAAATTAAGGTTAAAGTGCTTATTGTCTGTCCCTGTGTATTTTTTTTTACTCTTTGAACATTTTAGAAATAGTGAGTTGATTGTCAAAGGAATTATTACATTTGTATTTGAAAGCTTGAAGTTCTTCATTGTTTCAACGCATCAAAGCAGAAGCAGCACAAGCGTGTGGATATTCATATCACGCTGCTTACGACCCATGTAGACAGCTGGGAAAACAAATTAGGATCCTTTTCATTTCATTTTATGGGGGGGGGAGGGGGGTCCGTCATAACACATTACAACCTAACCTTGCTGTTGTTTCTTGCAAATGGGTTTTACATGGTGTTGTAGTCCTATTATTCCTAAATGCGATTACTATCATTCAGTTATTTTAGACCACCATTTAATTGATTGAAATAAAGGACTGAATATGAGACCAGTACTGTATGTGTGCTTAAAGGGGACATATCATGAAAATCTGACTTTTTCCCTGTTTAAGTGCAATTATCAGGTCCCCGGTGCATTCCAGAAAACATGTAAAAGGACAACCCAGTAACTTTGTTTTGATAAGCCTTTCTAATTCTATTATAATATTACCGCCCCTTAATCTGCACATTTCCACCCACAGCGCCGCTATTTTGTTTTCGCAAGTGACAACGGTGAACAACACCCTGGTGTGTATTTGACGGTTTAAACACAACAAAAAAATGTGAGAGAGAAGTTACTGATGACACTTGACTTCTGACAGCCAGTTGTGTGTGTGTGTGTGTGGGCGCACTTCAGATAACTGCGCTCAGAAAATGATCCATTAGAAATTTAAACTAATATAGCTTTAAAACATGTGGAAAAAATAAACTTTAATGATGAAAGAAGAACTATGCTATAAGTGAGAGTGATCACGATATAGATGATAATCAAAACCAAGCAGATGTCTTGTTAGTATTTTGCAGAGAATCCGATCACAGCAGCTCATTTGCATTTAAAGGCACATGCACGAAAACAGCCTGTTCTTGACTGTAGTCAGAAATGGGTATTTATGCTGCCTTCACGTGAAATATCTGAAATGTCCTACTTCCCACTTCTGAAATCGTGATTACGAGCTCATTGCATTCAAATTTTGACTTGAGAGGGTGTTCATGTCCTATTTTTTTTAACTAGAAAACTAGTATTTACGATAATTTCGTTAGCACGTGAAGCCAGCATTTCAACATGGATTTATAAATGATCTGTGAGGTATTTTAAGCTGAAACTTCACAGACACATTCTGGGGACACCTGAGACTTAAATTACATCTTGTAAAAATGGGCATAATAGGTCCCCTTTAAAGCTGTTACAAATTGTTAAAAGCTGTAAAATAGTTTGGATTATTTAGCACTTTAAAAAATTAGAAAAACAAATAGAATGAATAGAAACTACTTCCAAAAGTTTGATTTTATTTTCTAAAGCTACAGCAATGTAAATATTGAAACCACATGATTGCAGTAAAATTAGGAATAAATAAAAAAGTGCTGGCCAACTGTTACAGTTTCATGTACTATACCATATACACCAAGTCATTTTTTTCATAAAGTGCACATTTCCATACAGTGCACCTTCATGTTAAAACAGAATTGGTTTTAGTGCCATCACTATAAAACTTGACCAAAGAGAGATGGTTGTGGTAGAGCTACTGGATGTGGGTTTGACAGTCATTGGACTGATCACTGTGGTCACAGGGAATTTTATACTAAAAGGGCACTTTTCCTTGTTTCCTGCCTTGTCCGTCACAGTAATCTCCACATCTTTGAAGCAGCAGGAACCAACATATTTCACAATGGTTGCATTGTAGCCGTTTTCATCTACAGTTGTATCGATGTTGATGAAAAAGGTAGTGTTGAAATCACTAGAGTCAGTGAAAGACAAAGAGGGGTGATCAATTCCTGAACCAGCACCATCTGACATGATGTAAGTCACTTCCCAGCTTGCATTTTCACATGACAAAGGACAGTCCAAACTCTCATTTACCACACGGCACACTGGTGGAGTAAAATCAGTGACCTAAACAGAAAACATAGCTGCATGATATTTATTTCCGTTAAATGGCACCGTTAATGTATCTGTTTAACTTATACTGTAACTGTAAAACTATAGAGGGAATCCGCATACATCAGTACAGATAAAATGAGGCACTTACACTTAGTATAGCATCTTGTCTTTCTCTCTCTACTTACATCTTTCATTGCTTTATCCTCAGTGGTGACATCATGGTATGGAAAAGCCTGTGACCATCCAATCAGCATGCAGAGAAAAACTAGCGACTTTGCAATGCAAACCATTTTGTTCAACTGTGAAGAGATGAAAGTTTATCGTTATAATGATTCTGGCAGGAGTGTTCATTTCCGTGAAACCATTCTAAGGTTTCTCCTTTGTGTTTTTCGCGTACAGATGACAACGTTGAAAGTTTGAACAACTTTAAGTTTTTGTTGTTTACACAGAGATGTCCATACCAGCGGACAATATTGTTCTGTTTACTTTTAGCTTGTGCTTGTCGCTTTAAATGCTCGAGCTCGTTATACCAGGATTGAATCTGATTGGCTGTCAATGTTCATCAGCTGGATAAAATCGTTCTGAAAGTGATTCCAGTGATTTTGTTTCTCTGTGCCATTATCGTTAAAGCTGTGGTTTGAACTCTGCTATTATTTAATATTGAGAATGATTTTTATAACTATATCTGGATTGTTATCTCTTGTGAACAGGGGTCTATACCATGAAGCCGGTTTAGCTGGCTAGCCAGATATGTTTAAGCTTAGTTTGTGCCAATCCTGGGTTTAAGGTACCATTAAAGTGGTTTGGCTTTTAGCTGTGTTCATCTCCATAGTAACGTACCCTCCACAGCTAACCTGCTCCAGGGCAGGTTATGTTCTGTATAAGAGATCTCAAACTGAATTGGACCAATCAGCTGTGAGCAAAGTGACACATAACTGATGCAATAAAGTCACTCCCCCTTTTTCTTCTCCAAATTAAAGGTCACTACATAGCAAATGGCTATTAAAGACTTAAGCCTCTGGCTTTTAACAATGCTTATTTATAATAATAATAATTTTGAATTATTTAAAAATAATTTATGTAATTATTATACCCTTAATCAATTACACATGTATAATTTTAGTAAATCAATCATTAATATGCATTTTGTTAATATTAAAATAAATAGCCTATATAAAGGTCATACAAATAAGCTTTAAATTCAATAACTAAATCTATAAAAAATTCCATGTGAGCATAAATGTTCAATTCTCTCTATATCAACTAAACTAACTTCATAACTTTTACTTGCATTGACGCATAAGATTTTTCTTAAAGTTGTCCTCGACAGCTCTTTTCTTCTGTGTAAATTTGTTTAAATTCGTAATATTTTTCAATCATGTATATTCTGCAGAAGAGTGATGTTAATCACACTGCTTCTCTCGTGAGAAGTGAATCTCAGTTTTACTGATCCACAGCATGTGATTGGCTGTTCACTGCTGATGTTAAAGCTAAACTCCTAAACTCAGGATCAAAGCCTGAGTTGACAGAGAAAGTTGATGATCAGCATCATGGGACCAACAAAGCCTGAATAGATTGGTTTGGTTTTGTCAACTCGAAACTAATCCTGTAACCCTGAGTTTGTTAAACTACCATCATGGTACAGGCCCCAGGCCTTCAATGTATTGTTTACATTCTATACACTGCTGTTTTTTGAGGCCATGAAAGTGAAGTTGCAATTATCTATTCTTCCCTATTGTGGTATATCCGGGTGAAACGGCTTCTTAACAAGGAAAAATGTTGAGTAGGATTTAAGACTTTGATTTTGTCCATAGAAAACTGATTGGATCGTTGGATGGTTGTGGTTTCGCTTTTGCTGTGATCTCATGTGAGTGACAGGTTGTCCCGCCCTCGCGCCAGTGAATACGTCATTAGAGAAGAGAAGAGATGTCACTGCAGGGGAAGTCATTTTGATTATGATTATGAAAGTACTGATAAAGATTTGCAGTGTATATTCTCAGCTTTACAACACTTCACAAAAATTGCACAAATGTCACAATGGCAAGAACTTTCATCATAATGGATTTCCCATTAGGATCTTTCTGGTAGTAATCACTTCCTGAAAGCACACACATCTTGTTTGGGTAATTTTGGTCAATACATAAGTACATAATCTTCCATGGAAGAACTTGAGAAGTTAAAAAATAATATGTTAGTCTGCAAAAACAGGTATAGGCTAATAAATGACTGTGAAAAGAGATATGTAACTTTATAACAGTTTATAAAAGTTACTTTCTATTACCTGTTTGTATTGTCAAGCAAGAGTATCAGTTAAAACACAACATGCCTATAAGTTTTTAAATAACACAGGCCTTTAAAAAAAGAAGAAGGAAAAGCACATTAATATAGACATTTATAGGCCTGATAACATATCACATGTTGTTACAGCAATAAAAGAAGTCACCAGTACAATGTTGCTTGATATGGCAATACTTACCGTTATAAGTGTTAAAATCTCAGTAAAGATAAAAGTAGTGAAATCTCGGGTAGTAAGATTCTGTGCCTCAGTTCAGGTCCTTCTCTGCTCCAAGTTATTTTGGAGACATGTAAGTTAGATTTCCTCTCAGACACTCCCAGGTATGTCAACACAACCCTTTATATTGTCAGTGCCGGTCCATATTACGAGCTTGCACAATATGAAGTGAATGGGACAAACTGTCTTTATCTTATGTCTGCTTTTTATTGTATTTGTAACTTTTTATTGTATTTGTAAAATTGTTCAACACTTTGGCCAACTGTTATTGTTTTTATATGTGCTTTATAAATAAATTGAGATTTAAGAAATTGAGATGGTTAAAGAGTACTGCCAAACACCAAGCATTTATGGTAAACTAAAATAAACGTTAATATTATTTATATTGACACTTTTATGTCATGTACAGTATTTACATATATTTGTAGTAACACATCTGTAATGATGTCTGCCATTTAGTAAATTTAAAATATATTAACTTTAAATGTAATATCAAATAACTCATTACAGATATAATCAAGTGTTTGTGTGCTTTAGTATGTTAGTCATCACATCAAAACAAGTGTGCTTTAAAACACGGCAAAAGATAAATAAAAAACCCCCACTGATTTAAGATGTAGGCTATTAGGCTAGTTTTAAATTGACAATTGTAACAGTTCACTTTTTTATAAATGTACTTAAGTGTGTTAAGAAACATGAAATGTACTCTCTTTAAGTACACTTAAAAGGGCTATATGTAGAATTTAGAAACCCTTAGCGACACCGGTGGCCATTACTTGAACTGCAGCCAGCAACTCCTTGTACAACGGAACGCGATTCATTGCCACGATATGGGCTGCTCACGGCGAAGTTTTTTTATTTTTATTAATTTTTTTGGGTGATTTTTGCCTTTATTATGAAAGGATAATATAGAGTGGACAAGAAGCGAGGTGGGAGAGAGAGAGGGGAATGGGATCGGGAAAAGTCTGCAAGCTGGGACTTGACCTCAGGTCACCCGAAGTGAAATGGCACTATATGTCAGCGTGCTGCCCACGAGGCTATCGCCGCCGATGGACGCCAAAGTTCTTTTTTTGTTCTTCGCTTAAAAAGAAGTTGGAAATAACATTTGCAGCGATTTCTTTCATAGACAACCTACAAAGTCAGAGAAGGTCTTTTTAAAATTCATTACAAATGAATGGCTTGGAAGAGCCAGGACATTTTTTTAATATAACTCCAATTGTATCCGTCTGAAAGAAGAATGTCATATACACCTAGGATGACTTGAGGGTGAGTAAATCATGGGATCATTTTCATTTTTGGGGGAACTATCCCTTTAAGTGGTCTTTTATTTCATTAGTATTATATTTTCTTGAAGTTCTTGAAGAATAGATAGGCCTACTTTTAAAGGGGTGATGAATTGAGAAATCAACTTTTCTTGGAGCCTTTATATATAAAAGTTCATCGTGATATAAGAATATCCTGTAAGTTTCAGAGCTGAAAACTTCCTTGCTAGTCAAAGAAAAGCTTTTATAGACACCAGGCCCAGAAAACGAGAGATCTCAGAATATGTTGACCACTGACGTCATAGAATGCAGAAGCATCACCTCAAGCCCGTCCACGACTCGTAGAGCTAAACGGTCGCGCTACCAAGTGAAATAACATTCCTTTCTTGCGGGCGCACGTGTGTGTGTGTGTGTGTGTGTGTGTGTGTGTGTACGGCGCTTATATTCACTGATCGGGCCGGCCAAGTAATACGGAAATAACATTCCAGTCAATCGCGGGTGGATCAGAGATGAATCATTGTGTTTGTTTGATAAAGATATTTTTCGAGCCCTGTGAGCGTTTCTCCAGATGCTTTCAAAACAATTCCCACATGTACTGGAGGCAGGGTCCTGCACGGATCCGATTTTGTAAATCCGCACCCACCCATACCCGCAGTGCTTAAAACCGCATCCGACCCGTTTTCCGACAACAGCACTAATTAAAATCCGCACCCGACCCACTTAAAATAGAACCGACACCCGACCCGCACTAAAATCAGTTTAGCATATCACATTATAGACACACTTTTATTGCCAGCATACAGAAGTTATTACACAACCATTAACACAAGGACAACTTCAGCCGGGACATTCTAAAACGCTTAACGTGAAAAATGCTTAATGCGGCTTAATGTACTAAGACACCGTTATTAAGTGACCAAACTCAGTAAATATAATACTAATGTCGTATACTATGTACACAAAACCAGATGAGCCCAGAATATGAACGCAACGTGTTTATTTACACGTTAAGCGTTTTCCTCCCATAGAAAACCATTATAAGAAAACGCTTAACGTGGCTTAATGTACTAAGACAGTGTTATTAAGAGACCAAACTCAGGAAACTGTCAGGGTTTGTAGAAGGGATGAGGCGAGGACTCAAAGATGCAGAAATAAATGGGTCTTTTAATGATAATAATAAAATAAAACAAGACAAAACAAACTACCCCGAGGGGGATGACTGGGGATGACTTGACTTGACTTGACTTGACAGAAAACATGAGGTACATTTGAGGACGATTCTGCACTGGACTGCAAACACAAGGAGATTAAATAGGGAACAAACAAAAGAGGGTAACGAGGGAAGACAGGTGGGGCAAATGAACCAATAATCAGGAAACAAGGTGGGCGGGGTTAGACAATAGACATGAGCACATGGCACAAAAAAACACTTGACAACATGAAAGCACACGGCCGATGTAAACATGAACCGTGTGCTACACAGAACACAACACACAGACAGAAGAGCACACGCTCACATGACAAGACAGAGCGCACGAGAACGAGCGAATGCTCATTCTGTGCGCTCGAGACAAAACAAACACGCGGAGCATGAATGTCCGAATCCCAACACAAAACTGAAACCCAAACTACACCGAAGTGCTGGGATCCAAACACTACGCCCGCACACAAAACAGAAGGACAGAAGAGCACGCAGCTCGAGCATGCTCAAAGCTGCGCGCTCACACAAGACAAGACAAACAATACAGGAGTGTCAGGGCTCTGTCACAAAACCATGAAAAAACTAGACCGAAGTGACAGAACCCTGACAGAAACATAACAAAAATACTGTTCGATAGAACTGCTTGTGCTTGGTTTGTTACCACAGTTATCTGCGTGCTGAAGTTCCACATTTGCGGCTATCTTTTCTTCAACTCCTCAGGATCCATCTGATCGTAAGGATCGCCGCGCGGCCACAAATAAACTGATATGGATTTGAAATTATTTTATCAACTTGAAATACAGGCAAGGCATATTTTTGTAAATGTGTTCCTAAAAATATGCATATCGTCGCTGCCCGATGAAACTCACGTATGTCCAAAACGGTTACTTTTCAGGAAATGAAAAAAACACCGTATTTCAAAAGCAGTTGAATGTAGCGTTGTCATACTTGGTACGGCATCTTTACATGTAACCATATTCTTGCCAGTGTAATGATATAATCCACATTTGACCAAAATTGAGTTGGTCATACGTCATACATAAATGGACATACGTGCATATTTTACAGTAACGTTGGTCGATACTAGGGATGCAACAATACAGTTAGTCCACGGTTCAATACATACCTCGGTTTTTAACCACGGTTTTCGGTTCGGTTCGGTTTTTTGCTATTCTATTCTTAGGCGACAGGAAGAGCAAGAGGTTAAGGAGAAAAAAGACTATTTTTTATTGCAATACTCTTTCTTTATTTTACTTAAAAGAATTGAAAACCTTACTTAAACTTTAAACTTTACTTTAAAAAAAAAAAACCTTGTACACTCCTAGTGTATTGTATAATATAAAATAAATATATATAAAGATTTACACTGGCAGCTCAGAGCTGTACAGCAGCATTTAAGTATGAAATTGAATGAATAATTGTAAAAATAAAACACTACATAGACTTCACTATAAAATATACATTGATTCTTATTAAAGCTACTGTATTAAAGTTTTTCAGTCAAGAGCAGTGAGTGATTTTCTCTTTGTCTTTTGTTGTTGTATTAACATTAAAGGGATAGTTCGTTCAAAAATGAAAATTCTGTCATCGAGAAATGAATACAGGTTTGGAACAATATTAGAGTGAGTAAATAATGACATAATTTTAGAGGTGAACTGTCTCTTTAAGGACAGCGTGTTCACTAGGCTGCTGCTGTCAATGTAAGACCTCCATGCATCTAATATACGACAGACACACGCGATTTTACTTTACGTTCTTCCGATCATTAATTAGAATGGCCAAGTCGCATTTCATATTTACAGAGGAATACGCTCAGTTTATTAAATAGGCTACGTCTTAGTTTATTAAATTAGAACTAAACTGTGGAGAGCTTCAATGTCGTACTTTCGTCAGCCAGGTTCACAAATATAAAAATAAATAAAAATATTCGGTGACAATTACTTCGTCTAGACCATTTACCGATAAATAATAGTTGTGAATATATAATAAACTACCATAGTAGGAAAAAAAATACTATGGTAGTCAATGGTTGCTCTATCTGCTTTGTTACAATTTACATTCTTCACTCTATCTTCTTTTGTGTTCAGCAGAACAAAGAAACTCATACTGGTTTGGAAAAACTTGAGGGTGAGTAAATGATGACAGAATTTTAATTTTTGGGCGAACTATCCCTTTAAGCAAAGAATGTATTATCATCATAAAGCATCTTACATAAATCTGTTCATTGTTTTTTAGATATGCGATCATATTTGCTTTCGGTGTTTTATTTTAAACGTCAAATAACTGGACTTTCTGTGATTTCTTAATTTCCCTGAAACTGTGTGTTTCCATCACTGTTTCCCAACACTTTGTCACTTGCTCAAACAGTACTTTCGAAATGTTTCAAAGTTTAATTAAACAAGATATACTGTCAAAATATTGCACAATAAATTCAGACAAGGTGAATCAGGTCCAATGTGTGAAGTGGAATCATATATAGGTTAAATAATAACAGGAAATTATGGACACCAACTTTTTATTTGTTTTGTTAATCAATGGATTGGAGGTATAGAGAGCACAGAGGAATCAAGATTACAGTTAAAGTTTCCACATGGCAACTTAACCAAAGTTAAATAATAAAAGTACGTCATCAGTGATGCATGCAGCTATGTGGACATCTTGCATTTATTGTTTTCATTTGGCTTGTCTTCATATCAAGGAAATTGCTCAATCCTCAGGAGAACTCCAGTCCCCACGTGGACAGTCTTGGTATTGCAATCCTTGAGTGCAAGGAACTATACATTTGGTCCTCCAATAGGGGGAGATAAAAGACAAAACGCACATTGTTCAGGTTTTGCTCAGTTCATGAGTTCATGCTAGAGTGCTGCTTCCTTTAAAACAAACTGAATATTGAGAAATTCTAAAAACTCAACATTTGACTTTTTGTTTATTTCGGACAAAACAACTTGTAGCCTAAGTAATTAGATATTTTGAATACGTTTTTTATTTTATGTTATTTTTTATTATAAGGGAAATTCACTCATATACCTAAGACCAAGTCTGCAAAGCTGTAAGCACATTATATGCTTTAAACTGCAATTGTAAAACACACTTTTTGCAAAATGCTAAACACAGTTCTCTACATTACACACATTATTCAAAACTAACATTTCTTGTGTTTAATTGAGAAAACACTGCTATTTAAATGCCACAATCATTTCCCATTGACCTACACCCAATGATCATGTGTAAAAACTCTTAAACATAAATTGATCACTTAGAAATCAAAACTCAGTGTTTTCAGAAATAAATTATTTTTTACCCCCTTGTGTTTCTGTTTATAGTGTCAATATACCAAATGTGATCACTTTTTGACCCTTAAATTTCTGTTTATTTTGTAAATACTTAATATGCAAAAAAAGTAAAGTCACTACTTTACACAATACAGATTCTGCAGCTTCACAATAGTAACGCATTCAAATTTGTCATTTGATGGTTTGTGTGTAGTTACGACTGTGTAGTTAACATTTTTAGAAGAGCTAAAATAGCTTTGAATTAAGTGTTTGCTTTTGACGTTTTGTGTCTTGTATGCATGTGTTTTTTTGTTTAGAGTTTTGAGAAATTGAGCCAAAGTTTCAGAAATTGTTAGCAATTAAAAAAAAAACTAAATACATAAAAAAATTATATATACATACATACATACATACACACACACACACACACACACACACACACACACACACACACACACACACACACACACACACACACACACACACACACACACACACACACACACACACACACACACACACACACACACACACACACACACACACACACACACACACACACACACACACACACACACACACACACACACACACACACATAATTGTATATATTATTATTTTCACTAGTGGTCTTAATGTTTGGACCTCAGTGTGTATATATATTTTATTTTACTTTTTAAGATTGGTGGTAATATTAGACAGCCAAATGCTCTGCATCAGAGATTCAGTCTCAGTGTATCACATTTTATTCCTCTTTGCACTACATATATTTTTGAAATATTAACTGATTTTTTTTTTTCTGCTTTAGTAGGCTACTATTCGTATGGAATTGTCTCAACTTTAACAAGAGAGATTATTCATTCAAAAAACAAGAAAACATTTGAACACATTTACTGCTCTCACTGTGGTGAATCAGCAGGATAAGTGATCTTGAGAGAGTCAGACTGCCTTCTGATGTTTAATTCATCTAAACGAGACAGTTCACCTGTCAAGCATGTCTGGGTCAAGATATAATCTCTGGCCCTGAACATGACACAAAAGAGAATAATCCAATCAGTTTTTGTTGTTATTATTTATATCCTTAAGAAATGTTGTGCTTTCCACAAATAGGACACACCTTAAACCTTATGGAATAAAAAAAAAATGCTGTTCTTGTTTCAACCCATGTTTGGGTCAAATATGGAGAAACTCAACGTTGGGTTTAAAAATATATATTTTAAAATTATATTATATACTGAAAAATATTTATTTGAGTTTCTTAATTTTGAGGTAAAACTTCTAGCATGCAAATTTCTTTGGATGCATGCAGTCTGCCAGACACTGCTGTAAATTATTTTTAGCAATTAAAATGAATTAATAATTAAAAAGATTATAATTTATACAATATCAATGCATCAGATTATTTAAAGTTATACAAGTGTTGTATAATTTTAAATGTTGTATAATTTTATAGGGGGGGATACAGACAAAATGTTTTAGTGAGAAGTGCACGGTTGTTTTCTAAAAGACAAATGGTATATGGAAAAGCAATTAGCTGATGATACTTAATGTGATTTAGTGGTGTATGTGAACAGATATAAGGCCTTATAATATTTACCAGTTACACCACAGTGAGGTGTGCACATGTGGCATTTAATATATATGACTGATCAATAAGCAATAGATCCTTCTACTTTACAAGATCTAATTTCTCTCTTTTCTTATTTATACCCAATTGCCCCTTTCCTTACCCTTTCAGTCTCTCTTTCTCCCTTAACCTCCCTACATCCCTCTCTCCTCCTGCGTTTTCCCTATACATTTGATAGATTGCAACTAGATATCCTTGTAAAATCAACAGAAAGAGTCGTTACTCAATCCTGCAGTTTACATTTCGGTTTTGTCGTCAGTCAATGGCATCCCCTCTTCTCCCCTCACCCAGAGTTCACTGCATCTGACGCACAAATACTCCCCTATTTTATCTCCTCTTTCATTTTCCGTTACTGAGCTTTCTCTTCTTCTCTGACTGAGTGTAGCTCTTTATCCATAAATTATACATCAGGTGAAGGTGACAGACAGAGAGAAGATTTCATGCTATAATCATTAAATCTACTTATGAAGGGTTAGATAAACTGAGCAGAGTAGATGTGTTAATGCACTGATCAAATCTGGAAAGATGAATTATGCTAAAATGAGGCAGGGACCACAAATGTGGGTATATAAGCTGTCTACAATGAGGTCACCATTGTTTATGTAGAAATCTGCTGTGAGACTGGATCTCAAATGTTTAAATCTCTTTTAATGAATATAAATGCTGTTTAAATGCACAGGTTGCATGTTTTGAAATATATTTAAAGGGTCTTTTGTATATCTAGTGTAAAATAGTGTGGTGCAAAAGTTAATAAAAAGCTATTAGTGCTGGTGGTATGACCAAAAATTTATATTTTTCTAAATTATACCGGTTTTGCAGTATATGACGGTATTTTTTCCCCTATTACATTTTCTACTGATTGAGAGAGGAAATACTGCAGTAGATTGATTTAGAATTACTGTGGGGATTACTGATGCCGTGGGGAGACAACAATCAATAAAACACAGACCTGCAACACACTCACTACAGACACGGGAATATTAAAATATGACCACGGAGAGAAAACAAACTGAGTTGAGGGCACCTTAAGCATTTAAAAAACCTAACCCTATATAACAACAAACTGCCAAAACGAGGGAGAAACGCAGAAATCATTTCAACGGTCTAAGGATATTTTCAATACATTTAAGAGCACTACAGTCTCTGAACAAATGACACGTAAGTTTAACACAGAAAGAATAAAGCAGTTACTTTTTTGCCCATTCTTTGAATTGTCAGTCAATTAACTTGCATCATTGTCTTCGGTGTAGCAGAATAATCCATCGTGTCATCGCGGTCACGATCAGACCCACGGCTGTAGTATCAGTGTCCTTGTTTGCACATATATTTAATTTGAAGGAGACGTGGTGAAATATGTGCTCATACACGCTGCTGGTTCATGTTTAGAGCACTAGAGTATATGAAATATGTCCATAAAAAACTTAAACATGCTCGCTCTGGTCTGTATCTGATATATATGATACATGTAGTTAGCGTTGTTAATCTCATTGAATGATGTTTGAATAATCCGCTGTAATCAATAGGCTAATGCGATCTCAGCTGTGTCTTCACTACAGTGCAACAGTGAAAAGGGACCCCTCTCAAACAGTGTCGCGCTGCACCACGTTCCGAACATTGTATTTAAGCCACATACACCGGTATTGCGGTATAATCAAAATTCATATCATAACAAAAATAAACACCGGTATTCGGTATGAACCGGTATACCGCCCAGCACTACTATATATAGAATTCAGAAACCCTTGTTATTAGCAGCCAGCAACTTATTTCTCATGCTCGTGCACGTGCACAACATGTAACATACAAGAGACTGGACATGATTCAGTGCTCCCGATAGACTCACCAGTGTACTACACAAAAATGTACATACTCAGAATTAAGAACATGTCTGAGTATGTACATTTTTGTGTAGTACACTGGTTGTTTAGGCCTACATAGGAATTTACAGATCTACTTAACTTTTTCCCCACCATTGATGGAATTTTCCGTTATTTATTTTCCGGCAATCCATGTTTTCACTGTTAAATGGTAGGGGGCGCTATTACACTTCTTCTAGTACAAAATCTCTGGATCAAAACACAGGCGAAGAAGAAGCAGAGACGAACGATAGCTTATGCACATGTAAAATAACGCGATTATCAATCATTAAACAGCATATAAATCAAAACATTTATAGTAATAATAAACATTAGTAAGCTATAAATATGATGTTAAGTTAACTTAAAGATAACGAACAAGTATACTGGCAGAATAAAACAACAATTTCAAAACAACTTTATACTTCAAAGTGTACTTTCGTAAACTAAAAAATATGCTACAAGTATTTAACTAGTAAATTATAAGTATACCTATAAATTGTAGTATAGTTGCAGTACAAATGAAAAACAGCTGTAAACTATTTGTGTATACTCAGTTTACTACCATTACACTTAAAAGTATACTTTAATACACTAAAAAGTGGGCCAATTTAGTCCCAAGTAGTATTGAAATAGTACACTAATACATTGATATTAGTACACTTACTCCATAAATTATTCTTGAAAACATAAACTGCGTATACTTGAAAAATATACTTGAACTTTATTTAAGTCATAAAATGAACTTGAAGCACACTTTTATGGGAAGTCATTAAATTACCAAAAAGTACCAATAAATGACCTAACAGATGAGGTAATTAAAACTACACTTATGATAGTTTGATTATAAAGTGTATCTGAGGCTATAGACTCTAGATCTCATCTGGCTAAGTGAGACATATAGTTTGCATTAATCTCTTTTCTTTGCATAACACATTAACAGTAACGAATAGCTGTCACATTCTTTTGTGGCGAAACTGGCTCGAGTCCTTCACATAAAAGTCAGGCTTTCTAAAGACAACCTAGGAAGCCAGGGAAGGTCTCGTTTTTAAAGTTTTGTTTCAAGCTGTTCCTACATTGGCAATACAAAAAGCGATTAATAGGCCTACATGAAAATTCTCACATATAGCCCCTTTAAAATTCAACAGCTAATAGATATGAGCTATAAACACACATCACATTTCAGTCACACCTTTAATGTAAGTCACATTTTCATTCACGATGCTTGTCTGTTCAATTTAGATTTCCTGGAAGCTTACTTAAAAGTCCTTTCCACATCACTCCAGTAACACAGAATCCAGTAAGAGAATCATTAGAAATAGAGGTTGATTGCTGTGGCATCAGATAAGAACAGATCCAGGTTTAGATAACAGGATAGAGATCACTGCACAAACGCTCATGGTTTATTGTTGATGTTTGTTCTTCAATAGTAATATTCAATAATGTAGAATAAAATAAAATAAATCATTGTAAAAAAAAAAAAAAAAAAAACTTCAGAAAACGAAACAATTTCCCAAAAATGCTGTAAAATACAGAAGCAAATTTCAAATAAATAAACAAATAAAAACAAGCAGAAAAATTGTTGTCAAAAAAGATTGAATTGAATTTAAATAATTAAATAAAATACAACTTTATGCCAATTTCTGCACTTTATTTCAAATCAGTTAAAGCCTTCATTTTCTGGTAATGTGACAGATAAATAATAATAGATCAATTCTTGAAAAAATTAAAAAAGCTGATACTCCATTACAATAGGGACAGGAGAAACAGTGTGTACAGGTTATGTGTGTAAGATTTTATATAAACCTGTTACTGTTTTTTTACTACTAACACAGAAACCCCTTATCTTACAATCCAATGCACTTTAGAATACAGCCTAGAACTCAGACAGAAAAGGGCAAACGAAAGATAAGGAGAGGTATCGGATGGATAGAGTGTCACCTTCTGAATGTTAGAAGGCCAAAAAGCAGACACGGTATCCTTCAGTCTTTTTTTGCCCTGCTGGATAAAACACACCTGGGCAGAGAGAAGGATGACAAACTGTGGACTTCTACTGAGGAGCAGATGAGTCAGATGGGGAGAGACATACAGGCATCAACATAGAATAAAAGATGTGTCAAAGCAGAAAGAAGTTAAAATTGATTTCTTTTAATTTTTGAAGAGAAATTACAACATTTATCACCATAGCATTTATTCCTAATTAAGCTTGAGTTATTGTATACAGTTCTGAGAAATTCACAGGAGAGTAACATACGGAGGAAGACAGGCCCATATTGGGAGGGGTAAAACAGGTGTTGTCTTACTGTGAGAGAGAGAGAGAGAGAAAGAAGAGGAAGAGAAAGAGAGAGCGTGCCATTGTTGCAGGGATGTTCATGATTATTCGAGAGGGATCAGCAGGAGGGGCAGGTAGTACCGGCGGCATGAGCGGTCCACCGGAGAGATCAGCGAAACAGGTAGAGTCATGCATGTGTGTGTTTGTATAAACGTACATTTTTTTCTATTCCCAGAGATTGATTTTTATCTTTAAAATATTCAAGGAGACGAAAGTGGATACAGACAATAAGACTTGAAGCATCAGCAGGAAGAATGGGTCCATTTAGGGATGGACCCATTCTGACACTCAGTATGCGTATATGTGCAGTAAACATTTTGTCACTGTTAAGTCAAATATCCAAATGTCAGTTTGATATATTATATTTCCTGTCGCTGATTACGTTCCCCTCCAGTGGGTGTAGTTCTCAGTGTAATATAACATGTCGCGCTCTGTCTCAATTGCCTGTATTCACTTTTGTGTCCTTAAACGCTCGTTTTTTGGGTCAACAGCTTATAAAAACTTGTGGGTTTTCTATCTTGTTTTCCCCCCGGTGGGTGTGGTTTTCAGATTATGACGCATGTCGCTCTGTCTCTATAGCAACATTGGTACAATCAGTGACATAAGTTTTGGGGTGGGTCTATCTATTTGACTGACATTAGGTGTGTTCGACTTGAAGTGGCGAAATAAGAGAACAGACTCTGTATGCTTTCGAACCGCTCTCGTAGTACTTTGATGGCATACACTGCAGCTCCATTTGTCTTCATTACAGTACAAACAATACATTCAACTTTGATTGGTTCATTTAAGTTCGAAGCTGTCAGTCAGACTTGCAGTCTTTACATTGGCATGCGCTGTATAAGGTTCTAAATCACATATTAATTGATCATTCAAAATGGTTTTATGGAGTTGTCTGCTGAAAGTCTTTTGGAACAATCGGTATGTTGTAAACAACACCAGTACAGTCTTTTGAACACACTTCACCGTCTTGTTTTCATCCCTGTCAAAAATTAAATATGGCGCTACACTGATTAAGGTCTATGTGGCTTATAATTGCAATTATCATTATAATAATTAGTGCCTAGCTTGGTTTAGGATGTCTAACCACCTGTGCCTTCTGACAGGTCCAGGCCGCAATCAAGAGGAAGGTGGAGAAACAGAGGAAGCAAGTTGAAATGGGCGTGACGGAGGCATTCGACAGTAATGTAAGACCTAAAGTGGGACAGAAAGTGGGAAAGAATCAGCCCAGCCATCCTCCCAGCAGAGGTGGAAATGATGAGGAGGAATTAGAAAAGGAGCCCGCTGAGACTGGGGAATCGAAGGAGAAGCTGGAACTCGACCTCGTACCTATCGTTGATTCTGTGTTTGGCCAAGTAAGACTACACAAGAGCACCCCTGCAGGCCATCATTCATATCCCATACATATTGCCATTTCATACCCTTTGCAGTCTTTCAGTGGTCCACTAATACCTTCAATTCTGCTAAACAAATTAATGTAAATGTTTACGTTAATTGTTGAGTTCCTAGAGCCAAATCTGCTTATATGTTTGACAGGACTAGAGTGACTGTCAAACTTCTCGGTTACTAACTTAACCTCGGTTCTCTGAGAGAAGGGAAATATCCTTTTCTCAATAATATGTAGGCAAAAATTATCCTTAAAATTGTATGTAAACAGCAGACCCAAACAGAGCATACTAGCGTTCTGATTGGCTGTTCTGCGGCAACTGCACGAACCTGAGGCTGATGCATGCAAACCAATTGGGTCGATTCGCGCCCAAGCACGTCAACACCCGCCTAAATGGACGATGGACGTGGCTTATAGCTATAAAAGCCCGTACTATGCCATAGGATTCAGATTGAATCTCCTTCAGCAGACTCACCCTTCGCTGACCTCCGCATTGTGAAGTCCCCGCCGGCGACAAGCCTTCAGCAGAACTATCTCTAGTTAGTTAGGTAACATTGTTGATACATGATACAGAAGGTATCTTGCCGAGCTCCACCAACTCATTTCTATTCTAATTACTGTAACAGTAACAGTTGAACACAAACTTGAAAATTTTGACCCAACATTTAGTTTGAGTAAATGGTATAACCATCATAATTTATGACTAGCTGTGTATTTCACCTTTAAGGTACCCTTGAATCTTGCTTGAAATGTAAAAATATTTTGTTATCCAAGTAGTTTAACAGATTTTATTTTAGTCAAAATGTTATTTAAAATCATTGTGACTAACTGACTACAGGTTAGTAGATTTTAATTCTATAGGGTTAACAAATAAAATGCAGTTACACTAGTGAATCGTATAAGAAAATAAACGCATGTCAAAGCATTAGTTTAATAGTAGTTTCTTGTTTAAGTATTGTTTTGTAACTTTTTAAGTATGCCTAGAAATCATTAACCAGTATGTCTATTCACCTTTATCCACCCAACCTGACTCTCAAAACTGACTTTCGTTAGAAAATTGACTAGAGTTTCACTTTCTATTATTGATATACTATTATAGTTTTTATTTTCAGTTTTCTTTTTAATTTTACTATAATTTTTAGTTATTTTGTAATGTGCTTTTGTAATTTTTTTGTTTTTATCTAAAATTACTAATTCAGTTTTAGTTGTAGTTTTAATTTTAATTTATTTCCTGTCAGTAATTTTAGTGCTTCAACTTCATCTTATTTCATTTAGTTGCCAAGGCAATATTTAGAATTTTCATCTAAGATATACATTTAATTTTATTTAATCTTTTGGTTTTAGTTTATGATCATAATCCTGTTCAATCATAAACAATATTTTACTAAAACGGGTTAAATTTGATGCTACCACATGAAACACATTTGCCTGCAAAACATTTGTAGGTTTTCAGATGCATCACACAGAGAAAAAGGGTGTCAAAATTGTACCTTTTAGTTGTACCTTCTTTTTTTAAATTTTTTATAGTAGTACCTTAAGGTACATATTTGTACGTTAACCCCTTAACTGTCACCCCCCTTTTTGAGAATACACATGAAAAGACACTATCCAAAGGGCTGTAATTCAAGAATGCTTTGGAATATAGACCTAAGTCTGTATAAGGCTTGTTTTAAAGCAGATACTCGGCAGATTATTGCTGAAGTGAAAGCAATTCAAAATATGAAAAAGTTATGGAAGTTTAAATTTACTGTAAATAAAAAATACTGTACTAAATATTTTTTATTTTATATAAAATATATATTTTACAAAAATGTTTTAATCTAAAATTACTATAAAATCAAAGCCATATGTCTAACCAAGTTGTGTTCCAAATTTGAAGTTGATATCACAAAAATTGAAGTTCCCATGAGATTTTTATTTCGGTGCTATACCAAAAATGTCATTTGAATTCCATTGATTGTTTTTTGATGCATTTTCCTGTAAATTTCTGTCCAAATGTCACTTCCATCACAAAACGGTCACCAAATATGGAACCTTGAGACTCAGACCTTTCCGACGATATGTGTTTTGTCAAGATTAGAAAAGATTTTGATTAAAAAGTAGTTAAAATAAATGTTGTAATATGAAACATGACACCGCCCACTAGGGGAGGAGCCCCCTAGAAGAATTTAAAGTACCATTTCCATGGTAACGCAAGGTCCAATTTCACAAAGGTTTTCACAGGTGTATTTTGAGTTCGTAAGCTTTCGAAGGATATCTAATTTATGATAATTACTCAAATATATGATACGAAAAAAAGGTGATCAAAAAATGAGTGCCAGGTGTTCCGCCAGCGGGACGGTGACAGTTAAGTGGTTTTAAGGTACTAATATGCTCCTTTTGGGAGTAAAACATTTACAAATATGTCCTTTTAAGGCTACTGCCCTGGCGACATGCTATTGTACAATTTTGACACCCTTTTTCTCTGTGTGATGATGTTTCTGTTCCGGGAGGGTACTTGTGTCCTAAAGAAGTGTCCTTATTTCATTAGCAGATAGGTGGTTTGTGGTTAGGTGACAGGAACTAGACGAAAGATTTAGGAGCTGTCCTAACAAGCACGTCTGTCCCTTCGTGGTTCATCCGCTCACAACCTGGTCTTAGCCTTGTGGTGTTGCATTCCCACACTATAGGATAACCTTGCATCCAGTGGTAATCATTGATATTGAGCTTGGATCACCAGCGGTGAGCACACTAGAAACTCAATCTTGCCCACTCACCTTTCTGGAAGAGGGATCATTGTTTGTTATTGTCATAATTATTTAATTTGCTTGGAGACATAGATAGCTACAAACTAATTTAGGATGATGCATTTACTGAGTCATTGTATGAACATCTTTGCTTGTGTTTAGTCAAAAGTGCTGAAAAAAGAATGAACTATTACAGGTTACGTTGGTATTTTTAGCTTACATTTGCACAGTCATTTTCATTAGAGCATTCATTGAAACCCTATCCATTAGTTTAAGTCACCTGAGAATAGGTATTGTTAGATAAAAGGATTTACACATAGTTTAGGTTGAGTCTGACATCTGATTATCTTTTAAGTCAATAAATAAAGCAGAGGATCTGAACTGGATACATGAGTTACTCTCCACTTAAATAGGAGGGTAAGCAAAAGCGTGTTTTATTTCTAAATCGATTTAATTATAAATTAACCCCTGCTACACATATGGCATTCTTCAAAAACAAGGAACTCAAACTACCGAGAGGTTGATAGCTGGGTTTCGTTTTACATCCCAGGCCAATTTAACTGTTGCGATTTATATATATAAAAGTATTTTTAACCACAGATTTGAATGAATTCTGTATAGCAGTTTTAAAAAAGCAGTTTTTGAGCTTTTTGATGCCAAGGCCCCCCAAATAAGATGAGTTTAAGGCACCCAGTTTCTAAAACATAAAAACATGTTTAGATTTTCATGTACATGTAAAGATCCATTTATAATGTGTGAGGGGGGAAAGTGTTAAAAAAAAGACATATTTTTTGCTAAAATAATGAATTGGCATTTATGTTTTTACTGTACTGAAGCAAACTATTAAACAATTATTTCAAATATAAAAACATATTTGAATTAAGTTGACTGTCTTTCTACATTTTATTAGATTAATGTTAGATGTAAAAAAACATTTTAATTCAGATTAAAATTATTTTTAATTATTTTTAAAATTATAATCAAATTGTTTTTTGTTTTGTTTGTTTTTTACAATACATATTGTTCCAAAGTAGTGTTTTTAAATATTGCGTAAAACATATTTGATAATTTAATATTTATAAACAGCCCTCAATCAGCCTTTTTCCCCTAATTTTTCGCAGACCTCCAGCACCTCCTAGTGGCCATTTTAAGATCCTTGTTCTAAAACAACCACTTAGTGTGTGTGTGTGCATCTGTGTGTATTGTTTTTTGTAAACTCTGACAGCAAAGAAAAAAACACTGATTATAGCAGCATAACCTAAAAGGATTTTTTTTTTCTGCCATGTCATCTTTCTCTGTCAATACACACGCAGAACACTCTATGATTGCTATTACCCATGCAGTTTGCATGTGCAACAGCTGGTGATCTCAAACACATCTGGGACTCCATAGTCCCTCAATGCTCAGTGACCTCATTTGACTTGACTCTAATCTGTTGGCCCAAGCATGCAGACTCAAACAAATTCTTCCTCACACCACAAATGCATCATTATAGTTAATGTTATACACTATATTATACAATAATAATAGCATTTATCTATTTGCTGATCTTTTTTTTAAACAACAAATCACAATGTTGGCACAGAACCACAGTTTATTACTCAAAAGTCTATGTGTGTGGATTAGAGTAGATTATCATTCTGGCAGGCTGGTAATACAGGGCAATGTCGCAGGGTTTTATTAAAATATGAGTGCGGATTAAATAATGTTTCTATGTTCTTCAGCCCAAAGGTGTTTTGATTAGACTGGGATTATCACAAACACACACACACACACACACGCACGCACGCACGCACGCACGCACGCACGCACGCACGCACACACACACACACACACACACACACACACACACACACACACACACACACACACACACACACACACACACACACACACACACCTTTCATTCACTTGTATTCTTCATTTGTCTCTTCATATGTTACAAGCTTGTTGTACATCCTCTTCACATGTTTTTTATATGATAAAGATGTCTGGCATCAATTTGGCTGCTATAATGGCTGTGCAATCTGAGACCACTAATAAAAATACAGCAATTTTTCATAATAAATCCTGAGTAAAAAAAAAAATTAACATGAATTTTAGAATGTCTTAGTTTTGGTTTGTCTTTCTTTTGCTTAAATAACAGCTGCACCCGCGCTGCATGAACTCCACAGGTTTGTGCAAAACCTGATGATCATGATTTCTAGTAAGATTTAAAATGATCCAAATACTGTCCTGTGCTTGAGTGGAAGAAGAACATCTGATATGTGTCTGTACAAAGAAGATCACATGATGAACAAATTTTGTCTAGAAATAGGGCAGAATATTATTTCTTTCTTAATTTTATATAACGTTCCTTTCAAAGTGGTCTCAGAATTCAAAGCATAATCATAATTTAATTTTTAAATGTAATAATTTAATCTTGAGCCATACAAAAATTGAGCACTCCAAAAAAGAAAAAAGAAAAATTAATTGGGAAAAAAATATGCAAAATAGCTGAATATCACCTGGTTAATCGACCAATGCTCTTTTTTGCACTTAATATTTGTTTCTCCTCTGTTTCTCAAATCTCATTGCGCTCTCTGTACGTCATCCCATGGCTCTCCGTCTTTAATCTGAAATGGGGGGGATTAAAAAAGCTTCTAGTTTTCTCGTCTAATTCTCACCCTCCCCTTACATCCCCCTCCCGCTCCGCATCTCTCTCTTTCAGCTTGCAAACTAAATCATTTACATGGGACTGCAATCTGTGAGAAAAGTGAGTGGATAGAGAAGAGAGTAAAGAGATGTGAAAATGGCAAATATAGGGAGAAGTATGCTTTTTGTATTGCTTTGACGGATAGTTATAAGAGAGGGTCTGAGTTAAGAAAGAATGCAAAGGCTTAAAGAGATTGTCAGATTGGTTTTAGTTACTAAACAACGTGGACTTTATGTAGCTTAAAATGGAAGCAGGTGACTGTTGTATTGTCACCCCACGCTATATATTATTTATATAAAAAGGAGAGGTGAGGTAGGAAACATCTTCACTGAGGATTAAGGCATGGGAAACTGCACAAAACCATCCATGAAAAACAAAATGAAGAAGGTAAGAGAAACCTATTGAAAGGCCAGGGCCTGTGTTAAATATAATATTGAAATGAGACTTTAAAGGGAGGGTTCACCCAAAAATTAAAATTGTGTCATCATTTACTCACGCTCGTGTTGTCAACTGTCGAGTTACATACATTCTTTAAAATATCTCCTTTTGTGTTCAAAAGAAGAACGAAACTCATACAGGTTTGAAACAATTTGAGAGTGAGTAAATAACGACAAATGTTAAATTTTTAGGTGAACTATCCCCTTAAGACTTTAATAACCTAGATATTTTGTAAAGAAAGTAATGAGTATTTTAAAACATCATAATACTTGAATAGTTTAAAGACATCTCAAACAAATTGACTAAACTTTGCTTGATTAGATTATGTCTCAAGTAAAATTTGGCCCCACCCTAAGGGTGTGGCTGAGGGTAAAGTGGCTGGGCCAGTGGCGCCAGGGCCCCGCCCACCCGGAGAAGCTGATGGAGAAAATGAAGTAACTTCTGAGTTTAAGGAGCCTCTGAATGCACTGGTCCAAAACTGCACCATGCTACATAATATCATCGGACCAGCATGCATCTTCCTAAGACAGGGCTTCGCACAGTCACAGCTCGTATGTACTATGAACAACTAAAACACAGTGTCTCTGCATCTACATTGTCCATTAATAGAAAAGATCACATCATCTAAACCATTTTAGCAGTTTTCTCATCATTATTGTGAATCATCTACTACATTTCACTCCCTTCCACTGGTTTGTTTTAAGATCTTGCAGGGAATCGAAGGATAATACACCCTAAAGGGATTTTTGGTTTGTTTCATGTTCCTGTTATAGTTTATTTATTCCAAAATCGTTCAATAGTTTGAGATCAGTATGATTTTTTTTAAGTTTTTGAAATAAGTCTTTTATGCTCACCATGCAAGGCTGCATTTATTTGATCATTTATTTTGATACAGTACAGAAATATTGGGAAATATTATTACAATTTAACAGTTTTCTATTTTAATATATTTTAAAATATAGTTTATACCTGTGATGGAAAAGCTGTATTTTCAGCATCATTACTCCAGTCTTCAGTGTCAACAGATTGTTGCTTAATGTTTTATGGAAATTGTGATACTTTTTCCAGGATTCTTAGATAAATAGAAAGTGCAAAAGGACAGCATGCATGTATTTGAAATATAATTTTTTTTTTTTTAAACATGCATGTATTACTGTCATTTTTATCAATTAATGCACATTCGCTGAATAAAATAATTATACATTATTTGACTTTTGATTTAACATTGATTAAAAAAAATTGTCTCTGGTTGAGATGATGAATGACAATGAATTTTTAACAATGCCTTTTATTAAATAGTCATTGTGAGGATATGATATTCAGTTAACTGAGCAAGTATTCTGGCCTGGATTTGTGGCATATGTAATCCACTGGTTTATGCGTATGCATGTGTGTACTTTATGGTATTGGGTATTATAGATAAAGCTGTAAATAGAAAAGAGAATCATCTATGGGATTTTCTCATATGGCACTCTGTTTAACCTCATCTGCTCTCTATTCTTTGTGTGTTTCTCTGGGCCTTCCTCAAGTTAAACCCCCCAAATCTCCTTATCGTTTAGCTGTTGCCAGACCCGACTTTTACTGTGTAATCTAATGACTACACGTCACTACATTATTACACATTTGAACCAGTCCTCAAACTCGCATTTTGTCCCAGTTTTTCATTTCCACATACCTACCCATGTGTTTTGTCTGAGTCGTTTTGATGATTCTGAGAGAGAGAAAGAGATCATATCAAACAGAGACATGTCTTCAAGTGCATCAGTGTTTAACATCTTTCTTACGTCTCTTGATTTCACAGGACAGGGAACTGCGGCCAGAAGAGATAGAAGGTATTCACTGAAACCACACACCTCACCCAAGAGTCGGATTGGAAAACATCCTGTTCATTCATTTCAACATCTCTTTCCTTGTATTTATGCAGAACTAAGAGAAGCCTTTAAAGAGTTTGATAGGAACAAAGGATACATCAACTGCAGGGACCTGGGCGAATGCATGCGGACAATGGGATACATGCCGACAGAGATGGAACTCATTGAGCTGAGTCAACAAATAGGTGAGTGACATCACTGAGAGCATTTATGATCTGCGGCTAAATGTGCCATAATAAAAATCTGGGATTTTTAATTGAGCCAAAATTTCCACTCTTCTGATTTAAAGTGATAGTTCACTGAAAAATTTGAACTATCCCATGATTTACTCACCCTCAAGCCATACAAGGTGTATATGACATTCTTCTTTCAGACGGATACAATCAGAGTTATATAAAAAAAGAAAAAAGATCCTGGCTAATCCAAGCTTTATAATGGCAGTGAATGGCAGCCCAAAATTTGAAGCCCAAAAAAGTGCATCCATCCATTATAAAAGTAATCCACACGGCTCTGGGGAGTTATAAAGGCCTTCTGAAGTGAATTGATGGGTTGGTGTGAGAAAGATATCCATATTTAAAACTTTATAAAGTAAAATATCTAGCTTCCGGCGAACCGTCTTCCGTATTCAACTTATGAAGAAAGTGTAACGCCTCTCGCAGTTCAAAATGCTTACGCTACGTCCGACGATTTTTTAAATATGGAAGGCGGCCTCGGAGCCTTCAAATTTGGCCTGAGGGTGAGTAAATCATGGGATAATTTTCATTTTTGGGTGAACTATCCATTTAAGCTGTATTGTTAATAAAATTATAAAATGTAATAGTAAAATGTAAACATTTTGTAATAATTTGGAGAAGGAAAAAAAAAGGAAATTAACAAATAACTGGTGTTTAAAGTCAAATGCTCTGTATTTTTAAGGATAAAATAATAAAGTGTAATTATAAAATGTTCACATTTTGTATTAATGTAGAGAGGAATAAAAAGTAGAAAAAATTCAGTGGTGTATATTTTTTTAAGGTGGAGGTAAAATTGACTTTGAGGACTTTGTGGAGCTCATGGGCCCCAAAATGCTGGCAGAGACAGCGGACATGATCGGAGTCAAAGAGCTGAGAGATGCCTTTAAAGAGGTACACACACACACTCACTTTGTTGTGTTTTCATTTTTTATGAGGACTTTCCATAGACGTAATGATTTTTATACTTTACAAATTGTAAATACTATCCTACACCCCGAAACCTACCCATCACAGAAAACGTTCTGCATTTTTATATTTTCAAAAAACATATTTTAGTATGATTTATAAGCCATTTTCCTCATGGGGACCAAAAATGTCTCTACACGGACAAGGATTTAGGATATTGCCATCTTTGTGGGGACATTTTATCCTCATAACGTAGGGTTTACCTAGACCACACACACACACACACACACACAAACTGCTGTGTTGACTGTAGCCTTATCAGCATTTTACCGGTGTGCAGTTTGACTCCAATGGTGATGGGCAAATCAGCGTCACAGAACTGAGAGAAGCCATGAAAAAGCTGATGGGAGAACAGCTGAAACCCAAAGATATTGACGATATACTTCGCGATGCCGACCTCAACGGGGACGGACTGGTTGATTTTGAAGGTGAGAGAATGATGGACAAATAAGGACGACTAATATTTGCATTTCTTAGCATTTTCAGTTTACCTCACTGAATACTCTACTTCTGTTTTCTGTTTGTTCTTTCTCACTCAACCCTCCAGAGTTTGTGAGGATGATGTCACGTTGACGGAAGCCACACAGACATTTTACAGAAGACTTTATTTTCATCACAAGACACTACAAGGGACACATGGCGCAGCTATCTGAATGTTTTCGATAGGCCTCAAGAGATACAATTTGTAACAATATTTTTAACTTTAAGTATGCATTATTAAGCGTCTCATTTCAATATAGTAATGTTGTAATTGTACTGTTTAATTTGTATTTTCAGAGATATATTTGTCTGATTACGAGTGTATTGAATTTGTATAGTGTGCTTAATTTTTTAAAATAAAATAATTTGATTTATAGTGGTTTGATAATACCATGTCTCTTCTCTAGCTAGCAATGGAGCAGACTGAATGAAACACTAGAGGGCAGTATGCGTTACCCTGAAACCTTCCACTTCTGTTCTGTCCCTTGCTGATAGTCCTATCATGAAATGTAATTTAACTATCCTTAAAGACAAATCCTTTTTTTCGCTTAACTTTTAGCCATTTGCATTTTCACGACTTTTTCAGTCATTCTTGAATAATTTCTAGCCATAAAATAAGTTAAAACTGAGCAATCCATCTATAACTTTATATTTGATATAAAAATGTTTATGAATTTTCCATGATTTAGAAACATGGCTACCTCCCACACAGGCAGAGCTAAACAGTCTGGAATGTATTTCTTGTAGAAGCAGAAGTGGTAATGTGACGTGTCCACCTTGCGTCACTGGTATCGTCTGTCATTGGGGTGATGAAGGGGTGATGAGTTGCACTGACAGAGTTTAGCTTTCTCCTGTTAGGCCACTTCTAATAGGCTATCAAAGAAAAGGGTTTTTTTGACCGGCACTGTGGATATTTTGGCGATCTGACCTGTCATGTCTTTCTTTTAGAGACGGTAATGTGAGGCGTCCAGCTTGTGTCAATAGTATCCTCTGACTCTTAACTCGGACAGAAAGGTAGAAGACAGTATTGCATTTGCTGTCCTCAGTAGAGTTTTTTTTTTTTTTTGTAGTTCAACCGAATCTGATATCAGCCGTTAGTGTTGTGAAGGAAATTTGTAATTAATCATCATAACTAATATTCCTTTTTATTGTAAGATTAACATTTATATGCTTTTGAAAACCAAATGTCCCCAACACTTGGGTCAAAGTTAGTGTGTTGCAGGATGCAGATGAACAAAACTACACGGCTGTCTAAATAGCCTATAATATATAACCTCATGACTTGAGCAACAAGCTTAAGTTATCAAGAAATCCAAATGTACTTTTATCTATAGGCCTAACAGAGAATTACACATATGATGAACCAATCATATTGAAGAAAAATTAATTAATGAATCCTATCAATTTTGTCATCCATTTATTCTATATACAGGTGCTGGTCATATAATTAGAATAGCATCAAAAAGTTGATTTATTTCACTAATTCCATTCAAAAAATGAAAATTGTATATTATATTCATTCATTACACACAGACTGATATATTTCAAATGTTTATTTCTTTTAATTTTGATGATTATAACTGACAACTAAGGCAAATCCCAAATTCAGTATCTCAGAAAATTAGAATATTGTGAAATGGTTCAATATTGAAGACACCTGGTGCCACATAATCAGCTAATTAACTTAAAACACCTGCAACGGCCTTTAAATGGTCTCTCAGTCTAGTTTTGTTGGCTACACAATCATGGGGAAGACTGCTGACTTGACAGTTGTCCAAAAGACGACCATTGACACCCTGCACAAGGAGGGCAAGACACAAAAGGTCATTGCAAAAGAGGCTGGCTGTTCACAGAGCTCCGTGTCCAAGCACATTAATAGAGAGGCGAAGGGAAAGAAAAGATGTGGTAGAAAAAGGTGTACAAGCAATAGGGATAACTGCACCCTGGAGAGGATTGTGAAACAAAACCCGTTCAAAAATGTGGTGGAGATTCACAAAGAGTGGACTGCAGCTGGAGTCAGTGCTTCAAGAACCACTACGCACAGATGTATGCAAGACATGGGTTTCAGCTGTCACATTCCTTGTGTCAAGCCACTCTTGAACAACAGACAGCGTCAGAAGCATCTAAAAATCCTTTCTTTGTATTGGTCTTAAGTCATATTCTAATTTTCTGAGATACTGAATTTGGGATTTTCCTTAGTTGTCAGTTATAATCATCAAAATTAAAAGAAATAAACATTTGAAATATATCAGTCTGTGTGTAATGAATGAATATAATATACAAGTTTCACTTTTTGAATGGAATTAGTGAAATAAATCAACTTTTTGATGATATTCTAATTATATGACCAGCACCTACATTGTACTCTTGGTCACGAGGATTCTCTGTATAAGGTTATCCCGGCCTTGATTAAAGCATATTTAAAGACTCAGGAGGGTGTCAACTTAGGTTAATTAACCCTTAAACAGGCAAGAGTGGAAATTTGTCAGCAAAAAAAAAGAACCATTTCACATCACTTTTTATATCATCTGGACATGAGTAAAATATAGCCAAAGGATTTTTTTGAAAATTTGATATAGTTAAAATTTTATGAGTTGTGTCTCCCAGGGTAAGTTGTCCTATTATGGTTTAAGAATGTCATCAATATTTCTATGATTTATTTGATGCAAAATATATGTAATGCAAAAAATATACTGCATGTATGGCATGTCTAAGTGCCCTAAAATATAGGTGTAATCCCTCCTGTTCGAACCGCCCACTCTAAGCGGGACTCAAACGCGGGTCCACCGGCATGAGAATCGAATGCTCTAACAAGGAGGATATGGCTGCAATCTCTAGCATCAGTCGCTAGGGCGTCTCTTGAGATCAGAGGAGTGAGGTTTACTCGCACATCAACTACTAGCTGGCCTCTGTTCCACTCACCCCCCTAAACCTCACTCCCATCCAGGTCATGGCACCAATGTAACCACTCTAACTCAGGTCCGCCGGCATGAGAGTCAGAGGCTCTTACAAGGAGGTTAAAGGCTGCAACCCCTAGCATCAGTCGCTAGAGCGTCTCCTGAGATCAGAGGAGTGAGGTTTACTCGCACATCAACTACTAGCTGGCCTCCGTTACACTCACCCCCCCCTAAACCTCACTCCCATCCAGGTCACGGCACCAATGTAACCACTCTAACTCAGGTCCGCCGGCATGTGTGTCAGACGCTCTAACAATGAGGCTAAAGGCCGCAACCCCTATCATCAGTCGCTAGAGCGTCTCTTGAGATCAGATGTGTGAGGTTTACTCGCACAGCAACTTCCAGCTGGCCTCTGTTACAGAGGCATATACATTTCTTGTATTTTTACACTGCTGTCTCGTCTTCAACCTCAGGGGTGGTCAACTCTAGCCCTTGAGGTCAACTGTCCTACAGCGTTTAGCTCCATCCCTGATCAATCACATAATGTAATTGAAGACTTTAGTAAGAATTTTTAGGTGTGCTTGATTAGGGTTGGAGCTAAACTCTGCAGGACAGAAGCTCTCCAGGAGCAGGGTTGGACACCCATATTCTACCACAAAATGAGCTGTGAAACCCTGCACTAAAATATCTAGTTAAAAATCCAAAGATAATATCAGTTTTACATGTGAACATTAACATTTGCACACTTTTTTAATTCAAAATGAATAGATTGAGAAGGCAGACTGTTTAAGGGGGTCCTAGAGGCCAGCAGGGCCTATAAGGATCTTCCCTAACGGCCCCGGTCCTGGAACAATATTTCAATCGGCCTCCCCACCAGTCACCCCAGAATTGCACAAATAAATGCAATAACCTGGGGCCCAGTTTAACTTGAGACACTGCAACATATGACTTAAGACAATGTTCACAATTAATATTAGTAGTTGTTTTCGTTTTTGCTGACGAGAAATATGATTAATATATGCCTACTTTCTACAAAGTCAGAATGTCCAGCACCATGGGCGAAACTGTTGGCTTGAGGTCAAACTGACAAAACGAGCACAGAAAATTTGAACCAAGTCATGTGTCCCACATTCTCCAAACAGACTCAAGTGTGATAACAGAATTGGAGGAAAAATTCTTTCTCATGCCTCCGAGGAGATTAAAGAGTATCTTGTGGTGCACATTGCCGGTTTAAGGGTTAAGTCAGGTGCATATAGAGGAATCTTGGCATAGACATACTATATTTAAAATATATTCTTTAAAATAAGATATTATTAATCTAACCTAATTATGCTTTAAAAATCAGCCTACAATATGTAAACTGAAATTACATTTCACACTCCTGTGAATATACACCACTGTTTTCCTTCCTTCTAGTGCAAATTTAATTCAGGGCCTCATGATTATCATTAACAGCCATGATTATATTTGCATGACATGAACAGACTGACAAAGACGAAAGTTTGTTATCAAGCTTTTAGGTTTTTATTGAAAAGGTGACCAGGATTCTGTACAGCAAGCAAAGAGAGATCTCTAGGGCACAGAAGCTTCACTCTCCTCATCCCTAAATCTCTCCCTCTCTCTTTCCATCCATCCTCCTGGGGTAAGAGGGATGCGGGCAGGGGAAAGAACGGATGACAAAAAAATTGAAATAAATTATGGAAGGAAAAAAAAAGAAGCCATGACGCAGGAGAGAAAGAGAGGAGAGGAACTAGGGAGGAGGAGGGAAGTGTGTTTATCGGTGCCTCCACCAGACACAGAGACACTCAGAGGCCTGGGAGGATCACTGCCCCGCTGGGCTTTTAGAGCTCGACAGACACAGACTGCAATGTGAGTCAGGGAGTCTGTCACCCCGAAAACATCCACCCCTCATGGCGGCGACATGGGGAAGATGCTGCCTCTCAGACGTCTCTCCTCCTCTCCTTTCTCTTGCGCCCTTCTCCCTCTACTCCACCTCTCCTCTTCCTCTCCTGGTCTGGCCCTCACTTGCTGGCCATGGTGTAGCAGCCGTGCGGGTGCCACTGCATGTCACGGATACGCCTCACAGACTGAAACTGAGGGAAACGGGCGCCGTACTGGTTAAAGTGTCTGTATTCGCCCTTCTCCAGCAGGTACTGGCTGCCACGGTATCCGGGGTACTGATAGCCCACCCAGCTGAGAAACAAAAAGAGTCTGCAGGTTAGTTTGTCCACCCGTGATATTCAACTAGCTTAAACTCTTTTACATATTTAAATCAGGGTTGTTATAGTTAACTAAAACCATTTTGTGTTACTTGAAATAAAATTAAGGTTAACAGAAATAAAGAATAATTTTTTTTTTTAGCAAAATTTCCATTTAGTTTAACTTGATGTACTAAAGTATATCTACAAGTTAAACTGAAAGAAAATGGATAAAAAAAAATATAGACATTTAAAAAACGAAAGAAATACTAATAAAAATGACAGACACACAGCAAAATGCCTAAAACTTTAACTAAAATTAAAACAGAAGATATAAAAATAAAAACTGATTCTAAATATTAAAAGAATCTAAACTGTACTAAAATAACTGATTTAAACATCCTTAAAAGTAACAAATTAAACCCTTAACTCTTTAATATTGTAATTAAATCCACAAAACATCTTACGCCAGATTTTTATTCTTATTATATCTATAACTTTTTTTTTCTTCTGGTTTACATTTTAATACGTTTTTTGACGGCCACATTTGTCAAATACTGACAAGCTTTTGGGAAGAGCTTTGTCTGAGTGAAACCACAGGTACTTTACACTTACGTTCCACAGCTGACCATGATGCTGCCAACTCTGTCGGTGAATCCGTAGGAGAACAGGCTGGGAACGTCATCATCCATGATCTCCATCTTGCGTCCCTTGTACTCACCAACCTCATACAGGCAGATCTTGTGCTTCTCAGGGTCCTGCAGGATCAAGAAAGTGGTCAATGCATTTGAAATGCATTCAAATGACTGGCCTGAAGGTGTGAGAGCATTGTGAGGGCATTTACACACCATTCTGACGGGTCTGAAGGAAAGCAGGTAGTCGTTCTTCTGACAGTTGCTCCAAGAATCCCAACGAGGATACTCGCCCTTCTCCAGGATGTACATCTCACCGCAGAAGTTCATCTGCTCAAAGCCCACAAAACTGCAGAGGGCACATAAAGAGGTGAGTGAGATATGTTCTTTCTAAAAACATGGGTTTTATATAGATGCAGACTTTACGGTGATGCTTACGGTCCACACTCCACACGTAGTGAGCGAACTCTGTCCATGCCCATATCACAAACGTTCATGCACTCAGCGTTAATCTCAATCATGCGTCCCTGGAAGTTCTCCTGGTCAAACACATACATCTAGCGGAGAGAGAGAGAGAGAGAGAGAGATAGAGAGAGAGAAACCTGTTAGTGTAATGTTAAAGCAACGTCCAAGCGTAAGAGACGTGCTCGTGTGTATGTTTATTTAAAAGATTTACCTTGTAGGACATCATGCCCATCTCGGACTTCTTGCTCTGGGCTGCCTTGCCGTCGGTCTGGGAGGCAGTCTTTTTTTCTCCACTGGATGACATGATGCCTGGGGTAAAATTATAAATAGAGAATTAATAAAAGGAAAATTCATATAATTGTAATATAGCTAGTTTAGAATCGCGAAACTGAGACTGAGAGAAAATAATAAAGAAATGGGAGGGGCAACCACTGGTAGGCCTATACATAAAATTTGATCATATCAATGCCAGAAGAGAGGGATAAAGTGTTTTTGGAGAGGAAAAAGTCAAAAACATATGTTTGGAAGGGATGTAGGGGGTCTTTTGGGGGAAACAATATTAAAGTGGTAGGGACAAAGGGGAAGTGCGGGGTGATGGTGTTCATTATGGCGATGCAAATCAAAACCAACCCTCTTATACTCAGGGGCGGGGCCAGAGGGGGGCCTGGGGTGGCACGGGCCACCCCCAAAATGTAATTGGCCACCCCAAGTGCCCCCCCACCCATCAGAGTCGGAAGGTAATATGTTGTTGGACTTGTCAGTATTAATTCTTTACAAGTAGTTCCAGCGGTTTTCTTAACTAAAACTAATATTTTACAGAGCATTGATTTATTTATATTTTATTGTATGCATGCAAGTGGCCACTGCACTCATCCCCCTGTTGTTGTTGTGGTTGTGGAGCGCCTCTGCACTGGAGAGGAACCACTATACCGTCACGTGTTGTTATCGGAGTAAATAGTGGGCGCAAACGGACGGCGAAGTGCGGTGGTTGGTTTCTCTACTTTAAAGCTTATAAAAAAACATTTGAGCACAAAAATAAACTAAAAATAAGCCAATTCAGGAGCTAGAAGACGCGAATGAGAAGTTGTGCGCTGTGAGAAGAGTGTGTGTGTGTGTGTGTGTGTGTGTGCTCATCCGAAGCACGCAAACCCGCGTCTCAGATAGCGAGCAAATATTGAGTTCTCTTTAAAGTCTTCCGCCTAAACGGACAAATTCACACAAAAATTGTCAACATGATCGTCTTGAGTATTCTAGCAAACTAATATTCCTGCTGTCTGTGTTTTTAATGTTAATCAAACTACAAAAGACAAGGAAATCACTCACTGCTTTAGCTTTTATACCTTTAATAACAGTCTTTAATTTATACAGTCAAATAGGCTATGCAATGCAATTTTACATTTGATTACTGATATTCCATTTCTGAGAACTAATGTTAGATCTACCAGAAAAACCTGAAAAGCACTGTTTATTTTTTAAGTATCTTTGCTCTGATTGTATTTATTTGTGCTTTTGCATAGTTAGATCATTTGTTTTTATCTTCTTTATTTTTATTTGACAGTAGTTATTTTTTCCCTGAATATAGCACATACAGACTGAACCATGAGTAATTTGAACAGTTAGACCCTATAGCCTAAATATTCACATAATAAATATGTATTACAGGCCCCCACTAATTATTCTAGAAATAAGTTAATTCAACGAAGGTAACCTCTTTTGCTGTATATTTTTGATGGTTTGAATGCATACTCTCCATGTTTTACCCTTTATGAACTATCATTTATGTGCCCTATACCATCACCATTCATATCTATGCAACCAATAAATAAATAAATTACTACTAAAGTACAAAATTGTTTACAAAAAACATTTCTTTATGGATAGTCACTTAATTTTTCTCTCAAAATGCACCAGATTTATGCATTTAAATTTAAAATGAACAATTTTCTTTTGGGGAGCAACCCCTAGCCTAGAGGGACCAATGTCTACCCAGCATAGTCTCAAAAAATCCTGTGGGAAACAAATATAATATATTTATAATGTAATATAAATATGAATAAACACTGCTACAGCTTCTTGTTGAGCTCAAAAGCCTTTCTACTCTTGTCAATTATGTTGGTCCATCTTGTTTACAACTATATACAATTATGATGGAAAAAAAATCATGCTTGCATTGCATTTACCACAACCCATGTTCTTCTACTAATGTTGAGTTATTTGTTATTTCATATCAAATTTGAAGTTGCTCATTTTTAATTCATTTTCACTCATTATAATATGTTTTGTTATCAATAATATACAGTATTATTACCTCCAGTGTAGGGCTATTTATACTGGTTCACTGTTTACATGTATTTAAATGTGCCACCCCTCTCTGAGTCTGTGCCCCAGCCTGGCCCCCCCACGAAAAATTGTCTAGACCCGCCCCTGCTTATACTCTCCAAGCTTTTAGGTTAAAGTTGTATGTGTATGTGAGTGGATATTCTGCTGTCTTACCTGTGTGCTCAGTGAGTGTGTGTCCGTACCCAGGGTTCACTCTGAGAGTGTTTGCGTCTGGCCGTGCCCGCAGCTCTTATACCCTGGCGCTGAGTCTGTGAGGATTACACTGACACAATGAAACATGCCGTGTTCAGCAGACTCACAGAAAAGAAGCCCCACATCATCAGCACAGAGTTAGAAAGAGAGTATGTGTGTGTGAGAGACAGAGAGACAGAGAGAATGAAATAGCATAACTTTCAAGCCTAATACATATCAATTTAGGAGCAAAAGTTTATTTTTATTGGGACTGAAACTGAACCAATAACTTTGATGGTGAAGATTTTTGTGCAGATTTACCAATGATTTAATAATGTTTTGCAAAAAAAAAAAAATCATTTCAATCACGTATTCAGCATTTAGGGGGCAAAAATAAAATAAAATAAAATATATATATATATATATATTATAAAAAGTAATTGAACTTGTGCTGCACACACACACTACACAAAAGATGGTTGTTCTACATATAATGATATAAATGAATAAAAGTAAATAATAACAACAACAATCTATAATAAATAAATAAAAAAGTAAAATGGCAACAATACAAATTTATAAAAAACATAGAAAACATTATTCAACAATAAACCGTTAATATAATATGCATATTGGGAGGATATGCCCCCCCTTAATGTCCATTATGGATCATATTAATAAAGTAAAATTACTTTTCTACTGATCTTTTAGAATTGGTTGCTTTGTTTTTTTATATATTGATCCAACCATGGGTGTCCCAGGTAAAAAAATAGTTGTTTATTTTAACCAGACATTGAAACTTTTACATTTGGTCCCCAAGTGAAATGGGTGAATTGGTCTTGGGTGAAATGGGTGAATTGGTCTTGGGTGAAATGGGTGAATTGGTCTTGGGTGAAATGGGTGAATTGGTCTTGGGTGAAATGGGTGAATTGGTCTTGGGTGAAATGGGTGAATTGGTCTTGGGTGAAATGGGTGAATTGGTCTTGGGTGAATTGGTCTTGAGTGAAATGGTAACTTGCATGAAAATCAGCATCAACTTTCCTCACTGAACCCACAGCAGCTCAGATACATTATTTTCAAACCCACACTCAGCTGGAGCAAGTTCACTCAGATAATCCCATCATTTTGGGCTCATTGTGAGCAGGAGTGCTGACCTGCGCGAACATACTGGGGCCAAACCCTTTGTGTCTCCTGCTTTCACCCAAAACGCACTGCACTTGTCAGTGAATGGGCTCACAACACCCATGTGGCACTTCTATAGTATGTGCTGAGCTGGCGACCCTGTAGCCTGTCCCTGTAGCCCACCAGAATACTGTCCACGCGCACCGCGCGCACAATGGCGGGTGCGCGCATAGGCGTGCGCGCACGCTTCAGTCGGTATAAAACTGAAGCGCCAGGTTCTCTCAAAGCTCCACGCGAAACCGGCGTTAAAGCGCATGCCACTCTCGAGCTCAGTGACTAAAACGGTAAGATCCCAAATTACATCTCACCGAGCTCATGGCACAATTATAAACTTATTATGGTCTTCTTTACAAACATCTTCTCAGTATGGCCACATTACGCGAATGGTTTTGATTTTAATTAAAAAATTGTATTAATGCATTTTATTATTAATATAATAAATACCCAATTAATATAATACATCGATTATTGGATGTTTTAAGTAACTGTATTTAAAAGTAATATGATAAAGAACACAGTTTACTTCTAATACTTAAAAAATAATATTTAAGTTAAGTTCTCAATTTGTATCTAATTATTTTTAATTCAATATGTTTTTTTTCTGTTTTTTCCCCACTGTTTCTTTTTAGATATAAATATGTATAGGTTCAATCGATTCGGCATGATGCAGCCCATGTTCAGCTCTGGCATGGGAATGGCTCCTTTCTTCAAGGTAAACTATCATTAAACAAACACATTCAGTCTTATCTTTACCCATCTTTAATCTCAAAAACATATGTGTTGTTATAGTAATGCATATGGATCAATAGAATGCTGTCACTATGTTGTCACTTTAATGTCATATAATTTCAAACGCATGTCATGTATTTGAGTAAGTTTTGCATTTATTGCAAGAAAACAACATTTTCACATATTCTACATTTGTGCTTCCGCTGTCCTAGGTGACTGTGTTTGAGCAGGAACACTTCCAGGGAAAATGTCAGGAATTCACCTCAGAATGCTGCAACATTCAGGAGTGTGGCTTTGACAACATCCGTTCTATTCGCGTGGAGAGTGGCGCGTGAGTATAATGTTTGTTAAATGAATTTCAACCAATAGTGTGTGCCCATGTATGACTGGATGTTCTTTTTCAATAGCTGGGTGGGTTATGAGCACCATGACTTCCAGGGACAGCAGTTCATCCTGGAGAGAGGAGAGTATCCTCACTGGGATTCCTACAGTGGAAACCTGTCCTATCATGTGGAGAGACTCATGTCTTTCAGACCTGTCTACTGCGCTGTGAGTTATTTATTTTCTTGTACTAGAAATCTTAAAAGTACACGTGAAGTTCATAAATGTAATTTCAGTGAGTGAACCCATCTAATCTTTCAATTAACTGCCAGAGCATATAAGCAGCCACTCGCATCGGCTGTTTTGGCATCCCTCTACCTTCCCAGCGCCATTAACATAATTTATGCATCTTTCTACCAGACTCATCTTCTAAGCATTACTAAGCTCGAGTTGAAGCTGCCTCCTCGAGCCCCTCCACTGCGGACAGCAAGCCAAATACATTTTACCATAATAGCTTAACGATTATATGGGCAAATTAACTCGTGAAAGTTGTACTGGCCGATATTTAATAATTATTCGACAAGCAAAAGTGTCATAACAGGATTTATTTAGATAAAGCGAGTAGCATTCGACTGGTCATGCAATCTCAAAATGGCAGCCCCAATGAAGTGACCTGCTCCATAGAAAAACAAAAAATAAGAATCAAAAAGTCAGTCAAATCAGTACACAGTTTCAACGCAGCTTTACAGAAAATTATGATGTTAATGTTTATACTATCTTAACTTCTTCAAGCCTTATAGTCACACATTTAGCAGATTAGAGCCGGGTGATAATATAGTTTACATTTTGCAAGCAATCAAGCATTTAAGATCTGTAATATAGTATATTTACCATTTTGCGATGAAATAATCACACAGCCATTTGCTATTGCTTTATGTGCGTGTACAGTATGTAAAATTTGATGTACTATAAATCCAACTTTTAATATATTGCTAGTCGATAATATAGTTTAAATTCTTTGCCAATATAAACAGTCAAGCAGTTAAGGTTTGGTGTATAGTATAGTTTTACGTGAGTGCACTGTATGTATCAAGGCAAAGTTGGATATACTTTAAGCTTTTATTACTGATAAGACTGGACTCTTTATCTCATGTGATGTACAACATATTCAAAACACTTTATTAATCTCTTACACTTTTTTAATAAGGTAAAAAAAAGGAATGCCTGCACCTTTATATATTGTTATGTGATATATAATCACTTAAATATGTGGATATATGGGGTCAAACACTCTCTCGCTCTCCCCTCAGTCTCACCAGAGCAGTCGCATGATGATCTTCGAGAGGGAGAATTTCTTGGGCCGCAATGCCGAGCTGTGTGACGACTACCCCTCTCTGCAGGCCATGGGATGGTGTGGCCCTGAAGTGGGCTCCATGCATGTGCAGTGCGGCGCGTGAGTGTCCTCTTTATATTTTCTCTGTATTCATTTCCTTTCAGCACAGAAGTACCTGACCCTCATTTCTCCATCTATGTGTGTAGTTTTGTGTGTTACGAGTTCCCAGGATACAGGGGAAGGCAGTACATCATGGAGTGTGAGAGGCACAGCGGAGACTATCAGCACTGGAGAAACTGGGGTTCCCACAGCCAGACCCCTCAGATCCAGTCCATCCGCAGAATCCAGCACTAAGAGCTCCGCCTCACCAGGGGACACTACACCAATCACCCTGCCGCCCGACAAACATGCTTTACACACACTGTTTTTCCTAACGAGTGTCTTTTTATTGCTATTCCACATGGCACACATACCATCGTGTCTTACACGGGGGTGCCAATTACAGTTACCGACAATGACTAATGTCAGGTGCTAAAACAACACCATCCTGAGGTGCTCAACACAACCAATGCAAACCATATCCCTGGATGGGGACTGGCTGAGAGCAGCTCTGGTGTAATGTGTAGGAGGAGGACAAAAACATCACAAATAAATACTTAATAAATAAACCTGTATTCACTTCAGTGACTGTGCAGTTATTGTGTGTGAGGATGTGAGGTACAAAAGGTGTATTCATTTCATTATAACCAATCCATAACCCAGTTCATTACACAACAACATTAAGTTTTCAAATGAACACTAATTAATAGTATTTGACCTCAAAATTAGACATCTGGAGTTGAAGTTTAGGGAATATATTACACATTCAATAATAAATCACTGCTGATGCTTCTGTGATGTGTTCAACAAGCACTTTTTTTGTGTGGTTATTGTGATAGGACAGTAATAACGGAGAAGTTGTGAATCAGTGTTGATTCGTCACACATGATGCAAACTCAGAAATCAGATGTCAAATTCTTTGAAATTTTGTTGAATTTCTCTAGTTGACAGGTGCTTTTTGCCTGCTGTCCAAGACAAATCAAACTTTGTCAAATAGATTATTTTATTCTTTCACTATACATGATTTAGTATTATAGAACATGCAAAAACTTGTATTTGAACACAAGAACAACTAAGGTCAGATCCATGTCTTTTTATTCTGAACATGGGAAACAACAACAAAACTGCAGACCTTAATGGCAGTCTTATTATTTATAAGGCATGGTTGTCACACAAATAAACAACTTTAACATTCAGAACTTAAAACTATAAAAATTTCTTGATGCCTGAAACTGAAGCCACCAAAGTCAAAATAGCAAATACTGCTAACTGTCAGATTTGTTGAATAATATCCAGGGAAATGGTACAGTGATCTACAAAAATGCATCAATGCACATTTATTCAGAACTCTGAAGCTAAACAGTATTTGTACAGAAATATAACAGAACAGTAACAGAAATTTGTACAATTAGATCCTAATTAGATTAATTAGATCCTAAACTTATCACATCAATCTCGCAGTCTTCGTCATCGTCCTCCTCCTCTGTGCTGAGCACAATGTCCGCAGTGACTGGCAGCACAGGGAAGACCTCGGACAAAGAACCAGAGACCTCCACAACATCCACATCCACATCCTCGTCCTCCTCTGAACTGTCTGTGGACCCTTGTGTGTCTCGGAGTTTCTCAAGAGGCACGGTGGGGTCCAGTGCATGCGAGACAAAAGGCATGTCTGATGTGTTTTCAAACACAACGCCTTCTGTGCTGCATCTTTGTAAGAGAGAATCATTGGGAGAGTCAACAGCCCCAAGTCCTGCTTTGTTGTAGCTGTTCTCCATCAGTATTTCTCCATTTGATATGCTGCAATCTGTGAGTAAAGAATAATTAAAAATAAAGAAAAGTACTAATAAAAAAACTTTTCATTATTTCATGATATTGCTAATAACCAATACATATTGATGCTTGGAATAAAACAATTTAAAAGATAATTGCAACTTTTTATCTCACAATTCTTGTGAGACTTTTTTTCTAAATTGCTAGATACAGTCGCAGTTACCTTTATTATTCAGTAGTGGAAAGAAGCTTCCATAAATAAATGACCAATAATAGATTATCAGTCTAATAAATCTATAAAGCTTTGTCTAAATATATATATAAAAAATAAATGACCAATAATAGATTATCAGTCTAATAAATCTATAAAGCTTTGTCTAAATATGTATATAAAAAAATAAATGACAAATAATAGATTATCAGTCTAAATATTTATGTATATGTATATATATTATAATAATATACACACACACACACACACACACACACACACACACACACACACACACACACACAATACAATATAATAATTTTAATAAATAAATTAAAAATATATAAATATTAAATAAAAAACTTAAACAAAAATTTGAATGTTGTATTGACAACTAACTGAAAAAAGTACTAAAATTACTACAACTGAAATAAAAAGATATTGAAGCGTATATATAAAAACATATATAAATGTTGAAAGCAAAAAAACTTCTAAATATTACATTTAATTAAATTAAACATTCATTTTAAGTGAGCACTAGCAAGCAATAAAGGTAATATAAATGTAAAATAGGGGAAATGAGCATGACCAATTACACATCCAATATCGCTAAATCATTACAAAAATCTCTAATATCAGCAAATAACTGAATTGTTTTGTCCCTTACCTTTAGCTGAAGGCAGAGCCTGCTGAAGGCATATGCTCATCTGCTTGCCAGCCTCCTTCAACCTCCCTTTAGTTTCCTCATCTTTTTGGTTTATTTTGTTATTATTGTGCTCTTCGACCATAATTCTACCATTCTTCTCTCTGTTGTCAGTCATTTTAACCTCAGCTCCATGCTCTTGCGTGTTTGTCAGCCTCTTCTTTCCTCTCCGTTTTATCACAGTCCGCATTCGGTGATCTTCTCCCTTTTGCTCTTCCTCTTTGTTCTGCTGATTTTCCAAAATCTTTTTCATTAATTCAAAAGCAGAAAGAGCTGGACGGGACCCAGTGGTTTTATTCTTTGTGACTGGTCGATTGGGTTGTGAAGTCCCTGTACTGCACTGCACCTCAAGAAGAGTTTTGGTCGTGCCTCTTTTAGCATGACCCACTTGTTTCTTTTGTACAAGACTGGACTCTTTGCGATCATGCAACTCTGAGGACTTTGACCCATCTAAAGTCTTCTGTATGGTCTTTTGAAACGTTGTTTTTGTGGCACAGTTCACATTGCGAGTACTGGCCGTGTTTATAACTCTCCTCAATGCGCTCGCAACACTGCAGCTTGAGTCAGCCGTGCTGCTGGTGTCTTTTTGCTCACTGTGCCGCTTTCTTGTTCGTCCTTTTTTCTCCCTCGGTAGAGACGCTTCACCCTTTGGCTTCTCTAGTCGTTCTTTTTTCCTTTCTCGCTTCCGTTTTGCTGGGGGCTCATTTTTCTCAGGCAGTTCTTCAATTATTTCCAGCTTCCTCTTCCTACTCTGGCTTCTGGTCATCCTGCCAGTTTTAGGCTTCTCTTCACCTTTCTGTGCTAGTGATTTCTCCACTGTCACACCTGACACCTGCCAATAACCCGATGGTTTCTGCGGTTCATGAACAGATGAGACTTGTGGTCTGTTCTTGGATAATGAGGCTTTTGACCCCTGTGTTGTTGTGTTCATAGAAGTGGCGTGTGCATTTGATGTGTTTGTATGTCCACAGGTCTGGCTAATATCTGTTATGTTGGACACCATCCCATCTCGAACATCTGAATCACTTGTGCCAACGTGCTGCTCAAACGTTCTCAGAAAACTATCAAGTATGTCAGTCAGCTCACCTTCAGATTGTGGTTGGACTATATCAGGATCTGTGAGCTTAAACGAAGACTGCGCTCTTGGATGATCCACGCTGCAATCAACAGTGACAGAATTCATTACTCCGTGCTGATTGTTGGGCATGAAGGGGAGCTGAGCAATGACGTCATCTATTAGCCAGTCCATTGGCTGAGTGAAGCCAGTCTGATTGGTTGCTGGGAGAGGTGCGGTGTGCATCAGGGATGGAGCTGGAGGGTTCATGGTTTTCTGCCCTGGTGCTGATGTTCCACTGAAATTTCGGGAAACATTTTGTCGGGGCAAGGGACGTTTGCGGGGGCGACCTCTTCGTCTTGGAGGCGGGGCGGTATCCTACAGAAAAAGTGATAAGTGTTTTTATTTCAGAGCATATTAGAGTAACTGCTTCGTTGCATTTGCATTTACAATTTAAAGGGCTCATCTTTATGCATATATTTTTAAATATACACTATCGTTTAAAGGTTTGGGGTTGGAAAGATCTCTTTTGCTGACCAAGGCTGCACTTATTTGATCACAAATACTGGAATATTATAAAATAATATTACAATTTAGAAGAACTGTTTTTTTATTTTAATATATTCAAGTGTCATTTATTTCAGCATCATTACTCCAGTCTTCAGAGTCACATGATCCTTCAGAAATCTTTCTAATATGCTGACATTCTAATACACTTCTTATTATCAATGTTGAAACCAGTTGTGCTGCTTAATATCATGATATTTTTACAGGATTCTTTGATGAGTAGAAAGTGATGACCAGCGTTTATTTGAAATAGAAACTTGTGTAACATTATAAGACGGTAGAAATGTTTGTAAAATTATAAAATGTCTTTACCGTCACTTTTGATCCTTTCTGGTCTTTCTAATCCCAGACTTCTGAAAGGTAGTGTATTTTTTATATTTTAAATATTTTTTTGACACACAAGCATCACGTGTCATTGCATTCATCTATTGGACATTGTAGAAATTCTGAACGAGACGATCTCTATTCTCAATGAATGGTTTTATCTGATCTAGGATAATGTTTTAAGAAATGCAACTTACAGCATGATCTTTAAGCAGATGCTCTTATTCAAAGTAACACTTTGTCAGCTTTTTTCCCTTCAAAAGATCTAGGGAATTTTAATTAAACTTCATGATATATTAATTTAAATAAGTGAATAAAAACGAAGGATTTTTGTAATTTTTTTGTCATACCTCCTCATCTGAAGATGTCGTGAGACACCTACCTGACACACTGGTTCTACCAATCTGTCTCTGCTCCCTGTCTGTCTCTTTCTGGGTCTGGCCCTTGATGAAGACTTGCCTCTCTCTCCTTCCTCTTTCATCACTCCTCTGCCTTGTCGTCTCCGTTTAAGCCTCTCTTGATTCTTGAACACCTTTCTGTTGTCTAGAATCCTGCCAACCCTACCCCCACCTTGCCCCATCAAGACTGACCTCGCCACCCTTCCGCACCTATTCATATTTTGCTCCCTTTTACAAAAATGTAATACTTCTCCCTTCAGAGTGAATCCTCCGCTTAACCCCGCCCTTTGCCCCCTTCTTGCCCTTCCCTCAGTTTTAATGTCCCCTCTCTGACTCTGCTCCCTTTGCCCTACGCCCTGCGAGATGTTAGTGTCAATGAAGTAGTTGATAAAACCAGGAAGGTTGCTCTCAAACTGCTCAAATGCTTCTAAAACACACTCCTCGTCCTCCAAAATGCCCCCCAATGTTGCCTGGTCCTGATTAGCCAATTGCTCAGCATATGCATTATGAGAAGGGTGAGGGTCAGTTGGCATTGGAGTTGGAGGCTGCTGGCATGAAGCTGCAGGGGGACATAGGTAGACCTGGGGTAAACAGGCAGGTCCACTCACTGTGGGATACATAGCGGTTTCAGGGACCACATCCATGACTTGAAAGGAAGGCATGTTCTCTGGATTACCCTGGACGTTTTCAAGTGTTGCCAGGGTGATATCAGAGCCATTGGTGTATGTGCAGAGGCCCTGGTCGCTCTTCCATGACAAAGGGCCAATTACAGTTTCAATTGTTTCTTTGGGGTTTTGACTCTCAGAGGGGAATGTCGGATCAGACTCGGTCTGGCACTCTCTCTCCGCCACCTCTTTCGTCCACTCCGTCTGTGTGTTTTGCTCAGAAGCCAACCTCTTTGCTTCTCGTTGAGGAATGTTGATGCCTAGTTTGCAGGCTGCTAATAGGACTTCCTCTTTGTCCTCCTTGAACTGACCTGAGTACAGCAGACTGACCAGACTGAGCAACGTGCAGGCCTCCACGGCTTGGACTTCAATCAGTCTTCTGTGTCCATTCCGGGGCAATGGCATGGCTGACAGAGTTCCACAGAGCCGGGGGCTGAATGCAGACAACACACAGCTATGCATTGGCACTGAAACACCTGGACAGGGGTGGAGAGAGTACGGTAAACACAATGGAAGATGGAAAAAAAATTGACGAATGAGACTTCTGTGAGATGCCAAACCTTGAGTCTGCAGCACAATGTCACAGAACTCTGCCCTGCTCTGCTGTTTTTGCAGCTCTTTCACGAGAAGCGCCTCGAACGTCAACATCTGTGACAAACGCAGGCATACACAGACACAAATGCAGGGCATTATGAATATGCAATGCCGTTTTTCCTAGAATATAGCCTACAGACACTTGTTTAGGGTCGGAACCGTGCTGCACGCTGATCACATGGGATGTCGCGAGACGTGCAAAAAGTTGTTAACATGATTTACTTTTCATGCACTCCAATGGAACATTTTAAATAGATAAATATTTAATTTTGTTTAATATAATCGATGTATGCAATTAAATTCGTTCCATGCTTACTAGATAGATACCCAGTCGTCAACAGTCTCACACACTTTCAGCAAATGAAAACAAACTACTGACCTTCTGCCGTTATGACATAAGAAACTGCAATAACGGCTGTCTTTTATCCAAATTTGTCTCTCCTGTGTGTGTCGAGGTCACTGGACTTTAAGAAAGGTCGCGCGTGCATCACTACAACAAACTCGTGGAGCTCTGCAGGCTTGTGCACACCGCAGCGCTGAACTGACTCAAACATTTCCAGAGCGGCTTTGATTGTCTGTAGCTTTCTAACTTATGGCGCTCTCTCGGTTTTCTTTCTCTCTGTTTTTTTTTTTAATTTTTTTAAAATATTTTTTTATTATAGCTGACATAATAACCGCGAAAAGGCACGTTTTATGCGCCCGCGTGAGAGTGAAAAAACGAAATGTTTACATTTTCCGAAGAAACTACGTACAAAACTGGACACGATGAGAAGGTGTTATAGTGATTTTATCGTGTTGCTAGGTTGGTTTATTGGTAGTTATTTATAGTCCTTTATAGCATTTGGTTGTTTATATTAATTGTATTCACAAACATAATTTTTTATTATCATCATTATTATCATTATGTAAAATATTATTATTTTATTATGGAGTATATGTGAAATATGTTTAGACAGATATTTGAAATAAAGCAAAAAAATAAAATAAAAACTGATAGCTGTTGATTGACAGCGGTGGCGCGCCAATAAGATTTAGCAAATCTTTTTGTCCGAAACATCGCGAGATTTCGATGATTACAGCGGTCGCGAGGTCGCCTCAGCTGACCAATCTCTAGTGCATTATTCCAGAGTGAAGCGTGTGCCCCCGAGCGGTGATAATAAAGCCGATTTTCATCACAAAAACTGACAATTAACGATATATCACAGGTATTGATACATTTTATCTATGATATTGTTGGCAGTATAAATATGCGCATAAGTGGAAGGTATTTCAGGGCTGTCAGTGGTTGTAGTCCGGGATTGTGTGTTGAGTTAGCTTGTCGGCTACATTGTTAGCTCCTCAGGGTAATGAAGAGTGTTCTAGATTTTTCCAACATATTTCAACTGAAATGAATTGGCTGCTTTATTACTATCTTATGGACCATGCTTCTATTTTATTTAAGTATTTAATAAACTGGCGATGTTTGACAAATGCACAAATTCACAAATCTGTAATTTGTTAGTTGTCATGATGACTAGTCAGCAGTTACAGTGACAAGTGTAACGTTAGTTCTGCTTTGGGTCGACATTATGGAAGTAACGTTATTTCTTATTTCTTTGTGCTAGTGCCTCGGTGATAAACAATACAAACATTTTTTCCCTCAATAATTTGTTGTAAGAAACCTTACATGTTTAAATAAGCATATGCATTTAAATATTCATCGAACTTGTGTCTTTGCCCACCCCCACACCTGGCAAACTGCACAAAGAGTAACTGCTTAAGAACGGTTTCAGGATTTAGAAAGATTAACTCATCTCTTTGTCTCTTCCTTCATTCCAAGAGTTAATAAGCAGCCTGGGTGCATGATTGTGTAAAATGTATTATCTAAACTTTTGCATGTAAATTATGTTATTTCTCTCAAGAAATCGACCCTTCTAATATTTGAAAGATGGCAGACACAGAGCAAAGGAGTCCACCTCCTCCCCCTCAGGCTGGACCTGTGGTATGTACAACGTTTTTATGTATATATATTTTAATATATCCGTGCCTTTTAATTGTTTTATTTAAGAATGGCATAACTCATGATCATATTAATGTGTCTCAGCAATTCCTCTTGAGTAACAAGCTGGAAACGGCTATGTGGCTGTCACGGCTGTTCACCGTCTACTGCTCCATCATGTTCATTCTGCCACTGCTTGGGTGAGTCATGTTCCTTCACAAGGCACTTTCACAAGTTTTGACCCTCCTTTTTCAGCATAGACCTGAAAAAAAGCACTATCCAAACTTAAATGGTCTTAATACAGAAAATACAGAAGTTGGTTCAAATTTCCATAAAGCTGTACTAAAATGTTTTTATTTTATACAAAATATATATTTTACAAATTTTTTTAAATCCAAAAATGCTATTAAATCAATGCCATACGACTAACCAAGTTGTGTCCCAAATGTGAAGATCTCTCATAAATTAAAGTTCCCATGAGATTTTGTGTGGGTGCTATACCAAAAATAGTCACCGGGTGACACATTCTATTGATTTTTTTTTTAAATGCAATCTCCTGTCACAAATGAAAGGTGCAGTGTGTACATTTTAGTGGCATCTAGCAGTGAGGTTGCGAATTGCAACTGCCCATCGCTCACCCCTCCCTTTCGAAGCACATAGAGAAGCTACGGTGTCCGACACAGGACAAAGATGTCGTCGTCGTCTGAGAGAGTAGTTAGCGCTCTGTGCAGTTTGTCCATTTACAGTGACTTAACTGCAAGGTGACCCGTGGTGTATGTAGATAGAAATGGCTCATTCTAAGGTAATAAAAATGTAACGGTTCATTATGTAAGGTCTTTTATACACCACTGAAAACATAGTATATTGCATATACTATTCCTCATAAATATTACACACTGACCCTTTAACAGGTGTCCAAAGTCGTGTCCTGGAGGGCCACTGTCCTGCAGAGTTTAGCTCCAACTTGCCTCAACACACCTGCTGGTAGTTTCTAGTAGGCCTAGTAAGACCTTGATTAGCTGGTACAGGTGTGTTTAATTGGGGTTGGAGCTAAACTCTGCAGGACAGTGGCCCTCCAGGAGCAGGATTGGACACCCCTGCTTTAACACATTTCTGTCACAATATCACTTCTATCACAAAACAATGACCAAATTTGGAACCTTGAGACTCCTTTCCAACAATGTGTGTTTTGTCAAGATTAGAATGTTTTAACTGTGATACAGAGCAGGGCTCTACATAGCGACCATTTTGGGCGCATTTGCGCCTGAAAATTACTGCGTGCGACTGCGGAAAAATATTTAGGCGCACCGGTGCGAGTGACCCGATCGCTTCTCGTGAATAAATGTATAATACAATCGGAATAAAAACTAAAAACACTGACTGACTGAGCAACTGTTACGTTTCGTGCTGCAATCAACTGCTTTTCATGCCTTCTGTCAGCGGAGCATGTGCAAAAGACGTGTGCGACGGACTACACTTCACAGATTAAATGGTGAAACCACGGTCTATGGATGAAACAGGCGTGACGTGGCCATGCACTTACCAGACGCCTCGCGGCTCGCGCTGATGTTTCTTTGCAGCCAAACTTAACTAGAAATACCACATTTGGATTATCATAAACAAGGTCGGAAATTAACAGGGGCTTGGGGCAAAAATGCCACCAAAAATGAATTAATATAAAATAATTTAAAAACGCTCCTGTATGAGTTCTTGATTTAATCTTTATCAGCTGCAGTCCATAACATTTATTGAGTTTAAAAATGACTAGATGCATATGAGTGAGTACATCATGAATCCATTTTCCAAACCGTGTTTTTATCTTACCCTGAATCACTACGGTACACATATAATAAGTGTTTCTATTCTGACTATTCCAGTTTGGTTCGCAGCGCTGTGGAGGAGCACAGTCCCTGTGTGACTCGCCAATCGCCATAGACACACACAGAGAGAAGTAGATCCGGCTGCAGTGTTCTTCCGCAAGATGCACGCAGTTCTGTTTATTAGCGATTAATAAACGTTATTAAAAGTTACGGACTGCCATTGCTCCGACTCGAGTATTGGCATGATTGCAAATGTGATACTGATCTTGTACAAAAGTCCAATAGACAAGTTGATATTAAGTAACAACGTTTTAGCCACAATAATGTTTATTTCGTGAAAATCAAAACAACACCAGTTGTGCATCTCCAAGCGGTTCGATCGAATGAATCTGCGTTTGAACGACTGAATCAATGACTCCCACATAGACTTGACGCCACCTACTGGCTGTTTTATTTTCATATTTATACTTTGCATGGACTTTTTATTTAAAATATAAATATTTTAACTAAGTTTAAGTTTAACTTGTACATAGCCTATTTCTAAATTCAAAAACTTATGTTTAAAACATTTATACAACATTATTTACCCATGAGCTGCATGTAAATGTATCTAAACACCATTTCAGATAGAGCTTTTGTGCCACTTCTACTTTTGATGCTGATTTAATTTGATTGGTAACAGTCTGGTTGTGTTTTATTGCTCTAACTGAATTTATTGTTTAAATTAACATTTTAAAAAAAACCTTTTCTATTTTAAATAAAGAAATTGACAAAAGATGATGCATACATTTAATAAGATTAGAAAACATTGCTCTTATAATGGTAAAAATGCCCCTGGACATTAATTTAAAGGGACAAAGATCATCCTGTAATGGGAAAGTTATAATTGGAATAAGTGTTATTGATCAGAAAGTGCTAGGGGGAGGAGCCTGCTAAATGGAAGTACTGTTTCCTTGGAAATGCAATGTCTGATTTCAAAATAGTTTTCACAGGATGAATACTGAGACTGTAAACTTTTGAATGATACCCAATTCATGAAGATTGATATGGAGGATTGAGAGCACCAAGGCACGGTGACAGTTAAAGGTTTAAAAAAAAAAAAGATACCTTGTTGAATCACGTTATGATGAGGATGTGATTTAGGGTGGTAAGGACATCCACACTCATACATTTAAAATTAACCTGAAGAACGCGCCCGTGAGTTTTGCTGGATTTTTCCTCTTGACAGTGTAAAACAACTTAAAATACTCCCGTCAAATTTGGCCTCACATACATAAACGATATGTCTTTACAAAGATTAAAGTGTCTACTTTTATTTATGTACACTCAAAAACTAAATGTTGTGCTTTTCGCTAAATTAAAAAGGATGCGCGTTCTCCCGTCTGTTTCCCTCTGATGTCCATTCTGAAATGCGTGTGAAAATATACTCAGAACTCAGAGCAAACATGCCACACAGACACGACTGATATCTCTTTATAAAGCTTGGAATGTCTACCTATAAATTAAGTCATTTATATAAAAAACAAATATTCTCCGTTTATGTAATCCGTATGAAAACAGCGAGAGGTACATTTCCTCCAGCGGAGCCTCAATAACTTTAATGTGACCACAACCACGCGCGTGTAAAGCGATTCTCTCGTTTATTGACTGGTAGGCTGATGTAACCATGCACTGACTAAGGGGCTGTTCACATATGTTGCGTCTTTTGCACGCTCAAGTTCGTTATTTTAGATGTAGACGCGCGACAAGCATCCATCTTGCACTGTCCCTGTTTGCACTTTTGCCCTGACTGTCTCTTTTGCACTATTGTTTTACCACTGCTCTGTGTTGTTTTTATGTGTAAATCCAAGTATGCACTGCCGTTCAAAGGTTTTAGTTTTCAAAAAAAATTCTTCTGCTTAACAAGGCTGCATTTATTTGATCCAAAATACAGCAAAAACAGTAATATTGCAAAGTTTTTTTTATAATTGACAAGAATTGTTTTCTATTTGGATATATTTTTAAAATGCAATTTATTCCGGTCTTCAGTTTCACATGATCCTTCAGAAATCATTGTAAAATGATGATTTGCTGCTCAAGAAACATTTCTTATTATTATGAATGTTGAAAACAGTTGTGTACAATTTAATTCAGGATTATTTGATTAAATAAAAAGTTAAAAAACTGCATTTATCTGAAATGGAAATATATTGCAGCAATATACACTACTGTTCAAAAGTTTGGGCTGAGTAAGAGTTTAGTTTTTTTTGTTGCTTTTTTGTTTTTTGAAAGAAATTAATACTTTTATTCACAAAGATGCCTTATATTGATAAAAAAAACACAGTAAAGACATTTTACAAAATATTTTTATTTCAGATAAATGTTATTCTTTTGAACTTTCCCTCTGGGTTAAATTTTTGGTTTATCAAAGAATCCTGAAAAAAATTACACAACTGTTTTCAACATTCATAATAATAAGAAATGTTTGCTGAGCATGTATATCAAATCATCATATTAGAATGATTTCCGAAGGATCATGTGACACCGAAGAGTAATGATGATAAATTCAGCATTGACACCACAGGAATAAATTACACTTTACCATGTATTCACATAGAATAAGCTATGTGAATATAAGCTACAAACAATACATTCAATCATTAAGTCTCCTCACATTCTCTATAGTTCCCTCTGTCACATTCCTCATTGATATTCAGGGTAGGAGTTGTTGACGCCTCATGTGTGAATCACAGCATTATTATTGATGATCCACACCCTCCCCGCATACAGCCATTCTGACAGAAGTGTCTTACAAAAGTTAAATGACTACTGTTTTATGAATGAGTGATCAAAATGGTTTTCACATTGTTTTGAAGAAAAAACTCTAGGCAAGAACATCCAGTTCTGAAAAGCCTTATTAATTTTTTTTTTAAGTGTGTTAGATGGTCTTATTTGAGTGATTTTTATGTACATGTTGCTCACATATTACTATAGCCCTGTTTGTGCTGAATACAGTGTAATCAGACTTTCCCTTAATATGCTTTAAAGCAACTGAAAAAAAACACATGTCAGAGCATGTCAAACTTCTTCAGGGCCACAAAATAGCCTTAAGGCCTGTTCACACCAGGACGTTTTTTGCGCGCGTTTATCGCCGACGTTTAACGCCTCGTGACTAACGTTTTTTTATTTTGACGCGGCGCGTTAAAAACTGGCCGACCAATGAGATCAGCGCTTTTGTTCACGTGCCTGGAGCTGCTGAAGTGACAGTAAAACACGACTGGGTGGCGCTCAAGCACAAAATCGGTCTTGCCGAGCACACATTGATACGACGAAGAAGTAGTAAGTAGACAAAGAAGAAGATGGGCTGCTAATGCTGCTTGCCAGTTAGCAAAAAGTGTGTGAATGGTTTTGCCATAGACATAATATATCTGTGGTTTTGGCAAGCACGTAAATACTGTCTCTTCTCTTCTTCTGTGTGACAAGCCAGTGTCAGAAGCGTAAGTGCCGCAGCACCACCTTGTGTACCGGGAGCGCATCTACTGAATGTGCACGTTCACTCGGCGCATCGCCAGTGGAAATCACTTGGGTGTGAACACTCAAGACGCACCGAAAAACGTCACGAAAAACGCTGGCGATAAGCGCGTGCGATATTCGTCCCGGTGTGTACAGGCCTTTAGGGTCCAGAGGGTTAAGTGAAAGATTGGGAGACGAAGAATAGCTTTTTCGGTAACACTGTACAATAAGGTTGTATTAGTTTACATTAATTAATGCATTAGTTAACATGAACTAACCATGAACAACACCTCTGTTCAGCATTAGTTCATCTTTGTTAACGTTAGTTAATAAAAATCCAGCTGTTCATGTTAGTTCACAGTGCATTAACTAATGTTAGCAAGATTTTAATAATGCTTTAGTAAATGTTGAAATTAACATTAAAGCAGCACTAGGTAACTTTTCAACCTTTATAATATATTTTCAAACCTCTTGTGATGGTTTGTATCGGGGTCTGTATTATCGTTTTTAATCGTACTTTTAAACTTCGGGTTTCGGGTAGTAACCCGAGAACAAAAAGAACTACAAAATTTGACTGCTTTACGGCATATACGTCACTTCCACCACCACCCCCACTTCCTTAAATTCGGACGTGCGAGCCAAACTATCATTTGTTTGCCGAATGTTATAGTCATGGCCGAAGCAGCACAGAAAAATAAGAAAGCAAAGGTTTTGTCGGAGGAAAGCAAAAAGAGGAAACGAGAAAGTGATCGAATTAAAGGCAGGACGAGGATCAACATTGGGCAAGCGTTTGCTCGTTGGCGTGAGCTGAAGGAGGAGGGGCTACATTCTTGCATGTAAATACATAAGACGTACAAAATCATATTTTAGGATACCTAACATGTCTGTGATATTGGTTTATTTGTCTTGCCTCAAGCTATAATGCAAATCGATTTTTCACATTTGCAGATTCAACTAGGGTAGCTTGATATTATAATATTGACGATATATGGTTATTACCTACCACTTAGACATTGAATTGAAGTATCATATAGATTCTGTAAAACGGGAACCAATAGACTAGGCTACTATAATGACGCTGGCTTGTAAACGTGAGCATCGCGATCATTTGGTGTTTGAAAAAAATAAAACCCATGAAATTATATTCATATGACATGCTGAAACATATGCCACTGTACCTGGGATGAAGACATTTCACACGCGACTCAAGCAGAACACCTGCATGTGAACTCCATAGACATGTGAACTCCTCCTGCAGTGTTCAGTGCTATCATAGTTGTCATGTCAACAAATGCACGTGCGATGCATCCACTGATGCAGAATGACAGTTTACGACAGTAGTAGAGGACAATACTGTTTCCCAACAGTAGGGGGACCCCAAGAGCAGAAACAACCTAGTGCTGCTTTAACAAAGATGAATAAATGCTTTATAAGTGCAGTTCATTATTAGTTCATGTTAACTAATGAACCTTATTGTAATGTGTTACCGCTTTTTCTTTCTCCAGGCCCCAAGCAGCTGCTAACTTCTATCAGAGGGCATTGCTGGCAAACGCCTTGACCAGCGCTCTGCGTCTGCACCAGAGACTTCCTCACTTTCAGCTGAGCAGAGCCTTCCTGGCTCAGGCCTTACAGGAGGACAGCTGCCACTATCTCCTCTACTCCCTCATCCTAGTAAACTCCTACCCTATCACAAGTATCCTTTCTCGAAGACCCCTTCCTCCGGAAATATTTTAAGGCAAAATATCCGTTTTTCTTTTTGTTATGGCATCATTTCGTCTTTATGCAGCCTTGACTTGTGTTTTCAGTGAGCATTTTTCCTGTGTTCCTCTTCTCACTTCTCCACGCCACCACCTATACTAAAAAAGTCCTTGATGTAAGTCTCTCCCCTTCTCATTTGCGTAGCTGTTATCGTGTGTTTTGCTATAATTCCATCCTGATTTATTTGTCTGTCATCTTTCCTCAGACCGTGGGCCCAAACAGCCTTATGTTTGTGAGGAACTTTCTGAACAAGCTCACAGCCAATCAGCAGAACATCCTAAAGTTTATCGCTTGCAATGAAATCTTCTTGATGCCAGCCACAGTCTTCATGCTCTTCAGGTGAGGATTCTTAACCATGTAAAGCCTCACATTAAATAATAGATAGAAAATCTTTTCTTTTTTTTAATAAATGGAACAGTTTACTGAACCTTTAGACATTTTTTTTTGTATCATATTTATATCAGGACTTTATGAATCAGATAATATGTAATGTGGTGCATTATATATAGCCAAAAGTAAGATGATTCGGTAACACTTTACTATAAGGTTCATTAGTTAACATGAACTATTAATGAACTGCAATTATAAAGCATTTATTAATATTTGTTCATGTTAATTTCAACATTTACTAATACATTTGTTAAAATCTTGTTAATATTAGTTAATGCACCATAAACAAACCATGAACAGCTGTATTTTTATTAACTAACGTTAACAGAGATGAACAAATACAGTAACAAATGTATTGCTCATGGTTCGTTCATGTTAGTTAATACATTAACTAATGTTAACTAACGAAACCTTTTTGTAAAGTGTTACCGGTAATTCTAATAGCTTGTACTGCATATCATTGAGATCTATAACCATATTTTAGCAGATTACTTGCATGAAATGCATATACATATCAGTTCAGTTAGATCACTCTAAATCTCCCATTTGTGTCTTAGTTTTATGATCAAAGGTCTGTAGTTTTTTATTGTGGGGGCAAAACATTGAATGCAATGCAATACAATGATGATGATGTACAGATGTACAAATAAATGTTCCTCAAAAGCCCAATGATCGTATTTGATGCTTACTTTTTAACATTATTTTTTTTCCTTAAAAAAATTATATATGGATAATCAAATAAACCTAAGTTGCTTCAGTCCTGCAAGTGTTTTACTTAATATTGTGTTAACTTTATAAAAAACAGTAAAGATTTCACAGTAAAAAGTACCACATCCTCAAGGTAGACATTTTTAGAATTGTCAATCAGACAACAGAAGGCATTTTTGAACATGTTGAAAATGTAGAGGCCTTAGATAGGTATTTATCAAAAATATTATAAAGTGGGCTTTTTATGGTAGAGTGTTTTTGGTACTGGTAAAAAGCTTGATTTAAAGCCAATCTGTGTTTCTTGTAATAAGAGGACATAATTTTTGGTTTGTGGTTCACAGTGGCCAGGGCAGCTTGCTTCAGCCCTTCATCTACTATCGGTTTCTCACTCTGCGTTATACCTCAAGACGCAACCCATACTGCCGGTAAGAATCATGTACACACTGACTAGTGTTATTTGTACACATGCACATTTTACCCAAAATAGGGGGACATGTATATTGTTCTCATTTCTGTGGAAAATTTTCGAGAGTCCTCTATCAGTGTTTGATTTGTGATCGTGTCCTGTCAGGACTCTATTCACGGAGCTGAGGATCTTACTAGAGCATTTTGTGATGAAGCCCAGCTGCCCTGCCTTCTTCAGGAAGATGTGCCTCAACAGCATTGCATTTATTAGCCGCCTTGCTCCCACCGGCGTCTAACTGCTCTCTGAACATTCACATATACTACTACACAGTTCACAAATTGGGACAGTTTCAAGATTGACTTTTCAAGCAAGATGGCCAAGTCTATTCGCTCAGAGATGGATGTCCTCCTCTGCACTGAGGCGTTTGCTATGTTTGGAGAGACTCTATCAATCTGACAGACTGCATCCAAAAAAACAAATCAGCCAGAAGATGTATCTCTGTGCACAGTTGTCTAAGGGGGTACAACTGTTTTCAGTTCATTAGAGCTTTTATATTGATTTTTTGGGGGGTAGAGAGGAGCCCTTGAGATATTGAATCTTAAATGCTAGGGTAAATAGATCTAGCTCTTAATAGCTTGTCTTTCTAATGAGATCCTGCGACACTGGGAAATCGAATTTCTGCTGTCGTTATACTCGTCTGTTCTTCAGTTTGATTCCATTTTTATATGTTCTTGTTTTTTGTTTTAATTGTTCTGGATTACCTTGAAAATCTTAATGTACCTTGCCCCCAAGCATTTCACAATAGTTGACAATGATCTAAATGCCATTTGAGTTTGTTACTTTAGGATGCCTTCTTCATATGAAGCGATGACTAAGGTGTAAATATCCTGTGATTCTCATCTATCACATAGAGAGCCCTATACTTAACTGTTCTTTGCCTTCAATGCTATTTATTGTCAGGGCAAGTTTTCACTGCATTTGAGAATTTGTCAATTATTTGCTTGATCAAGGCATGTTGTCTCTATTTATTGCCACTTTATAACTGGTCTGTGTAGATGAATAAAATCTATGATCTAATATTAAATTGTACCTAACATTTGTGATGGTTTAATTTCAGAGTTTAAAACCATTGTTACTGAAGAATGTAACATGCAATGGATTGCATTAGAGTATTAGAGCTGATGTGTAACTGATCATTTAAAATACCAAGACGAGTATAAAAACCATTGGATCGTTAAAGGATCAGTCAGTGACGGTTTCTGTTGTATGTAAAAAAAGTTACGGTTCAGGCAATATGGTTACGTTAGTACTTCTATATTTTAACATTAAGATTTAATGCAGTTCTTAAGTAGGATTACAAATGCTTGAAATGTTTGTGGGGAGAGGTTTCCTCTGGGATAGTGCACATTAGTTTTTTTATTTGCTTTGTTACTATTTTCACAAGTAGATTTTCAAAACTCTTTAATACAAAAACCCAAACTGGTCACACTTGTAACACGTCATTCTTTCAAAACCTGATGTAATGTTTCATTCAGTTGCACATATTTTCAAACACATTGTAATATTCCATAAACACAATAGTATGATCTTTCAGTTTAGTAATTTTAAGTTCATTTAACACCAAACAATGCAAGATACATGTTTCAAATCACCCTTGTTGCTGAATTACAGTAATACAGGCTGCAGTTGCCACATTAGAAAATAAACTTGCATTACCTAACTTATGTAATTGAAGTGGCCATGAGGGCTTGATGGCATCTCTGGCACACACACACTTTGAACTTAAGTGATTTATCTTAGATAACGTGTGTGTAATGTAAAAATAATTACAGTTTGTAATCAATATCGGAAATTGCAAACAAGTTCTATAGGTGTACCAAATGATTAATTGATTAACCATTAATATCAAATAGACAAATGTATTAAACTGAAAGAGAAAATACACAAATTCAAGTTGATGGTTAGAGCTTCATGAAAGGCTGTGACTGAATGAAACCTGTATAGCTCATTCATGTAACAATTGAAAACATGCACCTCTGATGATCTGTTGCAAAAATGTACATTAATACCAAAGCAAATGAAAAACCGCAAGCAGAACTTTGAGATGTCTAATGAAATTAAAAAACGTAGATGCAGTTGTATTCCATGGTAATGTAACAGTTAAGCCATGAACTTTCCAAAAAGAAAAATGGTGGTATTACAAGTGAGAACTTTGAACATATCCCACATTTAAATCAACGCCACCCAGCAGCATTTGCCATCTTTTATTAACAGGTTAAAAGTACATGAATTACTTAAACTGGTTTACATTTTAAACTATAGTTAATTTGTAAACGCAATCTACTGCAATGTCCTTAGCCATGACAATGTAGCACAGCCCCTAGACTATTATTTCTTATATTACTCAAAGTTCAGATGCCTTCAGCATTTGTTTGATAAAGCTTTACAGAAAGGTTTCATTGTTAACATCAGCTTCATTTCTGTAGAATATAAAAACCTATATATTTAATGGAACTGCACTAACATTAAACAAGAGCTGCATTTACCCCCTTTAAGAGACCGCAACATTTATTTCTCATTAACATTAAGAGCCAACAGCAACAATTAAACACTTTGGTAAATGAAGGGTGTTAAAAAGAGCGGTCTTTCAGAAGACTACACAGCACATGAGACATGGGGAGCACACCACCTCAACTGGTGATTAACAGACAAGACAAGCATATTAAAGGCCAGCAGCACTTTTATTAAGATGTAAAAGGGGAAGGTCACTTTAACAGTGTAAAAAAGATAAAGTGCACTGCTGGAGTCTTTCATAAAAATAGAATACAAACACTGAAATATTATAACAATGCTTGATTACCTAATGTACAAGTATCTGGTTGAATCAAGCAAAAAAGGCACAATCCTTAAGGACTGCTAATAAAAATGTACATAGCACTAAAAATCTCACCATTCCCCCAAAATTGAGGCTATGGCTTCAGTTATTGGAGATCTGGAAATAAAGCATCAATTGTGCACAATTCCCATGGAGGTATGGAACACATGAACAATGTGGATGGGGCAGTTAGTTCAGCATCAGCTTCTCTGGAGGCTCAATGAGAGAGACTTCATGGTACCTGGAAGGAGAGAGAACAAGTTAATTTAAAGCGGTCTTCAAAGACGTAGGCCAACACAAAGCCATTGGGCATGTAGGTTAAGTGAACTTACTTTGAGCCCTTGTATTTCTCCCTAACAGCCTGTTGTGCGTGCTGAGCAGCACCGAGGTAGATCTGATGTAGATCCTGAATGCACGGCGTAAGATCCTCCAAAGTGTAACCAGTCAGCTCAACAAGTGCCTTCGACTGAAAGAATTAAGCACAAAACGTTATCATACTAGTTCTTAGAACAGTCTTAACACAATGGCTGTTTATACAACTGGCTCCAGCAGTCTAGTTTAAGAATCTTCATACTTTATGAACAATCAGAATTGTTTGCGCGACCTTACCCAAGATCCACCGGCAAGTATGTGGTTGGCTAAAAGGAAAGCCGCAGCAGCCGTTTGAGACGGGAGGTACTTCAGAAAGGGGTCACAATCTATCAAACTCAGCTCACCAAGAAACTGGTGGGGCAGAGAAGGAAAGGTGTTAAAACAATTTTAGGTGATAACAGGGAAACTCCAATGCAACTCCAGGAAACCATCTCACCATTGATAAGCTCTCCACTTTGCTGCTCACAGGCTGGTGCAAGAAATACTGGGTGAGGAACTGATTGATTGTTGGAGCAGCAAGATCAAACGAGAGAACGGTCAACACCAGATGCTCCATTCTCAACACTTGTTTCTTTGTGTAAGTGTCATCAGTGATGTAAACAAATTCTGCCACCTCTGGGGGGTAGATCTCCTCAAATTTCCTACAGTCGAACAGGGACAAGTGTGAGCGTGGAGAAGGGTGTGTGTGTGTGTGGAGTCTGAGGCTTTAAGGCAAAGATACTTACGAAGCCAAAAGCATAGCAGCTGTGCCCACCAGCTGTAGTTTCCCTCTCAGTACAGACATGGAAGACAGAAAGCGATCAATGTAGTTCACAGCCAGGTAGAGGGTCTCGTTCTGCAGCTTGTACTCCTCTCCCACCTCCACCAACCAGTCTACTAGGATGGCACGCATGCTGTTTGTGATGTCGGGTTGTTTCTTCATGTAGCCTGCTTTTGGTTTCGACTTGACCTGCGTGACAGGAAGCACAAGCAACCATTTTAAAATGACACGTTCTCTAGGGCGTTGTCCAGAAGTATTCAAAACTCAGAAAGTAATAGCACAAACACATCCACTTCCTCACCTCCATTTCCCGCAAGTGCGTGTGTATTTCTGCGGCATAATCTGAGACTTCATTGACATTTGTGGGCCTCTCCTCACCATCAATTACTGACATGTCCATTGGAGAATCTTTATTAAAAAAAAAAAAAAATTATAATTTATTTACAGTATTTATATAGAGCAATACAAGACAGGCACTGAAATAGATAGTCTCACCAAAACTGGCTTCCATTGGCAGATCGATAGTGGCGAGGGGCTGCCTTAGGCGGGTTACGTTGGGATTTAGTGTGAGTGGGGAGCAATCCATGGCTGCTCTTTGGGTAGACGGTTTCTTAGCGCACGCACCATCAGGCTCATCTACATGAATCTGAAAAGCTGGTGGCTTGGTGGAGGGTTTCTCACCGAAGCCTCTGGCATGTTCTTCAGATTTGCATGCAATTATTTGGGGCCCGGAGACCTGAAAATAAAAATGTGGATTGGATTACTGGTAAAAAGGGTGTTATACACAATATGTAGGAAGTCAATTTGACCCATTTCAATTTGAGTTCTAAGAAATACTAGTCAACCCATGTTCAGGTTCATGAAAACAACTTCAATGTGTATATAGTGTCCTCAAAAGCATGTACAAAATTACAATAATAATGTAAAGGCAGCTGCACAGATAAACGCCCAATTTTGTTAGCTTCTCAACTATCTTCTGAGGGCACTTGCATTTATGCATTTGGCACAGGCTTTTATCTGAAGAGACTTGCAGCATTGAAGACATAAATTCACATTTCAATTAAAACTACCAAAAATAAAACAGAAGTACTGCTTAAGATTCGCTGTTTTTACGTTGCACTTTTCATTGTGGGATTTGTGAATGGTAAGGAATACATTTAGGGTCAATTTGAACACACTCCATAAAAGCCGTGCACATTCTGAACATAAACGAATGGGTTGGACATGCACCTGTTGTCCTATTAAAGTAGTCAGCACGGCAGTAGCATAAGTGTACCAAAACTATCAATACTTTAGAGATGTTAGGCTGAATGACAGCCTCGGTGACAAACATCTTTTGTGGTTCAGAGAACATGTATAACGTTAGTCATAAGGCTCTAGAATATCAGGGAGCGTAAAAATGTCATTTGTGTGAACGATGCTTTATACAACCGGGCTTACTAGAGGCAGTGAGTGGGTTTGTAAAATGGCGGTCTGCGCATTGGGAGGGAATGAACTGCGGGCATTTAACACTACATTTTATTTTAACCTGTGGCGCCATAAATGCCGTTTGACCCAAAAGTGAAAGCTTAAGGGAAGGAGGCTTAGATATATATTCGTGATTCAAAGGAACAAAGCTTGCGAGCAGTATGGCTGGTTAAACTAAATGCAACTTTCAGTTAATCTAATCAATATTATGCAGTTAGCAATTCTCTTTAAAGCATAACACCGATTATAAACTAGGTCATGTATGCTACACCAAAGCTGATGAAATCAGCCCATATTAAAAGAGCACACTTTAGTCATGTGCCATGCATGCGCTAACCTGTTTAGCGCCGCGCAGAACGGGCTGTCTGCGCTGATTGTTCTCCAGGGCGCCCAGTACAGTCCTGTTGCCTTGCTTTGGGTTAACATTTTCCCGGTTTTCAATCCGATTCTTTGCTGCACCGCGTAGTCTTGAAAGCATGTTTTCCTGATTGTGAATATCTGCTCCTGAATCGTGAACCGCGCTTCCTTGTGTTTGGCCGACAGATGACATCCTTCCAGCAAATCAACTCAAAACACCCTGCAAGATGGATCGAAGGTCGAAAGCACTTAAAAAGCAGAATCTGATGTTTTAACACGTTTTAGCATACAACACACGCACGTGAACATCGAATAAACAGGGATGAATCTCACTAACCAGGGGAACTGGCAGAAGTGAGCTGTTGAAATCCGGACAAAAACAATATAAACAGTTGCCAGCGGCGTTTTACAAAACCGAAATTCAAAAATAAATCATGCAACTATCCTACAGAAACCGCGCCATGCCGGTGAGCAAACCCTCGCAACACGCCTTGTTTAGCTCACAAAAGATGCTTCTCTAAAGCCAAACGGCGCCTTGTTGCTTTTTTTGCAGCTGCCTGGTTTGATATTGTGGCTGTCCCAGTTCAAGTAGCCCGCGACTATTGAAACGGACCAATCAGAATGCAGCACGCCCAAACGTCATTGATTTTACGGAGGCCCGTGAAGTTCAAACTGCGATTCCGCTCTTATTAAGCGAGCCGTTGAGAGTTGCTTTCATTGGCTCAAATGAATTTTGAAACTGTTTGAGGACAATGTAAAAAAAATATGATGATAATGGCACGTTTGTACATAATATACAAGCTCAAGGATTACAATATAAGAGTATTGGGACAATTCTTCAATTTGGGGAACTTCTTCCCGGCGAGATTTGAAAGAAAAATGCTTATTAATAAAGAACTATATAGCCCATACTGATATACGGTATAACATAAAGATGCCTTAAATAATTTATTCTGTTTATTAAAGTAATTTATTATTAGAAGGTAAAGGTACTTTAAGTAACTTTACTATGAGCCATTACTCATTACCAAATCGGCTAATATTTGAGATTTATAATTAATTTAGAAACTTCTGTTCAAAGTTAATTGACTGATTGCTTGTGGATTTTTTCTTTTTCCGATTATTTCATTACCATCAAACACAACAAAAATCTCCACATCACACATTATATGTGACCCTGGACCACAAAACCAGACATAAGGGTCAATTTTTGGAACAAATAAGCTTTCCATTGTGGTATGGTATGTTAGGAAAGGACAATATTTGGCCAAGATACAACTATTTGAGAAAAATCAGTCATTTTGACCCATACAATCTATTGTTGGCTATTGCCACATATATACCCGTGCGATTTATGACTGGTTTTGTGGACCAGGGTCACATATCAGAATTCACTAAAAGCTCAAACCTTTAAAAATAGATCAAACACATAAGACAGACACTACTGAATAGAAAAAAACAGACACGTGAACTTTTCATGACAATATTTTATTTCTGTAGAAATGCCTCTAGACAATGAATGAGTATACTAAATATATATATATACACATTATAATTTGAATCTGCTTGATCCCTATAGTATACCAAATGTTTATTGTAAAAACTAAATTCACAAACACATAACCTAAAACTGATTGAATTTACATTCTATTAAGCTTCACTGAAAAATTCCATCAACGAATCCAGTTCATAGTTGTTCAAAATCGCAAGCAGCTGTGAAACCTTTGTTTTGACATTTTGTCCTTTAAATTTGAACTTGTCAATGAAAAGATCCGTGATCATACCTGTAAAAAACACAAAATGGTTTGGTTACTTATAGATGTGTTATTATTTCATTTGCAAAGACGTCACGGCAATATGCAGGGGTTGTGAGATAAAAAAAATGGAAATCTACACCATGTAAATAATCTAAAATACAGATTAAAAATGATATATTGTAAAATACAGTCTCCCGTGCTCATCTGAGTTCACTTACCGTACAATCTTTCTAAGTGAGCAGGTTGTTTCTTATATTCTTCTAAGAGCTGGGCAGATTCATCCAGTATACTGCGATACTCTGGAATCAGAAAATCTGCATTCCCCTCATGCACCTGCAGCTCCTGCATACAACACACACACACACACACACACTCACCACACTCACATACTAAACTTTTTTTTGCTGATTTTTTTGGTTTGTCTTTTTAATGTTTTACCTTTAAAGCATCAATAAGCTGAACTTTCTTGGCCAAAATCAGCTGATATTCTAGCTTGGGATGAATCATTCGAAGAGTATGGCTCACAGAGTCTTCATTCACCTCTGAAACCAACATAACAACAAACACAGCAAGCACTTGTTACTCGTCAGGGATTTAGATCACTGTAATATACATTTAAAAAAAATCTCTGGGCCTGGTATTAACATTCATCTCATTCTCAGGTGAACCAATCACAAGTGGTCAGCCACCCCGATTGCAGTTTACACCTGGTATTATTATGCAACTTAAATGCATCTCCACTGACCACTTGTGATCGGATTTGGGTCTCATTTAACAGATCAGTTTGTGAACTCACCGTAGGATATATTCAGATTGATTTTTCGCTTAGTGGCCTCTTTGGACAAAACATCCTTCAGTATGGATATGGTAGAAATGTTGTCTGATTTGAAGTTTGCTTCACCTTTACTGGAATCCATTAAAATAAGCAACCAAAAACTATTATAAAGATTGATCACAACACTTTTCTAATAATGCAATCATCTAGTAAAATCTTTATCCAACTGTAATTGGCAAAAATAGATATATTTGAAAATCAACAATAGCTATGTTTCCATTCACCTATTCTGATTGCGAATCTTGGGATATCGCATAAAAAAACATGCATATAAATTCGGATAAATAACAATTCACATACAAAATGTATGTGCACAATTAAGGTGGATCATTTTTGGATAAAGATGAACAAAAAGGTGCATAAAAAATGATGGAAACACATTTACCAAATGAATCACATGTATTCACATGACTTTGCTTCAACAGAGTACGTGATTGGATAACCGGATTAACCAGTGGACCAATTTCATTGCACACCATATCAAATGTTGGTTTGGTCATTCTGAAATGCCTAAACCAAAGTCTGTCAGAACGATTGCGTTTACAAATGCCAGGAATTCGCCTACATTACCAAGATAACACGATGGCATTTATTGTGCTTTGTCTGCACACTAGTCATTTTTGATTAATGAAAAAAGAGCCACAGTGGCTTCCCCGATTTCAGAAGCTTTAATTTTTATTACAGATATTTTACGTCAGTTTCCAGGAAGCAACAATTTTGTACTCTTGAAAGCATGTGACGAAAACTGTGTTTTGTGCAATATTCGAATTTTGTGCAGTTAAATGTGCAACTTTGGATGGCAACATGGCTAATGATAAAACATAATCAGACCTTTTTAAACACAAACATATGCAAACAAAGATAAATAGTTATTATTTATGGACACATTCCATAAAGATGAATTTGGTTATTAAATTGGTTGGCCTCACCAATAGGTGGCTTCTAGCTGCGTTCCCAAGAAAGTGTTCTGAAAGTGGAAGGTGATGCTGTCTCCTGCCGGGGTTTTCTCTGGGACCTCAGGCAGACAGAACACAACCCAGGAATGGATCTCTGCAAAACTGAACTGTCCTGTCAGTCTCAAGGTGTTCACAGGCCTAGCGATGAAGAGAGAATCATGTTAATGTTCATTTGGCGAGATAAATGCATTATATGCAAGGAAACAGGAGTGTGTCTCTAAGCTCACCGCTCCTGGTCGATTGAGTGTGTCCTCTGGTGGAGGGAAAGCGGTTTGATCTGGTACTGTCGCACTTGGCAGGTTTTGGGCTGAAGCCTTGGCGTCACGTAAGCCTGAAGGGTGCCATACTGACCCTCTATAGACCTCACCTTAGAGAAAAATCAGGACAAATACTCAAACGCCACCTACCTAGCAATTTGAAACAAAATACAATATATGTAATTATAATGGGAAACAATCCAAACACAAAGACACAATGAAATAGACACCTTCAGTTCCAGCCTAGTGGTATTTGCTTGGCACCTATAGGTGGCGAGGAGGAAGTTCCCGTTTGACTGTGGGGTTAGATGAACAAACAATGACAGTTTGGCAAACACATGTCAAGTCAAGCTTCAAGGGTTAGTTCACCCAAAAATGAAAATTCTGTCATTAATTACTTACCCTCATGTCGTTCGACACCCGTAAGACCTCCGTTCATCTTCAGAACACAATTTTAGTTGAAATCTGATGGCTCTGAAAGGCCTCCATTGGCACAATGCACGGTTCACTCTCAAGACCCTTAAAAGGTACTAAAGACGTCGTTACAAAGTCCATCTCACTACAGTGGTTCTACAATAACTTTATGGAGTGACGAGAATAGTTTTTGTGCGCAAAAAACCCCTAAATAACGACTTATATAGTGATGACGATTTCAAAACACGGCATCATGAAGCTTCGAAGCGTTATGAATCAGTGAGTCGAATCATGATTCGGATCGCGTGTCAAACCGCCTGCTGACTTTGGCGATCCAAACTGCTGAATCGACTCACTGATTCATAACGCTTCGAAGCTTCATGATGCCGTGTTTTGAAATCGTCATCACTATATAAGTCGTTATTTAGTTTTTTTTTACAAAAACTATTCTCGTCACTCCATAAAGTTATTGTAGAACCACTGTAGTGAGATGGACTTTGTAACGACGTCTTTAGTACCTTTTAAGGGTCTTGAGAGTGAACCGTGCATTGTGCCAATGGAGGCCTTTCAGAGCCGTCAGATTTCAACTAAAATATCTTCATTTGTGTTCCGAAGATGAACGGAGGTCTTACGGGTGTCGAACGACATGAGGGTAAGTAATTAATGACAGAATTTTCATTTTTGGGTGAACTAACCCTTTAATGATGTGGCACATAGGATGGAACACATGCATTACCTCTGAATCACATTCGCTGAAACTGACCACTGCTGAATTCTTATCAACATCCAGCAGGTCAATTGGAACATCACTCTGTCAGAGAACAAAAACAATAATGCTGAATTAGTGAAGATGAGAAATTTGATTAAAATACATTTTTAGTTAAAAATGGATAGTGCTGGTTATGAAAGTAGATACAGTAATCCAGGCATGCTAAATATAATATATATAGCAGGACCAATAGAATAACATTCTTTTCATATTTACATACCATGGACTATATCTTCTAGGAAATTAATCAAGTGCACCTTTAAGCAAATAATGACATGGGGTTATTTTTTTCTCTGAAAGAAATGAATACTTTTATTCAGCAAGGATGCATTAAATTGATCAAAAGTTGGGGAAAAATGCTGTTCTTTAAGAATCCTGAAAAAAGTATCATGTTACCACCACAAATATATTAAAGCAGCACAACAAGTTTTAACATTGATAACAATAAGACATTTTTCTTGAGCAGCAAATCAGCAAATTATAATGATTTCTGAAAGATCATGTAAAATATGTGCAAATAAATGCAGCCTTGGTGAGAATAAGAGACTTCTTTCAAAAACATAAAAAAAATTTACCGACCCAAAACTTTAGAACATCAGTGTACTAAAAGCAGGATGAATCAGTGTATTGCTCTAACCTGTAGCAGCAGGTTGTCGATGGCAGTCTGCACCTCTAGTGTGAGGCTGTAGCTGGCATCATCCTGGCACAATGTGAACTTGTCATTGATGCTGAAGACTGGCACAGCGGACACAGCCGTGCTGGACTGAGAGCTCTGCTGGTATTTTTCTCTCCCCTGCAATACTTTCACCTGCAACTGCTCCAACTCAGCCCTAAAGCATGCACAAGCAAACTAGGCATGTCAGAAGGCATTTTAATATACCAGTTTAGTAAGCAGATCTTTGGTGTTTTAGACTGATCATCATGGCGAGAAACAGCTGGATGTGTAGTACCGGAGTGCGGCCACCTTGCCCTGGGTCTCCCGGCTCATCTTGATCTCATCCCCCGGGCCTGCTACCATCTGCTGAGGCTCTGTGGTGAGACCTGACACCCATCCTGGAAACCAGACACATGACCACATATTGCTTATGAGTTCTCAGACAGCACAGGTGAATGATAAAACTGTCGAATTTTAAAGTGCTCCTCTTAAGTGGCCATGAGATGATGGCGGCAGGTGTTTGCAGCAGCTCGGCAGGTACTGCCACACCTCTCCTAAAACAAACTTTCCTAAAACAAACTGGGAGACCGCCTGATCATCATCAAATTGCACGCAAAAACTGGGGCTCATGGCGGTCGGGTTTTAAATGTGCTAAAACCGAGGAGACATCACACCTGATTGTCTTGGCCCTATGCCTGTTGGTTCTCACGGTAACACAAATGTGGGGAAACTGGTCTGCTGCTTGTGAACGCTCTTCTCTGCACGTCACCCCATCGGGAAACGGAAACCTCGCTGTCCCACTGGATTCGTGGAGTCAGTATGTCCTATATTCCAACTATCTGGATAACGGGCGAGTATCTACCAGGTGTAAGCAGCGTGAACGGCGTGGACAGAGAACGGCCACTTTACCAGCAAAACGGGTTCATTCCATCTTTTTCTGTACTGTCCTTTTGCTATGTGGAGATGTCCATTTAAACCCTGGACCTGCGGATTTTCCGCAACCACATGTGAATATTCGGCAATCAGCTGTTCCCCATGGACCCGCGGCAAGACCGGTGACCGACTTTTGTGACACTCATCTCGCAGGATCACGAGGTAAACATCCTCCGTTAAACTTTGTGTCTGAACATGCCATTACTCAAACGCTGTTAAAAGCTGGACCATGTACTAAGACAAGTGCTTCACAGACTACCACCGTGCTCTTCAAACAACAGCAAACAAAACTCTTTCAGACTGTAAACCACGCGAGCATACTATGGAACCCGAAAACAAAACCGAAAGGCATCTTTGTGGGACATTTAAATATACGTAGCGTCATTTCAAAGACTGAACAACTTGAACATTTATTAATAGACTCAAACCTTGATTACTTGTGTCTTACAGAAACCTGGCTAACTCCTACAACTCCTTTATCTGTATTTAATGTCCCAGGTTATAATATATATAGACGAGACAGATGTAAAGGGAAAGGCGGGGGGGTTCTGATTAATGTTAAAGACAACATTCAAAGCAAACAAATTGATATATATGAAAATTCCTTGGAGTGTGTAGGGGTCAATATTACTTTATCCCCTCAGATGTCATTTGTTGTTTTTTCAGTCTACCGACCTCCTACTGCTACAAGTGTTTTCTTTGACAATTTATCAGAAATTCTTAAACAACATGAAGGTGAAGAAGTTATACTTCTGGGTGACTTCAACTTAAATTGGCTTGATAAAGCACGCAGCAAAAAGCTCAAGGAATTTGCCAAAACATATCAGATGATACAAATGATAAATAAACCTACAAGAATAACAAAATCTTCTCAAACACTACTGTATCTAATTTTTACAAATAAACTGGATAGGATAACTAAAACATATAACTTGATTACTGGCTTATCGGATCATAATTTCAGTCTAGCTGCTAGAAAGCTAACTAGATCACGGTATAGGAATCAAATCTCACTGAAAAATAACCCCAATATATCTTTTATTTCAAAGAAAGATCTAGTATTTATTGAAAATGAAATAAAACAAACTAATTGGAATGACACTATTGAAAATAAATCCTGTGAGCAAGCATGCAATGATCTAATGTCAGCTTTTAAAGATATTTTAATAAAATATACCAAAACAAGGGCCAGGAAACCTAATGCAAAACAGAATCTGCCTTGGTTAAATAGCTAACTTAATGAAAAAAAGAGATGCCTTCCTAAAAAAAATTTTTAAAGTCTGGATTGACTACTGATCATTTAATATATAAAGGTCTGAGAAATAAAGTCATAATGCAACTTAGAAAGGCAAAAGCAGATTTCTTCCTTGAAATTATTAGAGATGCCAAAGGGAACAGTAAAAGACAATGGAAAAGCATTGACAAACTAACTGGAAAGGAAAAGCCCAAATATGAAAGCATACATCTTAAAATAAATGGAAATATTCTAGATGATAGCCTAGCTGTCGCTACAAATTTTAATAATTATTTTTTAAATTCTGTGCAAGCATTGGGTCCGAATTTTCCAAAGATCCACCCTCAGCACTCCTTAGTTTGTGATAGTTCTGCCTTTTGTATAACACCAATAAATGATATAAAGGTTGGAAAGGTCATCTCAACCCTGTCCAATAGCAAGGCAAAAGACATATATGGTCTTGATACTGTCTTTCTAAAAAATCATAAAGAATCTATAACCTCCGCTTTAACTAAACTAATAAACATATCTATTAATGAGAGTACTTTTCCCAGTGCCCTGAAATCTGCTATAGTAACCCCTGTGTATAAATCTGGTGACAAACTGGAAGTTAGTAACTATCGACCTATTAGCATCCTGCCAGCCATTTCAAAGGTCATTGAAAAGGTTGTAGCAGAACAACTGATTGCTCACCTTGATTCCAGGGCTTTTTTACATCCTATGCAGTTTGGGTTTAGGAAAAAACATTCAACAGAAACAGCATGCTGCTACTTCCTTGAAGTAATTAAAACAAAGTGGTGTGTGCAGTGGTGGGTGCAGTTTTTCTTGATTTGCGCAAGGCTTTTGACACGGTTAATTATGACATACTATTAAACAAACTGGCAAATTATGACCTTTTCATAGACACACAAAATTGGATTAAATCTTACCTGAGTGGCCGAAATCAGTGTGTGCGGGTGAACAATACTCTGTCCTCATTTAAAGCATGCACCCTGGGAGTGCCACAAGGGTCAATTTTAGGGCCACTGCTTTTCAGCATATATATTAATGACCTTCCATCTGTGTGTAATACTGTTGATTTAATAATGTATGCTGATGATACTGTGTTATATACTCATGGGAAAAATGCAACTGAGGTTGCAATGAAATTAACTAAGGAAATGCAGAAGGTTGCAGAATGGCTAGATAACTCCTGTTTGACCTTAAACGTTGAAAAGACAGTAACCATGTTCTTTACAAACAGGAGCAAACTCAGCGATTGTCCTGAAATATCAGTAAATGGGCAAAAAATAAAAAATGTGGATGAATTCAAATATTTAGGGGTTACCCTTGATAATACTCTTAGTTTTAAAACTAAGGGGTAAAATTGTTTTAATTATGTGGAAATTAGTCTATTGATAATTTTGTACTTGAAATTTTGCACAACTGTGAATTTAGTAACTGTTAATTTATTGTATGTTTTATTTACCTGCCCAGGGACTACGGGTGGAAAATAGCAATTTGCTAAAACCCGGTGCAATGCATCTCTCCTTGTTATATACAGGATTAATGTTTTATTGTGCACTGTCCCTGTTCAAATAAAATAAATAATAATAATAATAATTATGCTTTTCAGATATTACCTTTCACGTAGTGAGTAATATAGCTATTTGTGAATGTAAAATGTCTGCAAAGTTTCGAAGATCAAAGAATGGAGTTATTGTCTCCCAAAAGAAAGAACAGATTCCGAAACAAGTTGTCAGTAACTCCAGTCTTATTTCCTGCATGATAACTACGTAGGTTTGTAACAAATTTGCATAATGTCAGCCTATGGTCTTCATTAGCTGCCTGTGAACATTACTACTCTCTACTCTGACTCATCATCAAACACTGTAGTTATAGCTGAGGCCTGGAAGAGTTTGTTTGTGTTGTCAACATGTCAAAATGCAAAGTGGATTTGCATGCATTTCCAAAGGATGAGGATTCGGGCGTGAATTGATACAGTAAGAAAACGATGCTGTTGTTACAGTTCATATTAGTGCTGAGAAAGCCTCCAAAGCTGAAATTTAGATTTGGTAATCGGAGTTTTGTTTCCGACACGAGCAGAGTTGGCTCTTGGAAAGGAGGGATTTAGAGAGACTTTATCGAATCCTTTATAAGAAATTATAAGAATTAAGTTTTTTTTTTTTTGACATTGGATGCATGTAAAACTATTGTAGGAGACAACAAATTTAGGAACCTTTAAAATAGCAAAATAGGGGCACTTTAAGTACTGACATCATCCACACAGTATTGTTCTCATTAAAACATGGTAAAATGCTTTTATCTAATAGTAGCCATAGCTAACCTGTGTAAGTTGTTGTAAGAACTTCATCATAAGTTTCCTTTCCGACGCAGCCACCCTGGATTGATGTGACACTCTCAGACAAAACCTTGTAAACACAGAAAGACAATTATCACAACTGTAGTGTGGCAGATTTCAATTTGGGACATGGTCTTACTTGCTTGTTCAGAAACAAAACAAGGGTTTTCCATGTATCTCGTATCTCTTATGATTTATGTGACGCTCACATTCTCAAATCGCAGTGCCGGCTCGTTTGAACCATCCAAACTGTAGATCTCCACAGTCCCATCATCTCTGCCCACCAGGATGTCCTTTACACCATCACCAGCAATGTCAAAGGTATCGATGCAAAGCACACCTCGAAAAGACCAACACAACCTAGCATAAGTACAATTAGTTTGGCTTTTATTTCTAACAAAACAGACATTATTGTTCACCCAAAGGTTTGGTGATGCATTGCAATTTGTTAAATGTCTCAAATAATAGTGCAGGCAAAGTAAATATTTCAATAAGCAATGAATTTTATACACTTTTTCCATTTCCTACCTCCTTTTTTCTTCTCATTATCCAGTTCCCAACTAGTAATGGGGCCAGATGTGGTTATTCGCACAAGACCCAGTTTCCCATCAGCTGTTCCATAAAGAACCTCTTCGCCACCTTTTCCTGAGGACCAAGATTCTATGCATTATCAAATTCTCAAACAATACATGTTTTACCACTAAAATGAAAGAACATATTTTTAGCACATACCTCCATCTCTGTTAAGAAGTTCTAGAACAGTTGGAGGTCCGGGAACTTCTACATCATACTGTAGGTCAGATCCCTGATGGAACACAAAGTGTAGAATGACTGTGAACCTGATTATTAAAGAAGTAGTTCACTTCAGAATTAAAATTTCCCTTTAATTTACTCACCCCCACGTCATCCAAGATATTCATGTCTTTCTTTCTTCATTCGAAAAGAAATTAAGGTTTTTGTGGAAAACATTCCAGGATTTTTCTCCATATAGTGGACTTCAATGTGTTGGTCCAAATTCCAGTTTCAATCAGCTTCAAAGGGCTCTACACGATACCAGACGAGGAATAAGGTTCTTATCTAGCGAAACGATGGACATTTAAATGCGATGCGCCACGTATTACGCAATCACGTTGGAAAGTGACAGGTGGATTGCCACTATGGTCATGCCAGATGGGCGTGTTTTCAGCAACCAGGCACCTCAGCTCCAACCACGTCCCGCCTCTTTGCCCATTTTTAGTTATCAGGGAGTGACAATCCATATTTTTTTACAGTCTATGGTTGTACTCCTTTGTCCACTATATGGAGAAAAATCCTGGAATGTTTTCCTCAAAAACCTTAATTTATTTTCGACTGAAGAAAGAAAGACATGAACATCTGTTACATGAACATCATAAGTGAACTACTCCTTTAAGTATTCTATTATGGATATTATAGCCACCAGCAATTGCTAAATTATTGGGTAACAAAGTACAGACAAAGGGTGGCAAATATGGACAGGACTGGAGGTTGTGTCTGACTACCTGCAATACTCTAAGTACTCTGTCCTGGCAGGCCAGGATGGGCACAATGCGGCCCACTGTCTCCACGGGTAAACACAGAATATCATTGATCTTGTCTCCCGACAGGTAGTAGTCCTGATCCTTGCAGTCACAGTAATGGTTATAAATGTAACTGGCACACACAAACAGATCTGACCCTGAAACATGCCTGTGGGAAAAGCCAAAACAAGAAGAGATGCATCCAAAAAGACACTGTCAAATCTGCTAATCATTAATATAGAAATAGACATGCACAGTCTGAAAAACATGAAGCAAGATCTCACATGGCATTGATGCTCTCTGTTAGGTTGGCTTCAAATGTAAGGAACTGTTTGCCCTTTTTAGTGTATCCCCTCACTTCAGAGCCAGAGCTCACAAAGATCTTTTCCTGTGGGGTACCCAACGCCCCTCCAAGCTCAAGTCTAGAGATCTTCTGTCCTGGGAGCGATTTGAACACCGGCTGAAAAAAAAGACAGACATTTATTCTTCCTATGAAAAAGGTATTTTGTGTGTTTACATCAATCTACTGTATATTTATTGGTAACACTTTACGAGGTTCAGGCTTTATTAAGTTTATTTGCGGAGGATAACTCCAGTGGGCTCTGAAAAGTCGCGCGCAGTCCTACGTCACCGCACTAATCTTCATGGTACTTTAGACTGCGATGGAAACGCAGACGGCAGCAGGTCTGGGGGGAAAAAGAGTTCCTGGGAAGAAAGTTCCTGGGACAAATTGTTCTGGGTAATTTTGGTGGAAACGGGGCTATACCTTTTTTTTTTCTTCAGGATTTTTTTAAATAGAAAGTTCAAAAGAACACCATTTATTTGACATATAAATCTTTTAAAAAATCTTTTTCTTACTGTCACTTTTGATAACTTTGATGCATCCTCGCTGAATTAAAGTGTTAATTAAAAATAAAATCATACTGACCCCAAACTATCAATCGGTAGTGTACACTGAAATAGGAAACACTTCTGATACATACCACAGCCTCTCCTTTCTTCATTCCAAAACAGGTCACGACTCCATCGTGATCTGCAACAGCCACCTGAAATGAGAAAATGACACACTAGAACGACGAGATACACCAACAGATTCATTTGTAAAGCCATCAGGATGCTCATAGACAAATGTTTCCTCCCTGTTTGAAGAAATAAATCAGACATGTTGCATGCTCTTTCACAAGTGGGGTTTAATCTCCAGCTACTTTGTTCTATAGACAGATTTAAGATGGAAATTTCTATTAAAAGAATTTTCCCTGCTCAATTCAATTACTGACCATGTAATTGAATGTGAAGTGAAGTATGATTGATATTATTTGTGTAATATGAGGTACAGTAGTAACTATTTATTTACTGAAAACAGATGATGCTGATGAGTTTGATTTACAGTAAACCTGGAAATTTCTTTCAAAGGGGATGTAGATATACCTTCTGAGTTGCTTTTCGCCCCACAGAAGGGAGGAGTTTCATGGTTTTTTGAGATGTCACTCCAACCTGAGAAAACAAAGATTGCATAACCATTAATACATTTTCATTCTGATAATTAAAATAACAATTAAACACAAATATCAACTTTATAAATGTCAATAATACACTCAGCCTCACAAGTGCATTCTACATAAAACAATAAAAGACCAAGTGCATATTTTTTCCATCATTGTAAATCACAGCAGATTTACGGTAGACCTGTGACCACAAGTAGTGGCCAAAAGTGATGTCTGACCTAAGACAATCTTCAACCTTTATTCAAATACTACAAAAAATTTGTTAAAGTTAATGTATGTTTTTTTCCTGTGACAAATATCAAATATACCCTGCGGACATCACTTTTGGCCACAATACTAAGGTCTGCATATACATACATACATTATATATATATATATATATATATATATATATATATATATATATATATATATATATATATATATATATATGTTGAATGTTGAGGTCTTACCTGGAGATAATCAACGTGGTTTAAGTTTAACTCCATCTCGTTTGTCCGAATAATCACTCCACAGACTTTATTGAATTATAACAGGTTAACTTTGTTTAGCGTTGATGATTGAAGATGTTCCAGTGCAGTTCTCTGTAATTCATTCCTCAAAACGCTACTTCGAAACAGAAATATATATTTCGAGCTATTCCGATAGACATATAACACACAGTGGTCCCGCTAGTCGTCACACCACCGACTGGATTATCCTGCGGATTAGTTAGTTGGTGGCTGATTCTGCTGCAGATAGACTGGCTAGCGTTAGCTGTCAGTTTGTCCGCTTTACAAGATGATTCAGGTCGCGTTAATATGTTAATATGTAGCAACCCCCATTCCGCCTATTCGTAGACATTTAGCCAAACAATATGCGTCGATTCGCAGATAAAAATAATAATCCAACTAAGTACAACAGCAAAAGTGTTTTTGTTCGCAGCTAACACGTTTCTTCTGCAGCGCCGCCATATTTGTCAGCCACCCAAACCATCTCTAGTTACCATGGTAACAGCAACGTGATTCGCTCAAAACACTAAAACTATATTTTTATTTTATTCAGGTCAGAAGCATCTCAACACAATTTTATCTGAACATAATTTTTTCCTGATACTCCTAAAACCTGATAAAAGTGTGGATAAAGGAAACCAGATTAGGAAATATTTATTAGCAGAAAAAAATAGAACAAAAAAATCTGAGTTATATTTTATCATATAAAACATATAACATATTCATTAACTAATCCATTCCTTTTTTTGCTCCAATACAGGTTTGTTTTTAGTTTTAATTTGATGTTAGTTTGTTATTGAAGCTTATGCTTATGCAAACACAACATGTTATACTAGCCTAAAGCGGTTTGCTTGGTCAAGCTGGTTTAAGGTGGTCTCTCCCAAAACACCTCTAAAACCAGAAGAAGAAGACAAAAAACATCTGACTGTGGGTTGGGAGACTATAAAGACCAGCAAAGGCTGGTTTAATCATATTTATCCATTGCGGATGCTTTTTAAAAAGCAAAACACCCACATTTGTTTTTACACCATGATGGGAATTCCCCATACATTGCCCATTGTTTTGGTATTTTATTTATGATCTCTAAACTCAAACAAATCTTTCCGCATGTTTTTCATCCGCATTTCTCACCATAGTGTAGGTGATTTAGGAACATTTGATTATCTCAAGAGTCACACACAAGGGGAGTGGATGTGACTCAACAACAGCAGGAGGGGGTGCAGCTGCAGAGAGGACTTCAAGCATCATTCTCCTTTTGCTCAACACCAAAGAGACACTGCATGCTTCCTCGCGGATTATAAATAAAGATTTAATGACAGAGGGACATCAAGGACACCTGTCATGGATACATTTCGCACACCAAACTACATATCACCCAGCTTCATCAGAGGAGACCCTGAAAAGCGGCAGTAGTTTTATTGCAACTGATGCCTTCCCCAAGGAGGTTCCTGGTGGCGTCCACATCCTTGCCTCTTACAGCGGGATGGGGCTGGAACCTAAGTGTGTATGTGGGGCTCTTCACAGTCCTGCTGGTTCTGATGGGACTTCTCCTGTGGATGCTGCTGAAACAGCTCGGGAACTCTGTAGGCAATAGCACCCTTCAGCCACATCTGGGTTCTTGCAGAAGGCGTGTGTGAGGGAGAAACACTGGATAAAGATGAAGAAAGACACTTTGGAGGATTCAGCTCTGACTTCTGAAACAACTGCACAATCAAAAATGTGACTGAAAAATACAGTGCCTGGGAGTGAAGAAAGAATCCAAAACAGTATTGAGGACTTTTAAAGCTTTACAAAGGAAATGTGAGATGTATTTATGACTTTCATCTATAACATGGCAGATGTTCCAGCGTGTTTTCTTACATCAGTTCCTTGTAGATACATAAACGTTCATTTATTGCAGTTTTAATAACATTAATTCAACTTGTATTAGAAAGCACTCACAATTTTTTTTTTTTTAATTATAGAAGATTTATTCAGTCAGTCAATATATCCACTAATATTTTCAGGGTAAGAATAGATTTTTTCCCCCTACTATTTGTACTTGGCATGAAGAGGGTTATTTATGAACGAATGAGTGAAATCAATTATGTTGCTTAGGCTATTAAGAAAATGTCTTGAATGAAAAACGATTTTCCACTCAATACCTGTCGCACTCAATACTGTTTAATGTTCAAACATAATGTCTGTGTTGCACAACCTTCTGATAGCTTTGTAAAAGCTTTGTGTCCTTGCATATCTTTCAGTGGTCCTTCATTGTGGTTTCTTTGGCAGACTGAGGTGAATAAAGTCTGGAGAAAATAATGTCTCTCAAAATGTTAAAACAAAATGAAAGCTGAAACCTGACAATGTTCACACATTGATTTGCACATGAATTAAATATGGGATAGTTCACCCAAAAATGAAAATTCTGTCATCATTTACTCACCTTCAAGTTGTTCCAAACCTGTATGAGTTTCTTTGTTCTGCTGAACACAAAATAATATATTTTGAAGAATGTTTGTAACAAAGCAGATAGAGCAACCATTGACTACCATAGTATTTTTTCCCCTACTAGGGTGGTATGGTTGCTCTATCTGCTTGCTTGCAAACATTCTTCAAAATATCTTCTTTTGTGTTCAGCAGATCAAAGAAACTCCTACAGGTTTGGAACAACTTGAGGGATAGTAAATGATGACAGAATTTTCATTTTTGGGTGAACTATCCCTTTAAGTATACTGTCTAAACAAGCATTTGCATATGTGTGCATTCCATCCGCATAAGATACCACCCAGGGTGATGTTATAATGTTCTAATCAGTGGTCTAGTAAATCATCTTCATCTGAATCCCAATGAAGTCAACTTGGTTGCTTCTATTCCACCGTTCACAGGGTAACACGTGTGTTTATGTGAGGCAAGTGAGAAAATTAAATTCACACCTCGCTATACTTGAGCAGTTTAGTCAAACAAACAGCAGGGTTATTAATATTAATATTAATACTGGCTCTCTATTTGCTTGGCAAGTCCACCACCCCAATCCATTTGGCAGCAAGGAGCGTGTTTACACATTACCTCATTACAGCGAAATAACGATTACTTTGCTGTGTTGAAGTGATTTATAAATACTATAAATAAAATAAGCATCTCATTAAAAGTCACTGGGAAAAAGCGTAATTCTTTAAGGAAGCCACAGGCAATAATTCTACTATATTGCCCATCATTCACTGAGGGCTGTTCAGTGCTCTGATTATTACTTCTGTCACAGACTGATGCTGCTATGAATAATATTCAAACTATTGATTAAGTTCAAAGCAAAGACATCATCGAAAGAAAACAGTCCGCACACACTATTTCAGCTTATTAAATTATCAAAAGTAATTATATCATTTTGTCAAAGTATGCAAAAACCTAGTAGTATTATTCAAAATGTGATGGAAATTACATTGTTGTGAAAATGTGATTTTCATTTATTTATGTTATTGCCATATCAGCATCTGTGGCAATTTTTTAATGACAAGATCAATATATTAAAAATAATAAATATATAAACAAAATTAAAACAGTTGCAGCAAAAAAACAACAACTAAAAAACAATTGATAACCATCTCACATTAATATAACAAACATTAAATACAAATTTTCATTTTAATATTTGATTAAAAAAAACCCCGTAAGATTATTCTAGTGAAACATTTTTAAAAACATGATCCATTAAAGAACTTTCTGGTTAAAAACGTAACGTTTTTAAGGGGAAAAGGTGACTCAGAAAAAATAATGACAAAAATTGTTTGGTGATGCTGTTTAAATTCAATAATGAGAGTGTGAAAACTGTATTTTAATCGTATATTTTATGAAAACCAAGGCTAGGAAGTGCAAGAAGTGTGCATGTGGACGTTTGGAGTGGAGTGGTGTAAAACGCTTTAAAACTATGCCCTCGTCATTTCTGACCAGTAATTTGTTTCTTATCTACTAGATGCAACTTAAACACTTATAAATAAAATAAAGTCCACAGCTATTGACACTTAATCTGTCTCTCACTGTTCTCATCTCCACATGAGTCAATAAGATTGACAGATGGCGTTGTGGGCGTGTTCTAGATACAGCTACAACACCTTCGCTAACAACGGCTGAAGCGCCAGAAGTCTGACCTCTCGCGCACAGGTGACAGAATACATCAACAGGTACGTTCGCTGTCCTGAATAGATAACGTTCTGTAACAGCGGAGCTTAAATGTGTAACGTTAAACGGAAATTATTTATGTAGCGTCTACAGTCATTTAGCTATTGAGCTGTCGATTCTATGAACTTCAATTTCACAGTAACGAGTTTCCGTAATTGCTGAACTTTCTTCTCACCTCTTTCATTTCAGAACTTCACATAGGCAAGTGCTTCCTGTACCTGTACAAATGGTAAGTGTGGAGTTGCATTTGTATCATTTTGCGTTTGTATTAACATTGATATTTTAAATAATATGAGTAAATGAGTTTTATCACGATCATTGACTTTGTCTTGTTTTGAGGGTTTAACTCTGGACTTACTGTATATGTTTGTTAGGTTTTTTTTTGTATCGGTTGAACATTAAGCATACAAAAATAAGTAGTAGTAGGACTGATAATCATTAGTATCATCAAAAAGTGATTGTTTTTTCTTCTTCACATACATTAAGTTAAGTTACACAAGGATGGTGATGGATGATTGGATTACAGCAGATGAGACTTGTATGAGGAAACCTACTGAATAAGTCACTTAACATCCCCCACCTGCCAGAACCAAGGAAACCCCCATATACTGTAGTACATAGACACGGATTAGTAATGCTTGGGCTGGTATATCGGGTGTTTTTTCTTAAAAGATTAATGCTATGACACAGGCAGTTTTACAAGGTGACATGATTCTAAGACATATGTGCGCTCTCCTAGCACTTTATTAATGAAAGCATGGGAGCAAGGAAAGATTAAAGCTACTGGTCTTGGTATCGAATTGGACTGAAGGTCTCAGGGTTAACTGATCCCTAACCTTCAACCTGAACTTGAACCCTAAACGCAAACCCTATACCTTCTCATCCTTCACCACAGCACTATCATTAACCTGAACCATAGTCCTGGTCTATCTTTAATCAGTCGTGTATAGATTACAGACACTCTGTGTGAATGTGTGTTTACAGAGCTTGAATGGCTACCAGAAAGATTACAATCACAATGCTAACAAGAATTGTGGATTTGGTTGCTTCCAGCCTTTGAAAGGTCATCTAGAGACTGAGAGCACATTTATTGCATACAGTTTTACAGAATTATTGGTTCATATCCCCTGTCTGCTACTATATGGTTGATATTCAGTATTTCCACAGGATAATGATGAAAGACATGCAGCTTTAGTAATGTTTCTCATATTCTCAAACACCTGAGCTGGCTAATCCATTCAGAACTCACCCGCTCCAGGTGTCATCAGATGTTTTTTATTGTCTTGAATTATGTAGCTTAATTATTTTTGTTTGACATTTTCCTATTTAGCCACAGTAATAATTACAAAACCCTGGAATTATCAAACCTGATTTTCTGCTTTCGTTTCAATATAAAAAATATTTTGCTCTGCAAACTTTAAAAAGTTGCTGTCTTTTTTTGTTTTGATGTGAGCTCAGTTTTAACAACCAGCAAGGGCTGTAAGTCATTTATGATACTCAGAAAATGTGTTGAATATTCAAATAATATTTGTAGTTAACCAGACACATTATGCATTTTAGTTGTTAAGAACAGACATAATGTAAATTTCCATTAATATTATATCAAATAATGTTTTGTGCCCATTTTGGTTTTGTATTTTCTGCAGGCAACCCGCGGCAGTGTGAAACCCTTTGTGAACTTTAATGCAAAGCATGATGCAGAGGTTTTGCGCAAGGCCATGAAAGGGATTGGTGAGTTCATCAAATCAGACCTTTAAAAGTTAATATACTAGACTAGAGAGTTCACCTTGTTTTTTCCTGCTGATTTTTAATGGTCAGTTAGAGGGGACTTTCTTACTTATGCATAATTAGCAATCATGGTGACGTGCCTGAACTTAGTGGAAACTATTACGCATTGTTAAATAAAAATTGCTGTTAGCAAATTATACTGACCAGTGGACTGAACTAAGCAAAACATCTTACACAAAATCTCACTTTTGTCCTCTTGTTTAAGCTGGATGCTTTGTTTTCAGGCACTGATGAAGATACCGTCCTCATGTTGCTGGCAGCTCGCAGTAATGAACAGCGACAGGAAATAAAAGCAGCCTATAAGAAAGCTCATGGCAAGGTGAGTGTATAACATTATTATCTTGCATCAGACCGGGAATAATACATTTTCTGAAGGGGGGGTCTAATGCTATTTCTGTGCCAAAAATACCCCTCAGTTTTGAGCAATATAATTTTAAACTTGTTTAAATGTTTGATTTATGCTTATAATTTTTATTTCGTGACTGCATTGTTTGTGATTCTGGTTAACTTTGAATTGATTTTTCAGTTTTGTGCATTATATTTTCACATGTGTTTTTAAAATTTTGATTCACTCTTATTATTTTCTGATGCGTGACCGCAATACATTAGGCTGGAATCTGATCCCATACCACTCATACATTTTTTAAAACAAAGTTATCCATGCATTATGGATAACTTTTGATTCGTTGTTGTACATTGTATGCACTTACGTGCCGGTTGCCAACAAAACACAGACATTTGACTTTATGACTTCACAGAGGGCCATATTAGAATAAAAAACGTTCCGAAAATGGTGAGAAGATGGACGGCCAGCCAAGCGTCAGTGATCACGTTCATTTGACTGCTTTAAAGGGTTAGTTCACCCAAAAATGAAAATTCTGTCATTAATTACTCACCCTCATGTCGTTCGACACCCGTAAGACCTCCGTTCAAATTCGGAACACAAATGAAGATATTTTTGTTGAAAGCTGATGGCTGAGAAAGGCTTCAGATAGGCCTCCATTGGCATTCAGTACATTTAGACCCATAAAAGGCACTTAAAACGTCGTTACAAAGTCCATCTCACCACAGTGACTCTACAATAATTTTACGATGCGACGACAATAGTTTTTGTGCGCAAAAAAAAATCAAAATAACACCTTTATCCAACTTGTTATTGTCTTCCGTGTGTGCCTCCACGACGCATGCGCGATAATATTACGCAGATCCGGCGTCCGGACACATGACCCAGAAGCGATTTGTTTACAAGCAGAGGAAGACGCGCGTGTCTAAGCTGTTGAATTCTACATTGATCGTGCTTTAGGTCTCGGCGTAGTGCTCAAATGGGGCTTAAGTGTGCATTTCATGGATTCCCGAACGCTGGCGCTACGTCATATTCTCGCGCATGCGTCGTGGAGGCACACGCGGAAGACAATAACAAGTTGGATAAAGGTGTTATTTTGATTTTGTTTTGCGCACAAAAACTATTGTCGTCGCTTTGTAAAATTATTGTAGAGCCACTGTGGTGAGATGGACTTTGTAACGACGTTTTAAGTGCCTTTTATGGGTCTTGGGAGTATAAATGTACTGAATGCCAATGGAGGCCTATCTGAAGCCTTTCTCAGCCATCAGCTTTCAACTAAAATATCTTCATTTGTGTTCTGAATATGAACGGAGGTCTTATGGGTGTCGAACGACATGAGGGTGAGTAATTAATGACAGAATTTTCATTTTTGGGTGAACTAACCCTTTAATTGTGAGAAACCCCCCTAAAACGTCTATCAAGGACAGATTCCTAAGATTTTATTCATAACAATACAATAATGTATTTCCTTGCAGATACAGTGAAAGAGAACGCGTTATACTCGTAACTTTGCATTGATTTTTCAGTTTTATGCATTATATTTCCACATGTGATTTAAAAATTCTTATTCACTATTGCATGACCGCAATACATTAGGTGGGAATCTGATCCAATAGAGTGGCTCATGAGAAGTCATGTTTAATGTGATAGTTTCATCCTTAATGTTACATCTCCTAACTATAGCATAATACAATATTGTTGGTCCCAAGATTCTTCACATAGATTCGCGGTCCAGTGGTAGAGCGTTTGTCCGGCAAGCGTGTCTGAGGTTCGGTTCTGGGTTTGAATCCACCATTGTATAGTTTTTTTTCTCATTAAAACCAAAGGTGTTTATCAGTGATACTGTATCAAGAGCAGGGACACATTTGTGTACATTTCACGCACGGCACGCCTCCCGGAGCTCGGCTTTATTCGGAAAGAGTCGGTACAGCTTATCTGTTTTTAATAAATCTAATAAAACTAAAGACTTTTTGAGATTCAAGACTTGTGAGGATGCAATACTACTCTGTAGGCACTCAAGACTACTAACATGACATTTATTTTAACTCTCAGTATATCTTTGGAAAATGATAGCACAATAGAAATGCTGTTCAAAATTAAAACAAAACATATTCAAACATGATTGTTGTTCCGTTCAATTACTTAGAGACACTGCTGTGCATCAATAGCAGTACATCTAGATTACTTTTTAATTTTTTTGGACAGTCGTTTTGCACACACCCACTTATTGATGTTGATATAATTCAGTACTGACATGAACATCTAAAGCGATGTTAAAATGCTAATGAGCTACAGTTTAATGGGCATTATATTTTCTTCTGTTTCATGGTTCATGTTCTTTCTTTATTTCTCTCATGTTGTCCCTTTCTATAGGATCTAGTGAAAGACTTACGGTCTGAGCTTGGAGGGAAGCTAGAGGATATCATTGTGGCCCTCATGGCTCCAACCACAATATATGATGCAAATGAACTCCATAAGGCCATCAAGGTAACATCAAACATTCCCACCATCTATGGGATATAATTAAAACTAGAATAAGAAAAAAAGAATAACAAACACATTTTGAAAATGCTCTTCCATTGTGATACACTTGAGCTGATCTCATCTTGGTTATCTGTCATGCTTTCAATTATCTTGATGAGCTGTCAATCTAGAACTAGTGGACCAATGGAGATGCTAAGACCCAGCAGGCACCGGACGTCTATATGACGTCAGATTGACGTTGGACCCCAACATCGGACAGACATTGCATTTTGGTTGAAAATGAAAATCGGGTTGACGTCAGAACACAACATCAGATTGACATTGGGTTCTGACGTCAACCCGATTAAAATTTTCAACCAAATTGCAACGTCCGTCCAACGTTGGATGTTGATTTTGGATGTTGACGTCAATCTGACGTTGGGTTCTGATGTTAACCCGATTTTCATTTTCAACCAAAATGCAACGTCCGTCCAACGTTAGATGTTGACATCAGTCTGACGTCGGGTTCTAAACTCAACACCAGATTGACATCAACCTCCAACGTTGGACAGACGTTGCATTACATTCATATTGAAAACCATACCATAACCATAACCATAAATCATATTGCCATTATCTCATTTGTCATCAGCCTGTGGATATGAAAAGAAAAGGATTTAAATGTCCAAATAATTAATAATACGTAACACATTATGAACCGGTTGTTATAGTTTTTGTCAGGTTCGTCATATCTAATGCAGATGTCACACTGGTTCTACTCCAGTGCTAGATGGAAGGTCATGGGCTCACCCAGATTGCCAGGTTTTTATCTTCTGGCAACACAAGTGATAACATGCAATTCCAAAATCTAAAAACCTAAAAATCTATAAACATTTACTTAGGTCTGTTGTGAATATGTACACAAAAAAGAGAAGAAACAACAAACAACTGACTGAGCAATTATTAGATGGAACCAAAAGCAATGGTTTAGGATATTTCACACTATGAATTCAGTGATATCACCAGTCTGTAACATAGACAGTAAAAGAAATGGACAGAGCGACCCCATAGACTTCAACGGAGAAAACTGAAGTCAGATAGAAGCACTCACTTCCTGACGGCTGAGTGTACTGCGCAGCCTCGGACTGAGCTTGATGACGTAGATGTGACGTGATCAGCCTGTCTGACAGTTCTAAGACTTCTAGTAGTTGTGCAAAGTGAAATCTGAATCTTGCAGAGACAGAGAGGTTGAGCAGGAGCAACTTTTGATGAATGAAGCAGGATCTGCAACATCTCTATCTGTGTTTGTGCCTCCACGTCCCCCCGATTGCATCATAGACAGTAAAAGATTGCCTACGAGCTTCTCCTCGGGTCTACACGGTAATTTGGTCAACAACACAGTCGCGTGGTTATGACGCAATCGTTAGCATATATTTTACAAAAACAGCTTCAACGGAGTGATAGTGTAAGATACAAGGTGATGGAGCCTTTTATACATTGTGTACTATTTGTGTACCTGAAAATCTAGTTTAGACCTATATTAGCCTACATAATTTGTATGTTTGTTCTGCTGTATTGATTTGTGCTGTTGCTCGTAATTTGATTATTTGTTCTTATTTTATTAGCTGATTGTCTTTAACAATATTTACAATATATATTAGTTAGGCTAGTAGTTTTTGGAGTCATAACCTTATTTATTAAGGTTACATGGATCAAAAACAACAAAAACAATACTGGGCTTATTTTATTTTATTTATTACTTTTTTTTTGTGGTGGGGCTAGTGAGAATTTTGGCAGGGCAAGTAGAAAAAAATCCTTATATAAAAAATAAATCCTTATAAAAAAATTAACAATACTAAACAGACAAAATTAGTTTTTTTTTCTTCTTAAAAACAACAAAATCCAGAGAAACAACTCAAGCAAAGCCTCCTTGGTTGTGATGTAAATAGTTGTGTGTTAAATAAATGTTGTTTTATATTTATTTACCAAATGTGCACTCTTGTCATTTCAGCTCACTGTAGAAATGCACCAATACAAACATCGACCTACTGCGTGCCGCGTCTGACAACACCACGTATCCGTAACACGCCCGGTCCTCGACAGTAGTTTCGGGAGGTCTACCACCCCCCCTGAAAGGGAAAACACTGATATGAGACAAATGTGTTAAAACCAACAAAATATCAGTGTCTAATGATGTTAGAATCTGACGTCAATATGATGTTGGCTTGAGACGTTGGTTCAACGTTATATTTTGGTTAGTTAATACCACAACCTTAAACCAACAAAGGATCAATGTCTAATGATGTTAGAATCTGACATCAATATGATGTTGGCTTGAGAAGTTGGCTCAACGTTAGATTTTGGTTAGTTAATACCACAACCTAAAACTAATAAAATATCAACGTCTAATGATGTTAGAATCTGACGTCAATATGATGTTGGCTTGAGACGTTGGCTCAACGTTAGATTTTGGTTAGTTAATACCACAACCTAAAACTAATAAAATATCAACGTCTAATGATGTTAGAATCTGACGTCAATATGATGTTGGCTTGAGACGTTGGCTCAACGTTAGATTTTGTTAGTTAATACCACAACCTAAAACCAACAAAGGATCAACGTCTAATGATGTTAGAATCTGACATCAATATGATGTTGGCTTGAGAAGTTGGCTCAACGTTAGATTTTGGTTAGTTAATACCACAACCTTAAACCAACAAAGGATCAAAATCTAATGATGTTAGAATCTGACGTCAATATGATGTTGGCTTGAGACGTTGGCTCAACGTTAGATTTTGGTTAGTTAATACCACAACCTAAAACTAATAAAATATCAACGTCTAATGATGTTAGAATCTGACGTCAATATGATGTTGGCTTGAGACGTTGGCTCAACGTTAGATTTTGGTTAGTTAATACCACAACCTAAAACTAATAAAATATCAATGTCTAATGATGTTAGAATCTGACGTCAATATGATGTTGGCATGAGACGTTGGCTCAACGTTAGATTTTGTTAGTTAATACCACAACCTAAAACCAACAAAGGATCAACGTCTAATGATGTTAGAATCTGACGTCAATATGATGTTGGCTTGAGACGTTGGCTCGATGTTGGATTTTGGTTACTTTACAACACAACCTAAAAACAACTAAATATCAACATCAGCTGACGTTGGTATTGGACGTCAAATTAACGTTGGCATTAGACGTTGAGCTGACGTTGAATTTTGGTCACCTGACGTCGCAACCAAAATGTAACCAAATACCAACGTCTTATGACGTTGTGTTCCTGCTGGGGACCCGATCTAATTTACATGAAACTCTAACGCCCGTTTCACACATACTCCGTTTGCAGTGCGTATGCGGTGGGTATTTTTTTCCGTACCCATGTTAACGGATTACAGCTTTCACACTGCGCGCGGATGCTGTCCGTCAGTCCGTTCCAGGTGCGGTGCGTCTGCAGCAGTCCGGCGATCGTTTCCGTACCGAGTCTATTTTTTGCTGTGCTGCACTGCGGAATTAAAGTGACAGCACATTGTTCGCTTTAAAATAAACATGTACTGACACGAAAATCTAGTAATTTAACCACAGATGTATGTAATTTAAAATATACTCTGTTTCAAAGTCAACACATGGCTTTTTTTTCTCGGGTAAAGCAAGGAAACGACACCTTACCTGGCATTTAGGTTAAAAAAATTGAAATAATGAAGAGCACGTACGTTCCTAGAGGTGGAAAAACAAAGGTCTTTATGACCTGCTTTTAAAAGGGTTTAAAAACGAAAGAGAAGACGAGAGTCGACTGTTTCTATTGTAAGTTTCTAATTTAAAATGTTTATAGGCTATAAGTTATATTTCAATGTTTTGCCACTTGTGTGAGCTAAAGTATAGGCTATATAAAGTTATATAGGCTATATAAATATAAAGTAATGAATTGAATAAAACGTTGTTTAAATGTACTATGTTAAAACGTGACATCTATGAAAGTGTAAACAAAGAGAATTGCAATTCTGACAAGCCATGTTCAGTAACAACTTTTGGATTTGAAATGAAAATAATAATGAATAAATGCTGTGTTTGTGGTACAACCGCGGATCAGTTGCGCGCTGCAAACGCAGCATATATGAAAGCACAACAGCGCGTGCTGCTCCTGCACCGCATACGCACTGCATACGCACCGCATACGCACTGCAGACGGAGTATGTGTGAAACGCAACATTTAGAAATGCAAGAGCAGAATCTGGAAACAAGACCAAAGGAGAAAAGAGCACGGACATACAAAAAATGAAAATAAGAGCTGAAAACATGATTTTGTGTGCGATTCAGATCATTTTGAATTCATGATTCAGTTTTGAGCAATATAATTTTAAACTTGTTTAAATGTTTGATTTACGCTTATTATATTTATATTTACGTGACTGCGTTGTTTGTGATTCTGGTTAACTTTGCATTGATTTTTCAGTTTTGTGCGTTATATTTTCACATTTTAACTTTTTTATTTCCTTACAGGGAGTGGGTACTGAGGACAAAGTTTTAATTGAGATTCTGGCCTCCAGGACATGTGATGAGATAAAAGATATCATCAAAGCTTACAAGAAAGGTAATGTTAATTGTGCAGGCACAGGTTTAGGCTGAATTTAAAAAATCTCACCATTACAAGGTTGATGCATGACCACATCCATTTATATTTACTTCGGACACTTTTTTAAAATGGTAAGGATAAATCTTTTTGTAAATGTCCATTGTAAGCTTGGGGTTTCCCTTACCCAAAGATGCCTTATTGCCTGTATTGCAAACAAACAGGCCATATGGAGCACAGTAAGGTGAGAGAACGCATGAAAGCCATCTGATCAAGATATTTGAGAGGACTCCATCATAAAGATACTGCAGGGCATCACTGCTACAACTGATCTCTTCCAATTAGACTCAGTTCAGACCATTAAGCGTCAATTGTCGAGAGAAGTGTGAACTGTAAATACACCCTGTCTCATGTGTCTTGACCTAGAACATGGAGCCAAGCTGGAAAAAGACATAATGGGTGATACGTCAGGACATTACCAGAGGATGCTGGTGATCCTTGTACAGGTAAAAAAAACCAATGGGTTCTCAGTTTAAAAGTAAATGGAATAGAGCCTAATGTCAGGTGTTAAGCAGTAGGATGGTATGTTTTGTAGACAGAAAAATATAGGTATAATTTCCATTATTTCCAATCATTATTAATATACAGTATATCATCATTAATAGCCTATATAAAATGACTCAAACTGTAATATATGATTTTGGTAATAGTCTTAGAGGGGAAGAGATAAGAGGGGAAGCTGCTATAAAAGGTAAAGAAATGAAACCGAGCAGCTTCCTCTTGGAATGATAACATGAGCACCAGTGAAGTCATCCTTAAGTAATTAAAACAGCTCTTGAGTTAATGTTGTGGAGAAGATTAAATGGTTCTCAGGGGTAAAGTGTAGGTAATTCAATATCAGAGTTTACCAGGTTAGGGAAAATTCTGTGGCCCGTGTCAACATATATGGTGGTGGAGGAGGGCTGATGTTTCTCTGACGTTCCCTCACCTTGGTTATGTTTCTGTTCCTATACACAGGCAAACAGGGAGGAGGGAGTGGATGAGAGCAGAGTGGAGAAAGATGCCAAGGTAAAGTTCAAAACAGTCACACTTTGGGAAGATTAAACACCCTCATAATGTCTTATGAATTTCTTAAAGGGACAGTTCACCCAAAAATGAAAATTCTGTCATTTACTCTCCCTTGTGTCGTTCCAAACCTGTATGACAAGAGAAAGGAAAAAAATGTGTGGGTGACACAATTTTGTGATTTACTCAGTGTCATATTGTTTTAGCCCTGCAATATTTTTAATTGTATTTTAATGTGAAACACAAAAGATGTTAGGCAGAATATCCAAGCTTCTGTTTCCTTGCAAAGTGGACGAGGATTTATACAGTCAAGCTCCAAAAAAAGACAAAGAAGCACCATAAAAGTAGTCCATATAAAGTCTTCTGACACCACACAATAGCTTTGTTTGAGCTTGTATGGTGCCGGATAAAAAACTATCCACTTTAATTATACTGAACACATGCTTAGACATTGTGTCTAACAACTTTTATATTTCACAAAATTAATTGTAAGAGTTTTGAAGCTCTTATTCTAAATTGTGCCTAACGGTATTTGATGAAACATTAGTTGCGTATATATGTTGATGTAAAAAAGACGCAACCAGATCCTCAGGTTTAAGTTGCGAACCTTAGAAGTGTTTGTTTGTTGATCGTGTTTCAGGAGCTGTTTGCCGCCGGAGAGGAGAAATTTGGCACGGACGAGGACAAGTTCATCAACATACTTGGCAACAGGAGCGCAGAACACCTGAGAAAAGGTGCACGTTTGTATATGTGTGTTCAAAGCCTTTTGATGCATTCAGAAGGGCCTTGAAGGGCCATCCTAATGGCTTTGGTGTTCCTGTTTCAGTGTTTGATGCCTACAAAAAGATTGCCGGCTGTGACATTGAAGAGAGCATAAAAGAGGAGTGCACTGGGAACCTGGAAGCACTGCTGCTGGCTGTGGGTATGAAAATCCCTGCAGTGTGGCTATACGTTCATGATTTAGATAACCTTAATTTGCTATTACATGGACTAAATTAAAAGAATAGTTCACCCCCCCCCCCCCCCCCCATTTTTTGAATAAAAAGTCAAACTAAGATGATCAGAAGATCCAAGAAAATCCAAAGGAATGCATTTACTCACCATGTAATTCCTCAAATTCCTGTATGCTGTGAGTTTTATCTGTGGAAGACAAAGTAAAAAATTAGTTCAATTTTCAACAACCAGGATTTGTCAAGCAACAAAACAAAACAAAACCACCAAGTTTCAAGTCTCCTAAAGCTATAAAAGAATTTGTGTGAAAAACAGACTGAAAGTTTTGTTTTACTGATAATGTTGCTCTTCATGAAGGGGATTACATTTCGAGACAGGCTTTTGTGGACGTGAAGGTTACAACAACCTCAATTTCAGTCTGTTCCTCACATAAAGGTGCTTTTATGGACACTATTAACTGTAATTGAATGGCAAGAACTGCATAACTATAATAACAACATACAGGTTGACATGTGGGATAGTAAAACCCTTTGAACTGAAAAATAAAACTGATTTATTTCTCTCTCTCCCTTTAGTTAAGTGCGCAAAAAGCGTGCCTGCTTATTTTGCTGAATCCGTTCGAGACTCAATGCGGGTAGGAAGGCTTATTTCCATGAGATTCTCATCAATTTTCTCTCTGACAATCATGAATTGGATCATTTGCTGCTCATTTTGGATTATCAAATGCTGACACTTCAAGTGGAAAAATCAAAACAACGTGTGGCCTGCTTAGTAAATGAATGGGTTGGTGTGAATGATAATGAAACAAGTTCACACATTATTGGTTTGTTTATTTACAGCGTGCCGGCACTGATGATGAGACTCTCATAAGGATCATGGTGTCAAGGAGTGAGCGAGATATGCTGGACATCAGAGCAATATACAAGAAGAAGTATGGAGAATCACTCTACAGCACCATACAGGCAAGTTATGCACACACACACACACACACACACACACACACACACACACACACACACACACACACACACACACACACACACACACACACACACACACACACACACACACACACACACACACACACACACACACACACACACACACACACACACACACACACACACACACACACACACACACACACACACACACACATTCTCTCTGTCACACAGCTAAATCTTAGCATGGCTTTTGTACGTATTTTTAGGAAGACACTGACGGAGATTACCAGAAGGCCCTCCTCTACCTGTGTGGTGGTAATGATTAGAAATATCTTATATTTTGCTTTAATTATTCACATCAGTTTGAGTCCTTATCTGATCTTCAGCTTTCTCATGTACATTTTCTCATTTGTGTTTATTTTTACATCTGTTTATGGTCTGATAATAAGTAGTTTCAGTGTTGGAGAATAGGAGTTTTGATGGCTTTGGTGCGTGATGGTGTTTAGTGTATTGATTCTTTAACAGAATTTGGTGCTTTAGCTTGTGTTTAGCTTGATTCATTGTTTCAGAATTGTGTAAAGACTTTGAAAATAAAATGTTATGGACCATATTAATGTTTTGTACATTTTTATGCAGTTCCTAATTTTGTTTCACTTGCTCAAAATAATACCTTTTAAATAAAACAATTGCCAGTAGATGGCAGTATTGTTCTAACAAATCTTTCAGGTTTAGTCAGACTATCAAATGCAGTTTTTCTTAATAGAATTGTTTGAGATGATTTCCTCACACTTACATATTAGCATTTTAAAATAAATACAGTATTTAATTCATACAAATTAAAAACTGCAGAAGGGATAAGGGATAAGATAATATTTCAATAATAACAAAATATTTCCACAAAAATATTAAGCAGCAAAACTGTTGATAATTATAAGAAATGTTTCTTGAGCAAATCAACATATTAGAATGATTTCTGAAGGATCATGTGACTCTGAAGTCTGGAGTAATGATGCTGAAAATTCAGCTTTACCATTGCAGGAATAACGTACATTTTAAAATATATTCAAACAGAAAACATATACAAAAACAAAATTGTAGTAATATTTCACAATATTACTGTATTTTTATCAAATCAATGCAGCCTTTGTAAGCATTTCAAAAACGTAACTTTTAACTGTGTAAATGACAGAAAACACACACAGCTCCTACAAAACTTTTATAACTTGTATATGTGGACTTTAACATTTGACTGTGGGTGAATTATTTGCTAGTGAACACTTATTTCATAATCTCAACACAAATTATGACAGATTTGACTCTGGTTTAAAAAAATATTTCTCTAAATGACATGTTCAAATGCTCCTCGCTGCTCATTTTATAGTGGGAAATTTTAAGTATTTTTCACCTAAAATAAAACTAAACTATTTTGTTTTACAGACACTGATTCTACTGTTAAATATTATGTGCTTGCTCAATGCTCAGATATTATTTAGATATTTTTCAGCAAAGAATAAAAAAAACGATACACCTGATAATAAAAGGATTCTTAAAGTATTGGCAGAAGATGGAATTATATAGTTAAGGTCCCTGTTATGGTATGTTTCTTGGTGTCATAATCAAATTGTTAAACACTTGTTAAATCTGGACTGAATGAGCTACAAAGATGTTGAGACTCTTATAAGATCACATTGTTTTATTATGTGTGGTATGTGGATTGTGTGTGTGTGTGTAGATAACAAGCTCTAAATCGCTTTACTAAATCCCAACACTGGGACTCTCAGCACAAAGCCTTTCATTTATCCTGAGGACTCCACTATTTCCAGGATGAAATTTATTAAGGTCATTATTTTAGCCAATCAGAGTTCGGAATGTCAGGGTGTGCGATCATGCCACCTCAGTCCACATGGAAACCATTCATGAAGCCCCACCCCACAGGAGCCACCAGGAAGTAAAGGATCCCCTTGAGAGGTAACATGAGAGCAGTGTTCGAATTAATCACAGTGGGAGATGAAAGCATGAAGAATATTAAGTGACAATTTGGCATCACACCACACATTCATTAATAGATGAAAAGATTAATATTTGGTTATACTAAACATGTCATTGTTTTAATCAAAGAGCTGAAATCCAAATTTTCATTCTTAAATGTCACGCAACACAGTATTTATCTGGGAACCATATGAGCAAATTAATTCTTCATGTGAGTACCTGTTGGAATACCTGTTGCTTATCCTTGGGCAAAATAATGCGGTTTTGGGCACAGTCATATTCCACTCATTTTTACCATTGCTGTTTAATAATCACACTTCACGCAAATCTAAGCTCATAAAACAGATTTATCAATTTCCAGCTTCATCTATGTAGAACATTTGTATTCCTTGAGTAACCTTTCTTACAAGTCCAGCAATGTTTTCTTGGCTATAATGAAAAAGTCAGCAAACTGCAATGTTGTTTTTGGAAAGGAGAGGCCACAACATATGAGAGTGCTGTTATGACTACCAGAAACCCACAAGATGCTAAAATCAGTTTTGTGTGCTTGAGTGTTTAGGTTCATGACTAACCAACATATTGTAGAAAGAGCTCCATCCTGGAATATGTTTTTATCTGAAGTTTCAAAACAGCAATTTACTGCTTTTATAGAACATATTCAAACTCTTTATGAGAAGAACTTGAAGAATATTGGTTTCCAAGACATCATGTAATGACTAGTAAACCTACGAAAGAAGCACATGGCTTCAGCTGGAATTCAAGGATAACTGTCGGAGTAATCTGGGTTTAAACCGGACGTCTAAAGTCATTCAGTGTTACTACTCGAGAGACCACAAGTGAAGCAGAGGCTGTTTTTTCAGGTGGATGGACATTCATGAATTCAAGCGCACTTACACAAACCTTGCACCAGAGTTATTTTAGTATCACTGATTTGTTTCATGGGTTTAGAATAAAAACCCTGATTTACAGACACACACAAAATGATTCCCTTTCATATATGGATCTACAGAAACAACTAAAATCGCTGCATTGTGAGACATGGAAACTAATCAGCCATCTGCTGTTGCCACATGAATGCAAACTCACTCACACACACGGTTTACGGGGACATTCCATAGACGTAATGGTTTTATAGCTGTATAAATATTCTATCCCCATACACTAACTCTACCCCTAAACCTACCCATCACAGAACATTTTCTGCATTTTTAATAAAAAAATAATTTAGTATAGCACACACACACACGCACGCACGCACACACACACACACACACACACACACACACACACACAAATTCCTCCATCAATAGGATTAGGTTTGAGATCTTTCTGGGTCAAAGTAATAAGAGCAAAGTAATAAGTTCCACACTTGGACCCACAACCTTTCAAAACTGTCATGAACATGCTATAAGGATAAGAGATTACTGTAAACAGAAAATGAAGGCATTTTTATTCTAGTGACCACTCAGACAAACACAAATAACCAATTTTATATGAATTCTGCCTCTATTAGCCTACACTTTTTTCCCCCCTATCATGCTGAGACTGTATTGAAAACTAATGTTTCTAAATTTTGTATTTGTTTATTTATATAGCACAATAAAACAACAGTGACTGACCAATGTGCTGTACAAAAATTGTAAAAACAATATAAAAACACAAATCAAAACAATAAAATAACATACAAAGACAATTTTACATAAAGAGAAACAAGCTCAGAAAGACTCTAAGCCTTCAGGTTTTAAGTTTTGCTTTAAACTGATATTCTAGCTATTGCCCTAATAGATACTGGCTATTCCTCAATTTGAGGCTGACTATGGCAAAAGCCTCCCTTTCATGTACATTAACACATATATAATATCTTTCTTGAGACCTTTTTTTCTTCTTGTGGAGCTCTCTGACATTTATATAAACCATGGTGTTCTCTAGCTCTCGGATTCATGTTTTTTGTTTGTTTTGTGGATATTGGCCATATATAGTTTACATAGGCCTAATGGAATTAATTGAACCTTACAAGTGCCTATGATGAATGCAGAAATGACACAATAGGAAAATTACAAATGTAAACAGTAATCAGAAAATGTCAATTTTATTCCCAATAGTAAGACATAGTTATATATTAAACAATTGTATAGCAGAACTGATTTCCAGAAACTTTTAACTTTAATCTCATAAATACATTTAGAAATCTATCAATGGAAAATAAAAAAAGTTTTTTCAAAGTCAATCATGAGCATTCGTCATTCTCAAGCATCAAGAAGAGAAATGTACACAGTGAAGACCAGGAGCTGCTGCAGTATTCCTCGGCCACTTTCAGTCTCTCGATCCGGTCAGGACAGTGATTATTCCCCGTGGGCGACGGTAACGGGACTTTAGAAGAGAGACGCGTGTCCTTCAGTCTGAAGTGCGCGTCCGCGGGCGCGCTCCTGCACATACCGGCTTTGACCATCGCCGTAGAGTCGCGACACAATCTCTTCTGCTTTTTCAGCGAGCGGGCGATCTGTTTCCAGTAGGCTTTGGTATTGGATGCGTATTGCTGACATGCGGTGGGCTTGGCTACATATTCACAGCCGAAAGTCTTTGCCCCTTTACAGGTGACTCCCAATACAAACGCATCACCCTCGCGCGCAGCGAGCCACGAGCACCGCGCTCCATCCTTCAGTGAAAATCTCCCCTTTAGGCCATTTTCATTCCGCTGACCTCTTCCCCTCCCCTGCCCATCTGTCTGTGCTCTACTCCCTCTGTCTCTCAGGCTGGTCACCTGTACAATTTGTTCCACGATACAGGCGAAAATCAGAATGAGAGCGATGTCTGTCACGCGCATCATGTCCTCAAACTTAAACGAAAACCGGACGAGGCATTTGTGGTCACAGGTGATTTTTTTGATAGAAAATAGATCAACTCATATGGCATAACAATGCAAGAGAGCAGTGAAATGTGTGGTTTTGCACCTGACGTTTCTTTGTGTGGCATTTATAGAGCATCTCGCGCACGCACCTCCCTCTTCACTCCACATCTTGCACGTGTTGTTCTGGGATATTAATTTGGCAAGTTGTTGCCTTAATAAGGCATGTATTGGTTTATTTAAAGAGCACAACTGAATAGGAATGGTACAGCTTATATGTGAGTGTTCTGGAAACAATAACTGTAACAACAGTAAATAACTGCATTTAACACGTTTACAATATGAAGTCAGCAGATTTACTTTGGCGAATCGGTTCTTTTGAACACTCCAACAGACTCTGACTCGAAAAGAACAGACGACGACAATGGACGCTTTCGTCTCGACTAATGGTCCTTTCTCAGTGTAAAGACGTAGGTCTACAACATGCAACAATGATATGTCTGAACAAAGGCAACTCTAACAATGTAGCAGTATAAAAAAAAAAAAGAAAAAAAAGGAAAAAAAAAAAAGGCCTACCATGCAATAATGAAAGGGTCCTCTTCTCCATCATGGCGACAGGTTAGTTATGATACTCGTTTTAAGATATCAAAGCTATATCCAAAGTTCCCAGTCATAATTATTTGAAGGGAATGTTCATGTAACGTTACAACTTAAGTCGGCAACTCGTATTTGCTACAATAAATTAGATGCTCGAGACGGAAGTTTCGAATCATAAGTGGTTTTCTTGAGACAGTTCGGAGCCTACGACCGATTCAGTCATAGTCGTTAAGGAATCATTCAGACCCGTGAACCGGTTCAACCGTTTCATTAAAAAGATCGGACTCAAACGAACGATTCGTCAACGAATCAACACTGCTATTTACTCTCTCTCTCTGGTAATGAAATCTCTCAGTGGTAATGAAACCTATAGCCTAGCATATAATTGTATAACATATTTTGGTGGAAATAGTGGTTAATATGGTAATTCATTCATTAAAAAGATCCGACTCAAACGAACGATTCGTCAACGTATCAAACACTGCTATTTACTCTCTCCTTTTTTAACTTTTTAAGCAGTGGTAATGAAACCTATAGCCTAGCATATAATTGTATAACGTATTTTGGTGGAAACAGTGGTTACTATGGTCAAATTCATGGGGAAATAAATAGGCCTACCTACTTCCAGCACTGTAAATTTCTCAGGTACAAAGCCTTTCAAACACAACAACAGCGCCTTCTGCTGTCACGCCCATGTAAATCACTCCCACACAAAAAACAAAGGAAAAGAGACCAAATTTAATCACAACATACACAAAAACATGTAGGCTATAGCCTACACTTGAGTATTACCTACATCACTATAAAAATGCAGTAGACATATTACATTATGTGTTTTCACATTGATATATTACAGTCGGAAGTGACCTGTGGCTCCAGTTTTCAGAAAATCCATAATTGGTCAGCACTATAGCAAGGATTAATACACATATTCAGTACACATGATAAGATAAAGTTCCTTATAGCTTATGAATTGGAAAACAATACATCAGTTGGCAGCATATGCTCAACAGCAAAATTCATTTGCTAACTTGTCTTGTCATTGTGCATTAGAGTCTGTACATTTGCAATATATAAGAATATATTGTAGAGAATGATTTTGCCAAATCCCTGTCTTCACACACTTCCATTGGTCTCTGTCAGTCCGAAACCTTCACGTTAGACATTCAGAGTCATCCTGAATGGGGTTTGTTGTCTGCGGAAATGTGAGTGACTGCAGAGAGGACACACTTTTTAGATACAGTTTTCAGATTTACAGCAACTTATAATACACATATATATATATATATATATATATAAGTTATTAAAAAAAGTCCTACCTTGTCTTAGTTTCTGAACCACCCTATGACCCAGGAACACACACCATGAAAAGAGCGCCAGCAGTAGTGCTGAGCAAGTTTCTTGGCCTCACTCATGGGTACCCCTGTAGTTGGTTGTTGCACAGTTGGTTTAGGTGTAAAAATGTTCCCGCCTGATTGTGTTTTTAATTGGGGTCTAGTAGGCTTTGGTCTTTGTTTTGGTCTCGTCTGCTCAGTTCTGACATGGGCTGGTCTGTAGGGCATGCTGTCCTTTGGCACGGCATCTGCTGAGGATGCAGTTTTGAAGACCATCCGAGCCTCTTCGGATGCTCTTTTGCACATGAGAGGCTTTAAGACACGTTTGCCCTGGCAAGCATTCGACAGCTTGCGGAGGTCCCACATGATCTGCTTGAAATAATGCTGTGGATTTTTGTTGTAAGAGCGGCAGACCTGAGGCTTGCCATGGTACTCGCACCAGTATGAACGCTCCAGGCCGTCACAAGTGATGCGGAGCTTAGTCAGATCCCCTTGTCCTGTCACACTCAAGTAGCATTCATCTCTGGTGCCTCTGGTATTAAACTCAATCACATCTTCCCAAATGTTCCTTCCGGGTCCTGGTTCATCATCGTCGCGACCCTGGGTCTGAGCGAGAGCTGCCTGGAGGCAGCATGTCAGCAGGAGTGTGCTTGTGATTGTCCTCATTTTGTGAGTCGCTAAAATTGGTGGAGAGACTTCTGACTCCACTATTTAAAGGCTTTGGTCACAAAGAGTATGTTGAGGTAAAAAAAAAAATGCCCCACAAGTTGGCTTCTCGCCTGGGTGGTGTATTATTTGCGTGGCTCTCTGGCAAATGTCAATGAGAAGCAGGCACACATATGTAAGCAATTGAGAAAAATGCTCAGACACAGTGAGTGACAAAGAAAGCAGCCCTTTACACACCCAATTCTGGAACTTTCTCCGCTTTTGTTGCGTAATTCACAATGCACCACAGCTATATTAGTTTTCCAGTCACGTTTTGTGATTGTGTTTTTGTTTATGATGTTAGGAAACAATCTGTCCATGCTCTCCATCAAGAAAACGTGATCTTGGGTTATGTGAGTAGCTAAATGTTTTTTTCTGGACTTCATTACGTGACCGTATGCCATGTGATAAAATATGATCTCCTTCTGTCACTAAACTATTGAAGCCATTTCCACCTCTATAGAATAAAAATGTAATTGTGAGAAAAAGTTAACAATAAGCAAGTCACATTGTGAGATGTGAAGTCACAATTTGTGATGCAAAGATTTTTATTTTTAATGTTTTACTCTGGGGATGAATTGATAATATGATCACTTAAAGAGATAAGACATGGAGGAACATTTTTGTCTGAGCACCTAAATTACAGCGGGCACATTAAAGTAATCACATCTTTATTTTTTAAGCAATCAATCATATCTGGAAGAAGGGGGTAAACTGAAAATGTAAACTTCAAGAACAAATCAGCTCAACTGTGGAATCAAAGGCTCTGTGACCTGTGTGAGGAGCCAATTACAGCTTATTTTCTGGCTTCCAGTTTCTTAGCCTAACACATGGGGAAATCTGACAGAAACAGATGACAAGTGTAATATTAAAAATAAATGAACCTTCTTGGATGGAGCAAAATCAGGCGGGTAGAAATCAACCAGGGCTCTGGATTGAAAAAGTGACAAAAATCTAACATTTGATATAGTTTACAATATTCCATTCTAGGTAGTGTTGGTTTTAGACACACATTTCAATTAAAGGGGTGATGAATTGAGAAATCAACTTTCCTTTGAGCCTTTGGTACATAAAAGTTCATCATGATTTGTACTTATTTTATTTTGTTGTGATTACTCTATGCTGCCATTTTGGCCAGGAAAGAGATTTACATCTCAATGGGACTATTTCCTGGTTAAATAAAGGTATTAAAAAAAAAAAAAAAAACAATTTTGATAAGAATATCCTGTAAGTTTAAGAGCTGAAAACGTCCTTGTTAGTCAAAGAAAAGCTTTTATTGACACCAGGCCCAGCAAATGAGAGCTCTCAGAATATGTTGACCATTGACGTCATAGAATGCAGAAGCACCGCCTCAAGCCCGCCCAACGACTTGTGGAGCTAAACGATGCCAAACAAACGCGTTTGTTCGCTTCATTTCACAGCGGAATCGATTGTAATCAAGATAAAGGTCGATTTGCAGACATATTGAGATTAAAACACAATGCTGTGCCTTCTATATTGGATCCGTCAGGAGCGGTGCAACACACTTATGTGAGTAAAACATGTTTTTTTATATGTGTTAGTATTGCATTGTTACAGATCGTTTGATATCTATTGATTACATACCTTAGCACGCGGTCACAGGCTGGAGAAGGTGTTATTGGTTCATTCGTGATCAGACTCGGACTTGTAATGCCAGTGCTCGCAAAGCCCAAAGTCCCGGGGCTATGTTTTTCAGACAGGCTATCACTGGCCTGCCGACGGGCTGTAGTGAAATAACATTCCTTTCTTGCGCGTGTGTGTGTGTGTGTGTACGGTTCGCGGTTATATTCACAGATAATCGGGCCGACCAAGTAGCTAATACAGAAATAACATTCCAGTCAATCACGGTTGGATGAGAGATGAATCATTGTTTGTTTGATAAAGATATATTTCGAGCCCTGTGAGCGTTTCTCCAGACGCTTTCAAAACAATTTCCACATGTACTGAGGGAAGCTGAAGCTCATTAAATATGCAAATCTTATCCAATCCTAGATGTGGGCGTTTACTTCCAAGTCTTCAGTGCGGCACGCCCATCAAAACAGAGCGTTTTTCAGAGATCCTCAAAACCAAGGCAGAAAATAGCCTATTACTTATTCCTTATGATGTTTTTGAATGTAAAAACCATGCAAACGTCATAAGTTGACCTCAGACAACAGTATACATTTTTTTAAAAAGCCAGTTCATGACACCTTTAAGTGATTCAGTATTTGACATAATTGGGCTTTTTATGTTAAATCCTTAATAGTATAAAGAGGTCCCTGAAACATTGGCTCTTTATATATTAAAAAATGTCTAAAAAAGTTCCTAACACTGGTTTTGTGTTTACATGTCCTTCTAGGCTTTGTAAGCTGTACTCTGTTTACCAATATAAGTATTTCTCTTGTTTTTATTTTAAAAACCCTCCCTTTATTCTTGTAACCGATTTTATTTTAGCTCGATTTGAATGCTATGAACAGTGGTTGAACTGGGAATTTACAACACCAGAGAATGTTATTTTCATCGGAAATTTTATTCACAATATTGTACAGTTTTAGCCAGCCTAACCACATGGACTCGAAAACCAACGGCACTGACAACCAGGCCCACCACAACTAAACATCTTCGGGCAAGCTTGAACACCAAGTATGCGCATGCTATGCTAGACTGTGAGGTGAAGGGACCTTTCTGGGTATAAATCAAGTACAACATTTTACCTGAGGCCCTGATAACACTGTCACATACACATTGTGTGAAGGATCTGAGCAACAATATGTAGCACCTGACGTAATGTCTCTAACGTTAAACAGCTGAAATATTTGGTGGCGTAATTGTCAATGACTATGACAGCGTTAAATAGGCTCCGTAAAAGTTGTCGTAAAGGGGCTCAGTGGTCTTCCCTTGCTCTCGTACAAGCGAATGTCTCCGAGGTACATTCACTCGCTTTAAAGCTGACAGTAAGTTCACATGACCAACAGGTGTATGTCCACAAATATGCTTATACCAAGTAAACAAAAAGCCCTAAGACCTGAGACCTACAATGAAACATCAAGATTTGGTGTCAAAAAGCAATAATCAGTAGTTTACGGTAATCCAACAATGTGTTGGAGAACAACTGTTAGTACAGTCAGCAAAATTAGGAACCGGAAGATCATTAATAACTGAGAAACTAAAGTATATAAAGCTACCAATATCTTTTTAGTGATGTTACTAAAACCAAATGCATCATAGCTTACATTTTCCTAGTACAAAAGTGAGCATAAACACATATAGACATCTTAACTGCTAACCAGAGATCAGTATCAAATGTGGTTTAGCGTTCTCAGTCACAATAATCTTGGTAACACTAATCAAAGACCTTGCAACTTGTGGCATGGCTTACATGTACCACGAGCTAAAAATCTGAAAAGGCAACAATGCATTCACCCTCGAAATGGCTTGACAACACCTATCTGTACCGTATTAGCACTAGTTAGCACTTAGCATGTAGTCAAACAACACCTAAACACATTGTTTATGTGTAATATTTGTGGCTCATGGGTGGCTGGCTTGCTCTGTTTCAACAAAAAATCCCTTCGGCCTCTCAGTGGACTCGACTTCAATATGTTGAATTCTCCACAATGTTAAAAAGCACTATAAAAAGAAAAAAAGAAACACAAGAAAAACAAGAACGCAGCAGTTGACGCATTGCTATGCCCACCACATGTGATTTTTCAATGACTGTAAACAAAGACACATGTAGTAGTTAAAACAGCCATACACTTTGGAGCCTCTCTGACTGACAGGATGTGACATCAGAGAATAGCTCGTTGAGGGGACAGTCCATAAGACAGTACTTTAATCATAAGGGTGCAAAATAGTCAAAACAACAACGATAAAATGGAGAGCAGGTCCCAGCTTCAAGTACACGAGTTTCCTTTTCTTAATGTCGTCTGTCTGAGCTGAGCCTGCTGTTCACAGAGAGTCTGTGGAAAAGGAGAAATTCACACCCAGAGAAAATCATTAGTCTTGTACAATGCATACAGTATTTTTTTTTTGATTTTATACAAGCTTTTTTATTCTGTTTAGTGCAGTGGTTCTCAACCAGGGGACCGGGACCCACGTGGGGCAGTGGTGTAAAACCCGAACGTCACAATCTTTACCGAGGGGGGCCACAGACTTGCGGTTCGCCACTAACTAGAAGGCCTCAAGATACCAAAACAAGCATTCAAGTAAGCTAAAATAGCTAAAAAACAAGATACATCTTATTTTAATTCACCCCCTCAACAACTGTTATTTTTTCTTTCCTTTTTTGGAAATCTAGAGTTCATCCCAACTAAAAAAAATATGTTCCTTAATTTCCCATTAAGTTATAAAACCATATTTCTGAATGTTCTATGAAGGTTCAAAACATCCAGGTTTAAAAAAACAAAAACAAAAAGTATTTTTCTTCGTTATGTGAACGTTAAGGAAACCTTCCATTGTATCATTCTTCAAACATTATAGGAACGTTACTTTTGAATGTTTTCTAAACATTCTGAAATTAAAAATGTTATACGAAAATAAACGAGAAAAAAACGCTCCATGACGGATGAAAGAATGTTTCTGAGCTAATGTTTTGAGACCAGATAATATGATGATTCTATTAAGGGTACTGGAAGAACGTTTGTTCATAACTTTGAGAGAACCTTGCCAGAACATTAGCTAATGTTCTGAGAATGTTCCCTGTAAGCTGGGCTATTGGATATATATACGAGGAAGCCTATTTGTAAAAGTCTGATTTTCAGACCTGGAAAAGTCATGTAATTTAATACAATTGTATAATTCAATTCAATAACATTTTTCTTGTTTTATCAAATATTTTATAAAAGTTATATTATTATATAATTTGATAATATTTACATTATAAAATCCTTATCATTAATCCTTATTCAGTAAATCACGAACAACTGGAAAAATCATGGGGGTCTTTGAATATTGTTGTGGACAATGGGGGGCTTTGGAGTCAAAAATGTTGAGAAGCACTGGTTTTAATGTAAAACAAATCCAATTTAAACAACTTACATTCCACAAAGGTTCAATTCCAGTTTCCAATAGCACTGTGAGAGTAAAGAAACAAATATTGCAGAATTACACCCGCTGTGTAGTTTCAAATGCATGATAAACGGCAGAGACTGATACGAATGATCTGGTGGACATGAGACGTGAGAAGAGAGATGAGATTTTAGACCAAAAGTAAAGAAACAAAACACACAGTGAGCGCTGGCATCTATCTGTTTGCAGAGCTGTCAGGAATGTTTGAAGTCAAACATTGGCGGATCACAATGATACGGGCCAGTAGTTAGTGATGGACCCTAAAAAACACAATTCGCACAAAGCTTGGCAGAACTGTCGGCAGTCATCCAGACGGAATGCTTCTGAAGATGGAAAGAGAATGCAAAAAACGAAGCATGCTGTTGGTGTAATGACAGAAAATGACAAGCACTGGAAGGTTAGGAAACAAATCCAATAAATGCATACTAAAATGTCTATGTGATTAGTTGAACGGGAGGAAGATGCACATGCTTGTTAGAGAGGAAGACCAAATCCATTTGCCCTCATCGGCAGCTCTCAGTACCTTTCTGTTGTTAAAACAGAGCGTCCTCCTCAGAGTCACCAGTCGGCGTGGCGCGGGGGCGCAGAGGCCCGTGGGAATCGGGTCATAGTGTCATAGGTAGGGATGCTTGAGGCACAAAAGGAAAAACTGTCAGGGTCAGAGTGTATTAACATCCTCACGCAGCCCTTAGATGCACCCCATCATCTCTCCATCCATCTTTAACCCATCATTCTTACAGAAGAGCAGGACGGGGCAAAATGACACATACAGCACTACTACTAAAAATTAAAGGTGCTTTTAAGGGATTTTTGATTGGAATGCCACACATTAAATGTCCTGAGAAATCACATGTATCTGTGATAGAAACTCTCTGCCCATAATCAATCTGTATATTCAGATTCTCTTACACTGAGAGAGAGAGTGTGTGTTTAAGCTGGCAAAATTACTGTTATCACCCATTTAACAGTATCGCTATTTTAATTTTCATTTCTGATCAAGCAATTCCACTCTTGAGAATATGAAAATAACTAAATGCGATCAGTGAACATATAAAACAAACTGAGGTCTAAAATTAGACCGCTAGATTGCTTGCATTATTTGCAAGCTTTAAGAAATATTCAGTCTTAAGTTTTGACATAATACATACTCTATCATTCAAAAGTTTGGAGTCAATATGTAAAAAAACCCCAAAGAATTTAATAGATTGATCAAAAGTGACCGTAAAGGCATTTATGATGTTACAAAGATTTCTGTTTAAAATAAATGCTGTTATTTTAAACTTCAAATTTATAAAAAATATTTAAATATTAAGCAGCACAACTGTTTTAAACATCCATATTAATAGGTAATGTTTCTTGAGCAGCAAATTAACATATTAGAATGATTTCTGAAGGATCATGTGACACTGAAAACTGGAGTAATGAAGCTGCAAATTAAAATATTTGAAAATAGAAATTATTATTATCACATATTGCTGTTTTTTTAATCAAACACATGCTGCCTTGTTGAGCACAAGAGACTTCTTTCAAAAACTGAACAAATCTTACAGACTTCAAACATTTAAATGGTAGTGTATGTATGTGTTCAAGCTCTGTGTCACTCTAGCCCACCGTCCTGACCTCGGTTACATGTTTTGTTGGAGAAACACATGCCATTAGTGACGAGTTAGAGAAAAAGAACATTCACAGTCATAGCAACCCAGTGAGAGAGTCACATGCACATTTTTTTGAATAAATGCACAAAGACAAATTCAGCCAATCAATACATTCTGCAAAACCTCATGCATGTGTTAATATAATTTAAAATTTCATGCAAAACACAAATTCTACATTACTGCTATTGAGTTAGCCAGCATGCAAACACCAGTGTGACAATGAGAAAAACTCCTAGGTGCATGTTTGTGCAAAGGGCGACTTCAAACCGCGCATGCATCCGACCTCTGACACCTCACTATCACCTCAATCGATCTGTTCCCGCAACGCATGCAATTTATTAGCGTGGATATGGTTCTGATTACCTTGCCATTACAGGATTTTGGATACCTTCTAAATGTTCATTATAATAACCATTATTACCAATTTCCATACTGAAATTAAACATTACATAGATAAAAATCAAACAAGACATGATGTGACATGAAAGAAATGGCATGCGACTAACTATAAACAAGCTTTGTTTTAAAACGTTCTTGAAAAATGTACACTGAAGGTTGTGCAGTAGAGTATGAATTGGTATAAATTGCAATCATATCTTGTAAAATGTACAGCAATTATTCTGAAGTGTGCTCTTAAGGTTTCTGTTTTAACATCCCTTCATGTTAAACAAGGGAGCTTTAAAGAGAACACACCAACACAAACAGCGCCCTTCACCAGAGAAGCAATCCAAGGCTTAGAGCTTAAACCAGCACCATTAAGCAGAAAGTTTTATGTACAAAACAGGAAAGGGATGTCGTTTTAGTGGTAAAGTGGACAGCAAAATAGGGGGAAAAGCAGCTTACGTTTTCATGGGAATTGTCTCAATGCTAAAAAGATACAAGACAAGCAAAAATGTTACAGAGATGCACTGTAGTGGAGTACAGAGACATCACGTGGATGTCAAAATGGACGTCTCTGGTCAAGACACTTGGTGACTCGCAATGATTTTTGACTGTAAACTTATGAATGCTCGAAAAATGCAATATATACAGGTAGTTCTCATAAAGTGCAAAGTGCTGGACAGAAAGACAAAGAATGGAAAAAGATTGAAATAGCAAGAATGGTTATCATAACGTGAAATGCCAAGTCCCTGAGACAGAGGAACTAGAAAGAACAGAGAAAAGAAACAGAAAAAGAGCACAGAGAGAGAGAGAGAGAGAAACAAGATTACTAACTACTCTGTGGCAAACGAAAAGAAAAGAATGAGGCATTTGCACTTTCATATATTAATGCATCATTATACAACAGTTCGTGCTGGTCTCAAATCTGATTGAAAAACAATATACAAACGATAATAACTTTGTTTATAGAACTGTAATCAGTGGGGAGCTAAATAGCAATCACGAACTTGGTATATTTGGGATACTTACTCGTCATAGACGTCCTCTGTGTCCATTCTGCGGTAGAACTTGGCAAGCTTGACGGACAGGATAATGCTAGGGAGCAGGAACAGCGTGGAGCAGCCCAGTCCAAACCAGAACGTGTTCTGCAACAAATAAACACAAGAGTACTTAAAGCCACCCAAAAACTGCACTCCGCTTAACCATAAATGACATGTTTGATCAACACGTACGCTCATTTGTTCTGAAAAGGAGATTTTTCAAAACACAGAAAGTTGATTTCCAACATGGGAAGTTTTCTACATAAAGAGACATTCACATTCCATCAGAGTGGGCGATCTGATGCAATGTGTCCTGCCATGCAACAAAGTGTTGATGAAAGCATAACTCTATACAAATAAGTAGCTAAAAGGATGCATTGGCTACCAATATGTGGAAAAAACAACCCACTGGCCATCATGTCTGAGGTTAAACACTTGACCTTTAACTTTATGTGCTTCCTGCATGCTGCAGTCAGAGAATTATACTGGGGTCAATCTCTGGGTGTCTGTGGAAAGAGTATCTGGCTGATAATTACCGTAGGTAGTTAGTGGCCTAAATACTTCCTGCCCTTACTGGTTAGGTTGTACAAACTTGTGTGTGCCTGTACCTACTTAATCATATTTTGGGGGCAAATTTGTGTGTTTTTTTTTTTTTTTTTTGTAAAAATGCAGTGAGTTTTCTGTTAGGGTTAAGGTATGTTTTTGGGTCAGGTTTTAGTATTTGTAAACTGATGTATATTAAATCAATAGAGGACTATGGAATGTCCTCATTTAGCGAAAAAAGTATACTTCTATTGTATGGCAGGATATTAGAGGTCCTATCCTATCCAAACAAATTAATCTAAAGGATCTTTTAGGTTAAGCTGATCCTAATCATAGAATGTAACTGCATTCGTTCATGTGCAGTGGCGTACAGAACCCACAGGGCCCCACTTGTACATGGAGTCTTGTGATGGGGTCAAACACCCTGGCCCCTTACAAATCCCACACACACACACACACATCCAGACACTCGCCCATAATTTGAGATAAAACCTACCACCTCCTTCCTTCCTCATGGCTACCCATGGGGCTTTGACCACACACATGGAAAAGCCCAATGGTGCAGCCCAACCCACCCTGACTGTGTGTTCGACACACTTGACTTTTTCAACTGCTTCTTCAACACTATCAACCCTGTATCACTTACACTAAAACCTACATCAACCACAAAGATTTTTAAGTCCCAAATTTCCGTAGGTTTCCTTTGAAATACATTACAGTTCAAAAGTTTGGGGTCAGTAAGATTTTTTAAATGTTTTATTAGCCTCTTATGCTCACTAAGGCTACATTTATTTGATCAAAAATAGAGTAAAAACTGTAATCTTCTGAAATAGTTTAAAGGTCCTGTTCTTCGTGATCCCATTTTTCAAACTTTAGTTAGTGTGTAATGTTGCTGTTAGAGCATTTATAATACCTGTAAAATTATAAAGCTCAAAGTTCAATGCCAAGCGAGATATTTTATTTAACAGAAGTTCCCTTTCAAAGCCTACAGCGAACGGCTGGTTTGGACTACATCCCTGTACATCCTGCTTTAATGACGTCAGAAGAACAGTTTGTTGACTAACCTCCGCCCACAAGAGTACGCAAAAAAGGGGGCGTGGTCTTGTTGCTCCCGCGTGGAGAAGAGGAAGTGTTGCGTTTGTATAGTGTTTGTCGCCATGTCGTTGAGACGCTGTTATTTTCATCCCGGAGTCAAATCACCTTTGTTTGGCTTTACCAGGGACGCTGTACATAGAGATCATTGAGCGCATGAATCTCCGTTATGGTAAGAGGCGTGACCTTTCCGGGCAACGTGCGCTAAGCTGCTGTCGAATCACAACACGGGAACCGCTGGCACAATCAGAACTTGTTACGTGTTTCTGAAGGAGGGACTTCATAGAACGAGGAAATTCTCAGGCCTTTTTCAGGACAGTGAAAACAGCAGTATACAGATAAGTAAATTGTGTGAAAAATACTGTGGTTTTTTACACGCGAAACATGAACTCATTAGTGGTGTCAACAATAATCGATTCGGCGATGCATCGCAATGCGGGGCATGCACGATTCAGCATCGATGCGGCAAAGTGCCATAATCGATTATGTCACCGTTTATTTTCTGGCCTTGAGTTGGACAATAAAGTTGTGAAGTTTCATTTACTTCCGGGGTCATAACAACAACAACAATCAAGATGGCTGAGGCGGAGGGAGATGACTGCAATAGACGGGTAATTAAAAACGCCCCCAAAGCTTGGAAAGCGGACATCTGGGCACATTTCAGATTCCGGCTTCACACCGCATGCGTTGGCAGGGCAGGAGCGGTGGGTATGGAGAGCGGGAGCCGTGCGCCTCCGTTGTAGATTCACACTGGCAGCGTTTATCTTGTGCAGCTGAACCGCGGCTCGTATATTGCAAATACAGACGAATATTGTCCATTATGTCACATTTTCCGGTCTTCTCCTCCGAACCCCGTCTGTGTCGTGCTTTGATTTATGATGGGCAGCATATATCTGCTGCAAATGCGACCGTGTTCCCCTCTGTCTCATACACACATGCATATAACTTGTTGTATATAAGTAGTTCACATGATAAATGTAACATTAAAGTGAATATATGCCTCTAGTTTTAATCATTTAAACAGGCTTTTGAAGTTTGGGCAAAAACTTCTGGCAGTGTTGTGTTTATTTTATTTTTTTACTGCTGGACAAAGTTGGCTGTTATTATTGCTCTATTTAATTTCAAATGGTTCTAAAGCAGAGAGAAGAGAAACATTTCTCATTCAAAGCACTGAAAGCAGTGATTTTATGTTTTCTTTTTCAGGTTTGAAAATGCCATATCCAAAACCCTGTACTATAAAATTTTATTTTATTTAATGACATTTATGTCAAAGATATAGGAGAGTGATAATACACACATAGCAGCCAATAAAATCTGTTGTTCAATATCTGACTGCTTGTATTGCCTCATGACTGATTAAAAATTTGCCTTGTTGTGTGCAGTAGAATTTTGATGCATCGCAATGCATCGTAGAATCGAATTGAATCGAAACGTTACCTGGTGAATTGTAATCGAATCGAATTGTGAGGGCAGTGCCAATGCACACCCCTAGAACTCATGTTATATTGCACACTGTAAACAAAATCAAAGCTTCAAAAAAACACGAAAAACGGGACCTTTAAATAACTATCAATACAAATATTTGAATATAACTAACTTTCTACTCTAATTTATTTCAATTATATCTTGGTCTGTTTAAATACTCGATTCTGATTGGTTGGAAGGTGTGCAATGGCACTATAAACATTGGTAACCATAGTAACACAGTTACGCTTGCAAACAGATTGGGAGACATATATTAAAACGTTTATTTAGGTAGGCTAAATGGATGATTTTTGCATATTGTTTAATTTGTACGGTGAATATGGCAATTTTGAGAAATGGGCCCAGGCCCAAGACGAAATAGAAGACTTGGAGAAGACGTTGAAAGACAAAAAGCGGCACAAAGACTGACAAACACTGGCAGAGCTAGATAAGATAGAAGACGACAAAGATGAGGTCAATATGAAAAAGCCAACTGAATGGGCAATTAACACTTTCAGTGACCTCTTGCACCAAAGACAGAACAATTGTGATGTCGAGACCTACTCTGCTTCTCTTTTAAATGAGAAGAATTTAAATTAGAAGAATTTAAAATTCTCTTTTAAATTGCGGGAGTTTTATGCCTCTGTTCAGTCTACCGCTGGACGCGAATACAGTGTTGCAAGTTTGATGTGTCTCAGAGTAGGAATTAACCGTCACATTACAAAATACAACATCATAAGTGATAAAGACTTCAAGTCAAGCAATGCCAAAAAAAATGCTACAGGAAAAATGGAAAAGACTCCAGCGTTCATCATTTGCGTATTACTCAGTCTGACTTGGAGAAAATTAGAAATTCAGGTTCAAATAAAGATTGCCTTGTCACTGTTGCCTCTCATTCATGAATAATTTTAATAAATCCATTAAAAGAATCATTAAGTTAGCCTATGTTAGCTATATGCTTAAGCAACGAGGGGACTTCAGACTGTAGACTTTAAAGAAGAGATGCACACAGTGCAGGTAACTCGCACACGCATCTCTCTCTCTGATCTTTCTCTTTCGGTTCTCTGTCTCTCTCTTTAATTTAAATATATGTTATAATTCGTTCAAATAAAAACAATCTGATGGCTCTACTTTATTTAAAGCAGACGGAGTGCTAGAACTAACAAGCCGTAACGATGGGTTACTTAACGTAATCCCGGGTTCTTTGATAACAGAGTGAGGTGTTTCACTTATGGGAATCACTTTGGGCGTGACCAACTACGGAAGCTCCTATGGCACCACGTCTGTCTTTGACAGACAGGTCGACCTGAGATCAGGCTCCGCCCCCACCTATAACACTCAGGTCGACCCCTATCGAAGTCATTATAGAGAGATTTCTTCCCGTTCCTGTGCAAGGAGGGAAGTGTTGGTGAAACACCTCACTCTGTTATCAAAGAACCCGGGATTACGTTAAGTAACCCATCGTTCTTTTTCTAACTTCGCTCGGTGTTTCACTTATGGGAGATATAGACCACTCCCGGATTGCACAATGTACGCTATGCCTAATCATGCGGGTCCCGACCTGCTGGCTCCTAGCACTGCATGAGCCAAGGAAGGTTCAGATACATCCAGTCTATAAAACCGCACAAAAGTGTGCGGCGTAGCCCAACTTGCTGCCGCACATATCTCCTGAACAGACACTCCCTTAAGTAAGGCCCACGACGTAGCCATGCCCCTAGTGGAGTGGGCCCTTAAGCCCTCAGGAGGTTGAGAACCTCTGCATTTATATGCTAGAGATATAGCTTCTACAATCCAATGGGACAGCCGCTGACGCGACAGCGGTTTCCCTTTGTGAGGAGTAGCCCAAGACACAAACAGCTGGTCATTCCTTCTGAAAACTGCTGTCCTTTCCACGTACCAATGAAGCGCCCGTACTGGACATAAAGAATTTAACCTCTTATCCTCTGCAGAAGAGAATGGAGGAGGGTGGAAAGCTGTAAGCTCTGTAGCTGGACATCTGTAAGACGAGTCCACCACCTTAGGTACAAAAGCCGGATTAGGGCGAAAGGAAACCTTAGTGAGCCCTGGGGAGAACTGAAAACAAGACGGGCTGATAGACAGGGCCTGCAAGTCGCTCACACGCTTCGCTGTCACCAGTGCTAACAGCAGTGCTGTTTTAAGAGAGAGAAACTTCAACCCTATGCCCTCTAACGGCTCAAACGGGTGTTGAGAAAGGGCCTCTAAAACCATAGACAAATCCCACAACGGAACCATCTGCCTGGCCACTGGCCTTATACGCCGTGCCCCTTTCATAAAACGACTTATTAAAGGGTGCTGACCAACCCGTCTTGTCACCAAAACCAACATGACAAGCAGAAATGGCTGCTAAATACACCTTCAGTGTAGAGAAAGCCTTCCCCTTATCCAACAGATCCTGGAGAAAACATAATATGTCCCTCACTGAGCATTGAAAAGGGACAATATGATTCCGTCCACACCATTCTTCAAAGACTCGCCACTTATTATTATAAAGAGAGCGAGTAGAAGAGGCTCTGGAACTCTGTATAGTGTGTATGACTGATGGTGGCAGACCTGCTGCACTCAGATTCCACCTCTCACGGGCCAGGCCCAGAGAGCTATCCTGTCTGGGTGAGGATGGTAAATTTCCCCCCCTGCCTGTGACAGGAGGTCCCTCCGGGGAGGGAGGGGCCATGGCTGACCCGACAGTAGTTGAACTATCTCGGCTACCCAATGTCTGGATGTCCAACGTGGAGCTACCAGTATCAGTGATAATCCCATTTCCCTCACCCTGGCCAGAGTGGGTGAAATCAGGCTCAGAGGAGGGAATGCATACAGCAGGACGTTCGGCCATGGGTGGGCTAAAGCATCCACACCCAGCGGTGCATTTCCGTCCGCCAGAGAAAAATACAGAGGACATTGAGCGTTTTCTTGCGAGGCGAAGAGATCTACGACAGCCTGACCGTACTTCTGCCATATCTGCTTCACCACCTGAGGATGAAGCTTCCATTCCCCGTATAGAGGATTTCCCCTGGACAATAAATCTGCTCCCCTGTTCAATATCCCTGGAACATGGGTTGCCCTGATGGATAAGAGCCTTGTGTTGCACCACACGATCAGCTTTTTCGCTAACTGATGCAGCTGAAGAGAGCGTGTGCCTCCCTGTCGGTTGATATAAGCGACCACTGTAGAATTGTCTGTTTTCACCAAAACATGCTGGCCCTCGATGAAGCTCAGAAAATGTTTCAGCGCTAGAAAAACTGCCAACAATTCCAAGTAATTTATATGCTTGTGATTCAGTTGTGGAGGCCACACACCGTTCACCGCTCTGCCCATCAGAGTTGCTCCCCAGCCCTTTAACGACGCGTCCGTCGTCATGACGACTCTCGACGACACCGCCCCCAAGGGAATCCTCGTTCTGAGAGTCGCGGGACTTCTCCAATGTCTGAGCGCTCTGACGCACACATACGTTACTCTCACTGGCCGACCGAGATGACGCCGAGAACATAGACGCAGGTGCGCGACCCAGCGCTGAAAATCTCTCATTATGAGTAGCCCCAGATGTACTACCGAAATCACTGAGGCCATTAGACCCAGCATTCGTAGGCACAGCCTGAACGGGACAATTTTCCCCGTCTGAAAACGGGAGAGACACTGAGTGAAGGACGTGATCCTCCCCTCTGTCAGAGTGACCCGATAAGAGAGGGAGTTTATACTGAGCCCCAGATATTCTGTGTCCTGTGCTGGCTCTAAGCGGCTCTTTTTCATGTTTATCCTGAATCCCAAGCTGTCGAGATGAGTTAACACCCTGTGTGCGTCTCTGATAGCTTGCTCTTTCGACGAGGCGCATATCAGATAGTCGTCTATGTACGACAATATTCTTATCCCGCTGTTTCTCAACGGAAATAGTGCTGCTTCCACACATTTGCTGAAAACTCTTGGTGCTAAAGATAGACCAAATGGGATGGTTTGAAACTCGTAAGCCGTGCCTCGGTATGCAAACCTGAGATATTTTCTGTGAGACGGGTAAACGTCTATGTGAAAATATGCATCTGACAGATCGATCGTCACAAACCAATCGTTCTGGCGGATGGATCGACAAAGTGTTTTGTGTGTCAACATTTTGAATGAGTACTTCCGTAGGTGTTTGTTTAACACACGGAGATCTAAGATTGGACGCAGAGATGCGCTCCCCTTCTTTGGAATCACAAAGTAGCGGGAGTAAAACCCCTGACAGGTCGCTTCCTTTGGCACCACTCTGATGGCTCGTTTGACTAAAAGAGTGTCTATCTCGGCCGTCAGGACGCGAGCTGATTCTCCCTCGGCCACTGAGACTATAATACCATTGAATCTGGGTGGTTTCATGGCAAATTGAAGTCTGTATCCCCGTAAGATTGTCTTTATAACCCACGGATGAGCTGCGCATGCTCGCCAATTGAGTATACGAGCCGATAGGGGTCCTTTGTATACTTCTCCCTCGGGGGCGCGCTTTGATGACGTCATTACCGTCTCTGCGCTGACCCCCGCTGGAGAAGCGTGCGCTCCCCCCAGCGGTGAAACTGGGGAAACACAGTTCAATTTTTGAATTATTTTGCAATCTATCGCCCTCGGCTGTCTGCCTGGCTGCGATAGTGAAACATTTATTAGTGCATTTATTGCATTTGGGGAGCTTATCGCCCTTGGCCCGTGGCTTGGATGCGATAGAGCAATCTTTATTGTGTTTTCCCCTGAAAAGATGGGCGTTTGAAAACACCGTGTGAGTGCTTGGTGACACTGTTGAACATTTTTCCCCTGTTTTGGAACTGGGTAACTTAGAGCCCTTACTGAACTTAGAACAACAGGGCTGGATCCCTTCCTTCTCTTTGTGGGCGGAGAGAGAAGTGCAGGGGAACATTCGTGTGTTAGGTCGCACGCTTCTTCTTCCGTTCCTCGGGGTGGGGCGGGCGGTTCCTAGCCGCCGCGGCCGCAAATGAATGCTTACCCCATGGTCCGGATCCATCTGACCTCGGACGATGGCCAGATTGATGTCCACTGGGCGCAGGTCTCACATTCCTGGAACCCGCTTGTCTCCCTCTCGCTGCAGCGGCTGCACCAAAGCCCTGCCGCGGTGGTTGAGAGGGTGGTCGCGGTGTTTGCTTGCGTGGTAAACAGAGGCTAAACGCTTCATCCTCTTGTTTCCTAAGGGTGCTGGTCTCTCTCATTTTCTCGAGAGCCGGTCCGAACAGGCCCTTAGTTGGGTCGAACGCCGCGTCCATCACCTCCGCTTTCTGAGCGTCGCTCAGCCCTGACAGGTTTAGCCATAACGCTCTCTCACCTGACACGGCTAGGCCCATCACGCGGCCACAGCCCTGAACCGCACCACGGGAAGAGCGGAGAATTAGATCATTCACCACACAGATCTCATCCCAGAGTGCTGGGTTCGGCACTCCTGTATCCAGCTGTCGCCCCATCTCCTCCAAAATCTCTGCCTGGTACGCTGACAGTAAAGTCACCTCGTTAAGTGAGCACACTGACTGCGCTGCATACTTGTACATTCGCTGATAGACGGACGCGGTTAGGCGTTCCATCTTGCTTGGCAGTGAGATTTGAGAGGAGGCAGAGATAGAGCGTCGACTCGGATGGAGGTGATAGGCCACTGAAGACTCTACCGCTGGGGGTCCGGCCAGCCCCAGCTCTGCCATCCCTTGCACCTCCAGTTTAGAACATCCCTTGGTCGGGAGCTTGCTCTTAAAGGGGGTACCCCAATGGCGGGACATCTCTTTCATGCACGCTGGCACGGCTGGTAGGAGTTGTCTCGCTGTGGGTTGAGCAGGCGGAAGCCTTTTTCCATCGTAAAGGTCCCGCTCTGCTCCCTCTGCATCTTGTGCCGCGGGCCATGCTAGGCCTAGCTTAGCCGCGGCTCGTTTGCACACCTCGTGCAGGTTACTGTCTGCCTGAGAGCCCGTGTCAGTTGTGCTCGGGGGTCTAGACTGTTGGACCGGGAAGGGAGAGTTGTCATCTTCCTCCTCGTCCTCCATATCCAAGTCGAGGAGATCAGTTGGCGTCGCCCTCTGCGTCCTCGTCACCCAGCTCTTCCTCCTCGTGCGCGAGCAGGTTCTCGAACAGAGGAGGCATATCCGGGGATTCGGCTTCCATCATTTCGGCCCAGCTCGTGGTAGCTCGCATATGATGGTCAGTAGCCGTAGGTTTCGCGGCCGCTCCGGCCAGACATGGGTCTTGCTGGCTAGCCACCGCCACTCTCAGCCTTCTCTCCAGAATTTTCACCGGCATTGACGCACAGTGGACGCATGTTTGTGGGTCTGCAAGCGACGTTTGAGCGTGCTTTGTGCCCATACACACGATGCACATGGGATGGGGGTCCCTGCCCGAGATGGTTGCTCCACATGACGATGGACACGGGCGGGGTGCCACCTCCCTGCTTTTCGACTCATTCCCTTTGGCGGGGGTAATGACCGTCGACATGATGGCTGGAGAAGAGTGATTCAACGACTCGTCACTACACGTTAGTCTGAAGCTTCACGTAGGGTATAAGCCCTTTCAACGGCTCGCCTTAACGCGTAAAGCCTAAGATGACTTAACGTCACTTAAAATACTACCGACGTAATTTAATACGTGATAGTCCGAACCGAATAGCTCGCCTTGACGCGGAAACTATTCAGTGTTTAGCGATGCCACTCAACACAGTCCAATCCACTGATATCGCGTTCGGTGGCGTAATCCAATGACGGTCCGCCTGTTGAACAGTTTAGCGAAAATCAGCGACGAAGTCGGACGTGCTGAGAGAGCTTGTTGTAGTCCCTCACGGGAAGAAAGCGCGAATGACTTCGATAGGGGTCGACCTGAGTGTTATAGGTGGGGGCGGAGCCTGATCTCAGGTCGACCTGTCTGTCAAAGACAGACGTGGTGCCATAGGAGCTTCCGTAGTTGGTCACGCCCAAAGCGATTCCCATAAGTGAAACACCGAGCGAAGTTAGAAAAAGAACTTAAGAAAATAAGCGTAATTTTAACCCGTCTGTTAAAAAATTACACTGTAAACATCAGTTACAGCTTTAACTTGTTTTTAACTTGGCAAACGCTTCGTGTCGGGTGGTTCTTCGCCTCTATGTCGTGCATTAAAATCCTGTAATGCATGGCTAGCCGTAGATTATCCCTACATATAATTTATTCCTGCAAATGTCAAATCTGAATTTTCAGCATCATTCCTCCAGTCTTCAGTGACACATGATCGTTTCTAATTCTAATTTGCCGATTTGGTGCTCAAAAAACATTTCTTATTATCATCAATGTTGAAAACAGCTGCGCTGCTTAATAATAATCTATCATCTATCTAATGAATTAATTATGATTACTAGCTGCACTTAAAGAAGAAAGTTTTTGTATATTATGAATGTACTGTTTCTTGGTAAAAACAAGGTACAACATGCGCCACACAATGACTCCTGCACAGCAGGATGCGCAAAAATGAAAGAAGCATTGGTGCAACGTTTAACCTATTTGTAATGTCAGCACGTTTTAAACGTCAGCACATTTTGTTAGGGCTCAACGAGGTGAGATGATGGTGCCAGACGAACTGGAATTATCTTATGCTCAGACTGAAAAACATTTTAGTTTTTTGTCATTTTTATGTCTTTTTTGTTTTGTTTTTTAATAAATGAAAATGAGAAATGTTGGCAGCTAGCTGAAATAAAAGATCTATTTTTAATTGTTTATTGTAGTTTTTTTTTTTTTTCAATATTAGCCCTGCCCTGATATTGTTCCGATCATGATAATTCTCTTTCAAATGGTAACTCGCACTGCGTCCTAGGACGCTATGCCTTCTCAGGGAACCATGGTAACCCGAGAGGTTTTCGTTCTTCACAAAATGCTTCAGAGGTCTTGGAATATATAGCGAAAGATTAATTTTTTTACTTTTTGAAGCTATGTCTGTATAAATCACCATTCACTTTAATTGTGTGGAAAACACTTTTGTATTTCATGGATGTCAGAAAATTGGGGCTTGACAAGTGGGTGAATATGTGATGAGAGAAATGTTTTTACTAATTATTTCATCACAGTTCCAATGGTTGTCATTATAGTACTGATGGTTCTCTCACCATTGAATCCAGCAGAAAACTGCAGCCCAGGATCTCGGCCGTGTCAACAATGTTGCTGAACGGTTTACAGGTAGCGACCTCCAAGGCCAGCTACAATGAGGCAGCAAAACAAAGGGGTTTTAACCCTACAATAATGCACAATAACTAACCGATAGCCACCAATCTAACATTAATACTACTTCAGGTGCATAATACAGTTAAAAAAATACTCACAGACGCTCTGATCCAGTCCATATACTGCTTGAAATAGCCAATGATAGTTTGCTTGTATTTCTCGGTTTCCTGTTTGAGGATATAATTAACCATCAGTGCAATAAAGCCACACACCAATCATTCATACATGATTTAATTTTTTCCCGCTCACATTACCTGGTTGATCAAAAATGTTGCATTTTGGGAAATTAGGAACTGGGCGGCATCAGCGGCTTCTAGTACATGTCGAACTCTGAGCTAAAAACCAACAAAATTACAGCTAATCAGAAAGCATGTTCTGAAAATCATCTGTGATGATATTTTTAGGTGGTAGTTTTAAAATGAGCAACTTACAGGCAGGTCTGAGGACGTCCTCTCCAGAAGTCTGATGCTCTGGTTAAGCGTGCTCTTTAATAAGGAAGATAATGGACATACAGAAAGCATGAATCATGTCCAAATTATATCATCTAAAATGGTGCAAAAAGTACTGTAAATGACCATTTTGGAAACAAACTGACAGTTCAAGGGGACCAGCAGGGTGACAAAAGGCCATGCAACTTACAGTTGCATTACATGCATTTCATGCACATTATGTCACAACAAATAAGAAATGTGACACAAAACCGTTGGACTATATGATATACTTGAGATACAGGGAGAAAGGTCATCAATTGATGAGCTTTGCGTATATTTCACATAAGATCATATCTAACCGTAAAAACTTAGAAAAATAAAAGTCCCAGCCCTTTAAATGCAGTTTGAAAGGTGAAGAGTGAATTTTTGGAATTTGTGGGCCGATGAAAAAACTGACACTGGTCTGTTTTTTGTGTGACAATGCTTTAACCAATGGTCTGCAGACAACAGGAAGGATTGTTTGAGCAACATGTTAGAAAATAATCACTATATGATGCCATTAGAATGACAGACATTCTACAATTCGCCCCTTTGACCAGTTTACAAATCTGTAAATATTCAAAAAATGTGCACTATTGTTGCATACCACATTTGCAAAACAAAACAACAACAAACAAAAATAGGACAAAGACAGGATGAAGTTACTCTGAAAAGATGCTTGTTTTTTCATGATGGCAACAGGTTATGTAGCTATTACTGGTAGATACAGGCTTACCCTTGCTTTCACATATTTCTTGGAAGCCATAAATCAAGTTGAATGTGTTAAGGAAAATTAAAAGAGATTGTTGAAAATCAGACAGCAATATGAACATTATTCAAATGTTTTTCATTTGCAATCAATCCACCAGAATGGAACTGATTGAACAGAACCATTCATGAATAAGGATGTAATGAATCTATGAGCGAGGAATAGATTACCATGGACTGCTCCAGCGGGATGACTTGCTGGATGTGGATCTGCCTTATAGTATTAGCGTGTCCCTTTAATGAAGTCTGCAAGGTCCCTTTAGACTGCAAAAGAAAGAAACATTAGCCCCAAACATTCACATAGGTACTAACATAGGAGTGAATTTCCTGTAATACCTAAAAAATATGGAATACAATTTTTAAAACGAACCAAAAATAAATCTTACCAACTGATCAGCTTGAGCATCAAGTCGACTGGCGAAATCAACGAGATTAACGCGAGTCACCCCTTTATTAACCTGGAAGATAAACAGAAACACATGAGAAGCCACAGGACACAGTTTGTCTCTAATCTTGGACTGTACATGCACCAAAGCCTGTGGAGCAAACGTTTCAATCAAAATATGTATGTGCGTTTATGTATGTTATGTACCTCCTCCAAATAGGCAGCAAAGTCAATCTCATTAATGCCAGTTTCAGTAAAGCTGATGAGATTCTGTTTGCCTTCTGACTCCAGAAGAATGATGCCACGTAGGTCCACCTTCATCCCTTCAAACTTCTTTGACACATCCTTGGAGTACTGCAGAAAGAAAAGAGGCTCTGTATATGATTCGGTATAGATTGTCATAAGGAAATATTCTAGAACTAACCAGTGGGAGCATTTACTAACACATTAATGAAATCAAAAGTTGATATTTGATAGTTGATAATAGCGGATCGATGGGTTTGTGTAAAAAATCCATATTTAAAACTTTATAAAGTAAAATATTTCGATTCCACGCCTTCTGTATTGAACTTACAAAGAAAGTGTAAAGCCTCTCACAGTTCAAACCGCTTTCGCTACGTCCGACTTCATACGTCACGGCAGCCAGGCTTTTTTTGTAAGTTGAATACGAAAGCCGGTCTGGCGGAAGTTAGATATTTAACATTATAACATGTTAAATATGGATATTTTTCTTACACAAACCCATTGATTCGCTTCAGAAGGCCTTTATAACCCCCCGGAGCCATGTGGATTACTTTTATAATGGATGGATGCACTGTTTTGGGCTGCCATTCACTGCCATTATAAAGCTGGGAGTTGCCAGGACATTTGTGAATATAACTGAGTAAAACATGGGGTAATTTTCATTTTTGGGTGAACTATCACTTTAATGCATTAACCAATGTTAACTAATGGAACCTTATTGTAAAGTGTAATAATAATAATAATAATAATAATAATAATAAAACATACTTTTACTCATTTATGTATTGTTATGATACATTATTGATTTGAGATGATCCAAAGAGCATCTTGTGCTCCAATAGAAGCGAAAACATCTGTCTGTCTGTATAATGTGGTTCCCAAGATTTTCTTTATTTTATAATAAACTAAAATGTTCCATTCAATGTGGTCTCAGATTTGTGGATCCTATGTGACAATGGATGAAGAATGTTGGCTGGATTGGCAGGATTTTAAGGAATTTATAGATGCTGTATATAAAAGCTTGAAATGGTTATGCATGAAATGTTTTGAGATATTCTGCCAATTGCAGGGAACAGAGAGAAAACAACATCGGATTGGGAAAAACGTCCTGTTTTTTGTTGACTAACCACACCACAGAGTTCTTAGTAAAATTCATTTAATAAGAAATATATCTAAAGTTGGTGGAAATCTGCAGGAAAAAAGAAAAAAGCATCATCTGCTTCAGAGACTCAAAAATGACTCATAAAGCAATGATGCATGATTAATAAAATAATGTAATATCTGCTTTCTTTAAAAAAATAATAATAATATTTTTACAAAGAATACAGGGTTATCCTTTTAAAACAGATCTTGTTAGTTCAAAACACCTAGCACTCAAAATGAATCACTCTTCATAATACCCTCTTCATAATGGCATCTGGTGTAAACCTGAGATATTCATCACTAATCTCAGAGTGGGACTCTGAATGTTATTGCAAATTTAGTTGTGATTTGTGTGTACACGTGAGCCAAGCCTTTGATCCACTCACAACACTGGTGTTAAAGAAGGCTGAGATGTTGAAGATCTTATCCAGATGAAGAGCTGAGTAAATGCCTCTGTTGTCCTTACAATTACTGAGAAAGAAGAGAGAAAAAGGGAAAGCATTCAAACCTTACTATGTTTTATTCTGAACAGACTTTCATTTCAGTTCTTTTCTCTGCTGCCATCTGCTGGACTACGAACAAAGACAATTCTATTGTAAAATGGCTCTGAAAAGTTAGTTCTGTGAAAATGTTAAGCATTATTTGTTTGCATTTGCCATTTGATTTAATATTTAGTTTTTTAATGCACTACAATTCATACATTTTTGGACTGTTATACATGTGGTCTCTTCAACATATGAATCATACAAATCCCTACAGCACTTAAAGGATTAGTTCACCTTAAAAATGAAAATTTCCTGATAATTTACTCACCCCCACGTCATCCAAGATGTTCATGTCTTTCTTTCTTCAGTTGAAAATAATTTTTTTTTTTTTGAGGAAAACGGGTTGAAGGTTCAAATCAATGCAGTTTCAAAGGGCTTCGCAGGACTTCAAAGGTTTTGAAGTTGGAGAACATGAGATGGAGTTTTTCGGCACTGGGTCGGTACTTCCACCTACATCACGGGCGTGACCTTTTTTGACATGATACGTCGTGAAGAATCACAACACCGAAGTCGAGCATTTGTGGTTAAAAAGTATATAATTTTTTTATTTTTTCTTGAAAATGGCAGATGGTTTCGCTAGATAAGACCCTATTCTTCAGCTGGGATCGTGCAGAGCCCTTTGAAACTGCATTGATTTGGACCTTCAACCCGTTGGTTGCCATTGAAATCAGAGGTGGACAGTAACTAAATACATTTACTTGAGTAGTGTACTTAAGTACACTTTTTGAGTATCTGTACTTTACTGGAGTATTATTTTTTAGAGATACTTTTACTTTTACTTCACTACATTTGAAAGACAAATATCATACTTTTTACTCCACTACATTTATATCAAGGTCCTCGAAGTCAAAAGTCGTTTCTGTAGCAGCTTTGAAAGTCAGTGGATGATTTTTTTCTTCTTTAAAATGTTTTTTTTATTTTTTATTTATTTTTTTGCAGACAGCCTATCAGTAATCACTCATGTAGGGTCATGTAAAGTTTCCTAAAAAAAATTTGAACACTGATCAGTTTATAGCAAAATGGAAGAAGATGGTTCCTTGGCACAGTGTGTGCATCCATGGCCATACATGGCCAAAAGTGTGTTTCAGTTTTCTCAAAAGATTAAAGATTAGTTTAGTTGGCATATACTTGACGCATGTCTCATACAATGTAAAAAAATGTAAATGTCTGGGAGAAAGAGAAGAGTAAACAGTTGGGAGAATATCGGATGCGTATCAGAGTATAGGATCCATGCATTCAGCCTTAAAGTGACAGCAGCTTTATAAAGAGAGTTGTAACTTTTACACAAGTATTGAAATCAGACATCCCAAGTCTCCCGGAAGTTCTGGGAGTCTCCCGCAAATTGATAGCGGCTCCCTGATGCCCGCAAATTAGTTAAAATCTCCCAGAATCTAGAGCGAGAGCGAGCATTAGGAGCGAGAGACCTTGCGTGTGTGCCTCGAGAAGTGCATGTCAGACAGAGAGCATCCTGATTTCAGCAAATGACATTTCGCAGGTTGGGATGTCTGTGAAATGAGTTTAAGGTGGTCGTATGCTAGCATGTCGGATGGAGCATCACTGACTGGCTTAAACCACCATGATGGCATAGCGTGCATTTATACAACAATGCAACAATAATAAAATAATGCATTGACATACAAAAGAAAATGTACTTTTGATACTTAAGTACTTTTAAAAACAAATACTTCTGTACTTTTACTTAAGTAAAAATCTGTTTTTAGAACTTTCACTTGTAACAGAGTAATATTTGACCAGTAGTACTTTTACTTTTACTCAAGTAATAGAGTTGTGTACTTTGTCCACCTCTGATTGAAATACATCATATGGAGAAAAATCCTGTAATGTTTTCCTCAAAAAACGTAATTTCTTTTCGACTTAAGTAAATTATAAGGACATTTTCTTTTTGAAGTGAACTAATCCTTTAAAAGCACTTACCGTTACAGAGTGATATAATTGTTAATTTTTATTAGATACACATGAAAAGATTACCTGTAGAGAGAATATGATGTAAAGTCCATCTCAGGGTCATTGTACAGGTATCCTGGTATGAAGTTTCTCCAAGCAGAGTTGACCAGATTGGGCGTGTCTAAAACCTACACACAACACGATCACACTAAATGAGACAGGCAGATTTTTTTCTTCAATTTATTTGTCCTTTACCTGTGTATTTTTCTAATTTAAAACAGAATTAATTACAAATGATCAACATGAAAATATAAGGGAAAAGTTTAAATGGAACATAAATAATATCCTATCATATAATAATATAATTTAAAGCAGCACTAGGTAACTTTTCAACCTTTATAATATATTTTCAAACCTCTTGTGATGAAACATCAATTTACAATAGGTTGAATGACATGTCTGCCATAGCCTGACGGGGTCTGTATCGTTTTTAATCGTACTTTTAAACTTCGGGTTTCGGGTAGTAACCCGAGAAAAAAAGAACTACAAAATTTGACTGCTTTACGGCATATACGTCACTTCCACCACCACCCCCACTTCCTTAAATTCGGACGTGCGAGCCAAACTATTATTTGTTTGCCGAATGTTATAGTCATGGCCGAAGCGGCACAGAAAAATAAGAAAGCAAAGGTTTTGTCGGAGGAAAGCAAAAAGAGGAAACGAGAAAGTGATGGGATTAAAGGCAGGACGAGGATCAACATTGGGCCAGCGTTTGCTCGTTGGCGTGAGCTGAAGGAGGAGGGGCTACATTCTTGCAAGTAAATACATATGATAAGACGTACAAAATCATATTTTAGGATACCTAACATGTCTGTGATATTGGTTTATTTGTCTTGCCTCAAGCTATAATGCAAATCGATTTTTCACATTTGCAGATTCATCTATGGTAGCTTGATATTATATATCATATAGATTCTGTAAAACGGGAAACAATAAACTAGGCTACTATAATGACGCTGGCTTGTAAACGTGAGCATCGCGATCATTTGGCGTTTGAAAAAAATAAAACCCATGAAATTATATTCATATGATATGCTGAAACATATGCCACTGTACCTGGGATGAAGACATTTCACACGCGACGCAAGCAGAACACCTGCATGTGAACTCCATAGACATGTGAACTCCTCCTGCAGTGTTCAGGGCTATCATAGTTGTCATGTCAACAAATGCACGTGCGATGCATCCACTGATGTAGAATGACAGTTTACGACAGTAGTAGAGGACAATACTGTTTCCCAACTGTAGGGGGACCCTAAGAGCAAAAACTACCTAGTGCTGCTTTAATATAATATTTATTTTAATTTAAAGGGACAGTTCACTCAAAAATTAAAGAATGTGTCATTACTTACCTTCAAGTTGTGTCAAACCTATATGAGTTTCTTCTGTTGAACACAAAAGAAGATATTTTGAAGAATGTTGGTAACCAGACAGTTGATGGCACCCATTGACTTCCACAGTAGGAAAAAAATACTATGGAAGTCAATGGGTGCCATCAACTGTCTAGTTACCAACATTCTTCAAAATATCTTCTTTTGTGTTCAACAGAAGAAAGAAACTCACACAGGATTGGAACAACTTGAGGGTGAGTAAATGATGACGACATTTGAATTTTTGGGTGAACTATCCCTTTAAGCAAAACGTTGCATTGAAACAATATGAATTTCAGAATGAAAAAACATCTGACTGTCACTTCACATGATCAATGCTGCACATTCGCTTATTTGATTAGTGACCTATAAATAACGCAGAATCTCAAGTAATCCTTAATAATTTTGCATCATAGCCTAAATGTTTTAAAACCCTAAAACGTTCTTTTTTTCCTGGTTTTAAATGAAAAAATGAGATTTTCACTGTGGTCTCCGACCTGCATTATGTATCAGTTGCACTGCGAGATGCTGCGGTGTCGTTTCTCTTACTTTGAACAGCTGTCGGGTTTGGAAGGGTTCACACACAAGCTTCTCAAGATTCCCCCCCGCCAAGAACAGAGCTGTTATCACTCCCATGAGCACCCAAGAGAACAGGAAGCTGAAGCCCACACCACTGAAAGACAAAGGAAGAGTGTGTGATTGAGTTTTATACCGCATCCATTTGATGGGTTTAAAGACTGATATTACAGTCAAACTCACGCCATTAGCAGGTTGCCTCCTGTGTTAGAGACACATCCGCGTGTGGTTGGAGAAGCGTGCCTGTCGAATCCCAGAATACCACACAACAATCCCAGAAAATTGAAGGCAAGGATAAGCACAATCATGCAGCACAGGGTAATACAACAGATCCACCTGAAGACAAAAACATTATGAACAACGTCAAGGTCACATGGAAGACGTTTTACCTCGAAAACAAAGACGAGAGAGAGTTTGTGACTGTTTTTTGTCTAGTCGAGTCCTCAGAAGTACCTGTAGAAATCCATCTGATCGATCTGTGGGTAGATGTCCTCGATCTGCGAGTGTGTGTGAGTAATCATTTTGGTGAAGTTGGTCAGAGTGCTGTGAACTGGGAAGAGCTTGGTGAAAGTGGTGATGTTAGACCCGATGTCGTCCAGCAGAACCTTCACCGCTACAGGAGAACAACCAGACACAACAGTATTTAGATTTAGTGACATCATTTTTATTTGTCAAGACATAATCTATGCTTTTTTCAGCATTTCTGGGGAATAAAAGATGTTTCGCTGGTGAAGCCCATCGTCCTCAGGCCTTGCAATGAATGAACATATGATACATTTGACATATAACATTTTACAATAAGTTTGAATTTGCTAACATTAGTACAATTTTCTACAGAGTTTATTAATCTAAATTGAACTAGTATTCAACTTTTTTATTATTATTATTATAACACTTTACAATAAGGTTCCATTAATTAACATTGGTTAATGCATTAACTAACATTAAATAACAATGATAAATTCATTTGTTTACAGTATTTATTCATCTTTGTTAATGTTAGTTCATTCAAATACAATTGTTCATTACAATAGAAGTATTGTTAAAAGGTTTTGTGCCAGTAAATTTTTTCTTGTTTTTGAAAGAAGTCTCTCATGCTCACCAAGTCATCTTTCATTTGGTCATTTGTGTCACATGATCCTTCAGAAATCATTCTAATATACTGATTTGCTGCTCAAGAAACATTTCCTATTATCAATGTTGAAAACAATTATGCTGCTTAATATTTTGTAGAAACAATTTTTGATAAATAAAAAGAACAGCATTTATTTGAAATAGAAATCTTCTGTAACATCATATTTTTTTCCCCCTGTCACGTTAGATCAATTTATGGCACTTTTGCAGAATCAAATTTCTTTAAAAAAGTACTAGGTTAACTTCAAATGTTAAAATTGTATTAGTATATGTACACATTAACATTAACCTAGATTAATAAATAGTATAAAAGTATTCTTCTTTGTTAGCTATTGTATAGTTAACATATGGGAAAGTGTTTTAATGTAGTAAAAGTTGAAAAATATTTGTATCAATTATTGAAAGGAGATTCTGTATGAATTTTTGGGAAGTACATATAAAAAAAAAAATCTAAGATCTGAATTTGAATCTGCATTTCATCTCTGAACTCACCTTCAACAATATTTCGGGTTTGATCTGTTACCATGTTGGGAGTGTCATTGAATGATGCAAACCCCTGTGTGACACAGATGAAATGGTAAGAGTAAGCACAGCAGATCATTCAAAACTGACCTTATTTTTATATACCTTCCTGGTCTTGCTGTAAACAATTCATGCACATCATAAAAACATGTAAAAATCATAAAAACGGCAACACTTTCTATGAAGACCATGCTTATAATGAATTATAGCTCCATTTATACTTATTTATAAGTAAGTATTACGATTTCATAAACATATTTATAAAGACTTATAATGCATTATAGGAACAGTTATAGTTACATTTATAATTACTTATAAGTCATGCATTTGCTTTTTCAATGTGCATGCTCATAATCCACTATACACTGATTTATAAGTATTAATTAGTCAGTTGTATGGTTCCATGAATGTATTTATAAAGATGCAACCTGCATGGCTATAATGGTATAATATTATAGTTACAATGACTTTTTAGTAGTTCAGATTTATTTCTGTCAAATAAGTGAATATCTTGTTATTAATAGCCGTGTTGTGTTCTTATAAATACTTATTGTGAGTAATAATACAGTTACTAATTTCCATAAATGCATCATTGAAAACATAGGAAGCAATTTTCCTGAAGCAAATATTAAGAAATCTTGAAGATGTGCACATTATACATTTAAGTTGTTTATTTATAAATGTAACTAATGAACAATAATTCCTGTAATAAACCCCCCCCCCTCCCCTCAAAATTACCATTCATGATCTCTAATGTAAACATTAGCCATTAAAGACATAATTGATAACTATTTGGTACAGCAAACAAGTGTCTCTGGAACGATTTTATTTGATCATTTATACATCTATAATACTTTTAAGTAATTATAAAAATAATATAAAATGTAACTATAACCGTTCATTAAATATATTTATAAAATAGTAATACTTACTTATAAATAAGTATAAATGGTACTATAATTCATTATAAACATGGTCTTCATAGTCATTTTTTACCTAATTTTGTAAAAAGAAATACTGCAATACTGTTCAAAAGCTTGGGGTTGGTAAGATTTTTTCCACGTTTATGAAATAAGTATCTTATACTCATCATGTTAAAAAAATACAATACATTTTATAATGTAATGTATTCCTGTGATGCAAAGCTGCATTTTCAGCGTCAGTCCTCCAGTGTCACATGATCCTTCAGAAATCATTCTAATACGTTGATATGGTGCTCAAGAAACGTTTATTCAAGTTCAAAAGGACAGTCTTTTTCTGAAAGAGAAATATTGTAACATAATATATGTCTTTATTTTTGATCAACTGAATGTGTCCCTGCTGAATAAAAGCTTTAATGCATTTAAAAAACATATTACTGACCCCAAACTTTTGTCTATTGTTGAATATCCTATCACAATACTTTCTGTCGCAAATCTATGCAAACGCCTCGTGTGAAATCTGGAAAAAGTACCTTTTCCACAATCTGGCTGAGATCCGTCTTCAGAACTTCATTCACTTTGTCTAACTGTTCAGTCACATCAGGCAACTGAAAAAAAAGCAGCCATGCGTTTTGGTTTTCTGCGTATTTTCTACTTTTAAAAACCATATGTCAACCATTGTGGTAACACTGTGTTGGAGAAAAAGACGAGAAATCATTTTCATACCGATGAGTAGTTGGCTGCAATTTCTAGCATGGGAAGGGTGATGAGTATGTTGCGACAGATCATATCAGATGAGGGTACATCTTTGCAGAGAGGATCGTTGAGGACGTTGCTAAGGCTGCCGCGCACCAGGCTGAGGTTTGCCTGCAGTTTGACTGTTCCTTCCTGCAAAGTCTCCAAGGTCAAACTCACGTTCTCTAGAGCATCCTTAGTGTCTCGCATTGCTAAGAGAGTGAACAAATGAGCAAACGCACACACATGAACATTCAAAATAGAGGCAGCTCACACTAACCAAGGCACAAATAATTCTGAAGGACACAAAATCCACACATGCTTTTTTGATATGATACATATTATACATGGTTGGCCTTGCATCTTTCAGTGTATTTCATAACCTTGGTTTTAAGACACGGGATGGGCAGGTTCCACAATACACAACAATACACATGGGAAAAGAACTGGGCCAGGTTTTGTTGGGAAAGAAAAAGGAGTCGATCACAACTTTGTTACAGATAGAAGGTCACGGGAAGGACCAGTCAGGGTCTATTACGCTTTACCTTTAATGGCTTTCTCCACTTTGACTAACAAATCAAAGACAAAACAGTGAAATAAGACACTACCAAAACCAACGTATTATATATCAACGTTATATTCTCATGTGATGTATGATAACAGTTTTCCCAGAAAAGGTGAAAGCAAGAAAAGCAAGAAAAAACAAAAGGCGAGTGACATACTTCCAGTCATGCTGAGAGCCGCGTCCAGGGCGGGCTGCACGTCTTTTCCCAACTCCTCATGTATCCTTCCACCCAAGAGCAGACCTACATCTGCAGACATGGCACAACATCAGCCCTGACATGAGGGACACCTTCTGTTCCACTAAAGAGGATCTGCAGCATACTCACTCTCCAGGTCATACAGCACATGGTGCTTCACGCTGCCATACTGAGAGATCAGGTAATCGATTTGCTGAGGAAGAGATAACAGCGATATATATTTATCTGTCCAGTCATCACTCGCCAATTCTAAAACATCTACTAAAAATAATACTTTTGGTCAACTGCAGCACTATCTCTAACCTGTTCAATTGACCATCGTTTACCAGTTATCTTCCATCTTTCTGTACATCCATCCATCCATCATAAATGTATCCATCCATCCATCATGCTTATTCCTCCATCATCAGTTTATCCATCCATCATAAATGAATCTATCCATCCATCATCAGTTTATCCATCCATCCATCCATCCATCCATCCATCCATCCATCCATCCATCCATCCATCCATCTGTCTGTCTATCTGTTCATCCATCCATCATCAGTTTATCTATCCATCATCAGCTTATCCATCTATCCATCCATCCATCCATCATCCGCCTGTCCATCTGTCTGTCTATCTGTTCATCCATCCATCATCAGTTTATCCATCCATCATCAGTTTATCTATCCACCCATCATCAGTTTATCTATCCATTATCAGCTTATCCATCCATCCATTATCAGTTTATCCATCCATCCATCATCAATTTATCTTTTCTGTCCATCTATCTATCCTTCCATGCATCATCCATCCACTGATTTCTCAATGTTAAGTGGTCTCAATTTTTTTCCAGAGCTAGAATTTTTTTTGATATCCATCCATCCATCATCAGCTTATCCATCCATCCATCCATCCATCATCAGTTTATCTATCCACCTATCATCAGTATATCTATCCATCATCCGCTTATCCATCTATCCATCCATCCATCCATCCATCATCAGTTTATCTATCCATCATCAGTTTATTCATTCATCATCATCTTATCCATCCATCCATCATATATTAATCTATCCATCATCCGCCTGCCCATCTGTCTGTCTATCTGTTCACCCATCTATCCTTCATCAATTTATCCATCCATCATCAATTTATCCATCCATCCATCCACCCACCCATCTATCCTTCATCAATTTATCCATCCATTATCAATTTATCCATCCATCCATCCATCATATATTAATCTATCCATCATCCGCCTGCCCATCTGTCTGTCTATCTGTTCACCCATCTATCCTTCATAAATTTATCCATCCATCATAAATTTATCCATCCATCCATCCATCCACCCATCTATCCTTCATCAATTTATCCATCCATCTATCCATCATATATTAATCAATCCATCATCCGCCTATCCATCTGTCTGTCTATCTGTTCACCCATCTATCCTTCATCAATTTATCCATCCATCCATCCATCCATCCATCCATCCATCCATCCATCATCAGTTTATCCATCCATCCATCCATCCATCCATCCATCCATCCATCCATCCATAATTTATATTTTCCGTCCATCTGTCATCTATCTATCCTTCCATCCATCCATCATCCAGCCACTGATTTCTCAATGTTAAGTGGTCTCTTAATTTTTTCCAGAGCTGGATTTTTTTTTATATCCATCCATCCATCCATGTCTGTCTACCTATCACAGTATAATAGTGTATGTTGGTTTTGATTGTATTACTTACTGCAGGGGTCTGATTGGCGAAGGTGTGCATGTCTCTTAGGTTACTGTTCACCAGCCTCCTCATGCTCTTCAGCTGAGAACTCAGGTTCTGATTGGCTGCATATGCACAAAGGACCCCTGCCCTGATGATTAAAACAACACAAACTATATCAGGCCAGGAAAGAAAAAAAGGGACCATATGTAAAAGAACATGTACCTCAATGTGTAAGGTTGTTTATGGTCATGACAGTAAGATAAACCAAAAGCTACTCTCTGGAGTGCCAGTAGGGGGCAGCACTACAGTACAATTACACAATGCATATTCCTCACAGCTGGGCTCTTCTGATAGGACACTTTAATTGCCTCGATTGGGAATGTTCTCTTACTCTTGCGTTGTTGTTTTGAGAACTGAGATGCAACATAGGTATATACAGGAAGACATCACTTTTATTATGCAACTCGTGAATAAATCCAAAGGAACCTTTGTCTGACACAGTTAGCAAAGCACTTCAGACAAACAAGGGTGACTGTGAGCTCTCCTTAATTAGACTGAGAGACACTTCAAGGAAAAAAACAGCCCTGTATTAGTACCTATTCATGATTCATGCATCCTAATTGGGCTGTCTTCTTTTGGTCTGCTCATGGCTACTGTGGGAGCTGCTGAACATTGGCAGCACCGTTTTCTATCATAAGCTTTCACTGCAGTCTGGGACAAAAGCCATGATTGACTTATGCAACAATAGCGCAAACAGGAAGGCTTTTTGTCATGTTGCATCAAAATGTGTGAATCACTCTCTACTCAATGTTGATTTTGTGCATAAATGTAATTGCACCATACAAAGAGGAAGAGTATCAATGCTTCAACACACTCATGAAGGATGGGATTCGTCACAGCTAGCAACACTATACACAGTATATATTTATGGTGTGCAATTATTCTTTTTTATTATTCTTTCTGTAGGCAACACAGCTTTTGAGCTTGAGTTGTATTATGTTTAATATATGATGACCAAGAATGAGAAACTTTCAGAATATAAGAGAATTGCCTCCCTTTCAATTCGTGAGGGGGAATTTACTTTTTTTTGTTGTAGAACCAACTTCTAAATACTTGGGTCATTTTTTCTAAACTTTTCACACAGAGAGCACAACAGCAGTCTTTGTCGGCTAAATTAAGGATAATTTATAATTACTTTGGAACAAAATGCATTGAATGATTACATATTATATAGCCAAAACTCTATGCACCTACAGGCTAATTTGCATGTGTTACAAACTCTTTTCAAAACTGTTAAACTTAAGTTCAAAACCTAGCATAACACAAGAATGAATAAGACAGAAATGTGCATTTCTACAGTAATCCTAGACTGGGTAAACCCAGCCTGATCTGTCAGCAATTTGATTTCGCCCTGCAGCTCAGTCTGGAAACCTGTACATTCCTTTCTTCTGCTTCACTTTTGCGGGAACCAATCACAGACTGGCTTATCCGCCTGGCACGCTATTGGCGGGTTTAACACGATGACGGATAGAGAAGCGATGGGTCGTTGCCCGTTGATCATGCCTCTTGTGGTCTGATTGGTTGAAGGACTATCCAATTGCATACAGAGTCATTTGAATTATGCTCGTTTATCACGCCTCTTGTGCAGTAGAATATACATAGCAGACTCCCCAGACCAATGTTCAATCTTAAATTGAGCTTGGTCTGGTGATAGCCAGACAACAATAATACCATATTTAAATATATCCTGAAATCTAAACAATTAGATGTAATTAAACACCTACACAGGTGTTAGTCTTTCAATTTTATTACCATCTATACAAAAGGGGAAGCATAGGAATAATTTTGTACTGTAATTTAAACATGGACCATGTAACATATACTGCAGTGAATTCTAGAGAGTGTCATTCTTGTTTTGTAAAGAAATTGTACAAAAGAAAATATTGTGTAATGCTACCCTTTGTTAGGGTTTTAGGTCATTGCTTTATGAGTGTGAGATTGCAATTTAAAGAAATTCAATGGACATACAACCAAGGAATTTCCTTAGTAACACAAGTTTTGCAACAGAACATGAGTAATTACATTAAATCTGACCAAATGACAAATTTGGAAAGACATCTCTGAAATAATTTCTATTAAAACAATTGACACAATTGAAATATATTACATTTTTGATTATGTTATTTTACAAAAATCCATCTTATTGTTTTCTGTCAACTTTATAAATAAGTACTGCCATCAAATCACACAAATATATATATTTTATATATATAAAGCTTTCCAAGAAATCAAGTGTTCCTTCCCCATGGTCCATGTAATAATGTAACATGTAATAATATGCATGTATATATGAGTGCATGTGTATGTTTATGAGTAATACATACTAATAATGTATTACTAAATATTATGGTCCCACTTCCTATTAGGTGGACTATGTACTTAAATCAAAACATAAGTACAATGTACTGTACTTCATATACGTGTTCATATATGCGTTCATATTGTATTGCAAAACCCTTCTGCTGATATTGAGGTGGGATACGGGTAAAGTAAGGGACAGGTGTGGTGGTATGGGTAAGTTTAAGAGTAGGGTTAGGTGTCAACAGTGTAATTATATGTAACTACAGATATTAATTACAGATGTAATTACACGCAGGTCATTTTTCAAATGTAAGTACAATGTAAAAACATTGTATCAAATAATGGTTAATTATTAGTAATTACATATTGTTATAATTTGTTATTATTATTATTAATAATTATATGATATAATTAATAATAATTATTCATTACACTAACAGGAATGATTCAAATTTTATTTTAATTCTAATTTCTTAAATTCAAATTCAATTCTGCATCCTGCTTGCTACTTTGATTCAATTACAATTTAAAATCTGAAATAGAGCAAATAGCTGGCCAAATTTTAAGATGTAAAATCACTCACATGTGATGAAATGTGGTGCTAAATATGTAGATAAGGGGCATTGCAGAATGTTCACAGGGCAAGAAACAGACCACAGACTGATAGAGAATCAAAATGGATGGCTGGCTACAAAGCACCATTGTTTTCCTCTTTCTCACCCCCTTATTCCCCATGTCCTCCTCTCTCGGTCTTCAGTGTGTGTTGGTAAGCTGCTATCTGCTCTGCTCCGTAAGGTCAGGGAAAACATAGCAGGCAATGAACAAAGAGGCTTTGAAGATGGTGAAATGCATTCTACACAGAGGGCAATGAGATGGCCTAAAACTCTACAGGGAACCTCATATGAACCAGCAAAGAGAAGTTTGTTTTTTAACAAGCAACTTTGGATCTAAATCAATCTAAAAAAAATTTGTCGACTTTTTGTCATTTGTTGTCGCCACATGTATGTATGGTATGTTTGTATATATGTATACACAAACTCATATTGGTGAGATATCATACAGGTGTAGTTAACCACAGAGTTTGGAAACTTTTTCAGCTAACCTATATGTGTATATATATATATACACACACACACACACACACACACGTTTGTTTTTGTGAAATGTGAGGACATTCCATAGGCGTAATGGTTTTTATACCGTACAAACCATATTTTCTATCCCCTTACACTGCCCCTGCCCCTAAACCTAGCCCTCACAGGAGACTGTGCAGTTCACTTTCTGTGAAAAAAAACTTGTTTTGTGTGATTTATAAGCATTTTGAAAAGTGAGGACATGGGGAACGTCCTCATATTTCACCCTCTTTTTGTAATACCTGTGTCATACCCATGTCATTATACACATTTGTGTCCTGATATTTCACGAAAACATGCCCACACACACACACACACACACACACACACACACACACACACACACACACACACACACACACACACACACACACACACACACACACACATACCATACATACATGTGGCGACAACAATCGACAACAAGTCACTTAGATAGATATTTGAGCTACAGATAGACAGTACCAAAAAGGTAAGTTTAAAAAGTTTCCAAACTCTGTGATTAACTACACCTGTATGATATCTCACCAATACATATCATATTCCTCTTGCATTTCTTCATTAAATCTTTCATTTGAAAAGGCTCTGAGCTCACTTTGGCATCATGGTGAAAATACTGTAGGCTTTATAACTTGGGTTGGTTCAGTGCACTGAAGAATGTCTCCATAGACTAATGGAGGCAGGAATCGTATTACTTCCACAATGATCGCTGTATTCATCCAGACTGGACCCTGGGGCAGGTCCCACAGCTTCCCTGTCTATAAATGCCTCTTATGGGGGTTTGAGGAGCAGGTGGGGGTGAGAACCTCATTGACTGCCTCTTTAAACAGAAGATGACCCACTGGGTTTAATTTCGCCCTGCCGTGAAGGCGTTCCAGGTCTACCTGTTGGTTCCTCGGTGCTCAACAGACCTGTAATGTGATCGGCCCACCACCACGACACTGCCAAGCTACTGACCCAGACAAAGACAGCCACTGTCGACTGGAAAGTGAGGGTCAGTCGTTTATTTTGGAGGGCTGGATGGAAAGGATGTTTAAAAAAAAAAGTTTTGGATACCTTTGACAGAATTTATATTACTGTATATTAGCAGTTACAAAACTGCAGTTACAAAACTATAATTTCAATTAAACAACAGGAAATGGATGAATTGCACTGGATAAACAGGAAACAAGGGTGGCCAGCATGGGTTTTGAGTTGTTCAGTAGTTTTTGGTCAATTTATGTACTTCTATGTGTAAATAATACAATGTTAGAATGGAAATTAATTCACAAAACAAAAATATATTCTATTTTATTTTTGATGACTTTGCAATCATAATATAAAATGACTAGGTCTGTCCAAACTTTTGACCAAAAGATCAATCAAATATACAGTGAGGAAAATAAGTATTTGAACACCCTGCTATTTTGCAAGTTCTCCCACTTAGAAATCATGGAGGGGTCTGAAATTGTCATCGTAGGTGCATGTCCACTGTGAGAGACATAATCTAAAAAAAAATCCAGAAATCACAATGTATGATTTTTTAACTATTTATTTGTATGATACAGCTGCAAAGTATTTGAACACCTGTCTATCAGCTAGAATTCTGACCCTCAAAGACCTATTAGTCTGCCTTTAAAATGACCACCTCCACTCCATTTATTATCCCAAATTAGATGCACCTGTTTGAGGTCGTTAGCTGCATTAAGACACCTGTCCACCCCATACAATCAGTAGGAATCCAACTACTAACATGGCCAAGACCAAAGAGCTGTCCAAAGACACTAGAGACAAAATTGTACACTTCCACAAAGCTGGAAAGAGCTACGGGGAAATTGCCAAGCAGCTTGGTGAAAAAAGGTCCACTGTTGGAGCAATCATTAGAAAATGGAAGAAGCTAAACATGACTGTCAATCTGCCTCTGACTGGGGCTCCATGCAAGATCTCACCTCGTGGGGTCTCAATGATCCTAAGAAAGGTGAGAAATCAGCCCAGAACTACACGGGAGGAGCTGGTCAATGACCTGAAAAGAGCTGGGACCACCGTTTCCAAGGTTACTGTTGGTAATACACTAAGATGTCATGGTTTGAAATCATGCATGGCACGGAAGGTTCCCCTGCTTAAACCAGTACATGTCCAGGCCCATCTTAAGTTTGCCAATGACCATTTGGATGATCCAGAGGTGTCATGGGAGAAAGTCATGTGGTCAGATGAGACCAAAATAGAACTTTTTGGTCATAATTCCACTAAACGTGTTTGGAGGAAGAAGAATGATGAGTACCATCCCAAGAACACCATGCCTACTGTGAAGCATGGGGGTGGTAGCATCATGCTTTGGGGGTGTTTTTCTGCACATGGGACAGGGCGACTGCACTGTATTAAGGAGAGGATGACCGGGGCCATATATTGCGAGATTTTGGGGAACAACCTCCTTCCCTCAGTTAGAGCATTGAAGATGGGTCGAGGATGGGTCTTCCAACATGACAATGACCCGAAGCACACAGCCAGGATAACCAAGGAGTGGATCTGTAAAAAGCATATCAAGGTTCTGGCGTGGCCTAGCCAGTCTCCAGACCTAAACCCAATAGAGAATCTTTGGAGGGAGCTCAAACTCCGTGTTTCTCAGCGACAGGCCAGAAACCTGACTGATCTAGAGAAGATCTGTGTGGAGGAGTGGGCCAAAATCCCTCCTGCAGTGTGTGCAAACCTGGTGAAAAACTACAGGAAACGTTTGACCTCTGTAATTGCAAACAAAGGCTACTGTACCAAATATTAACATTGATTTTTTCAGGTGTTTTTCATGTATCATACAAATAAATAGTTAAAAAATCATACATTGTGATTTCTGGATTTCTTTTTTTAGATTATGTCTCTCACAGTGGACATGCACTACGATGATAATTTCAGACCCCTCCATGATTTCTAAGTGGGAGAACTTGCAAAATAGCAGGGTGTTCAAATACTTATTTTCCTCACTGTATATATTTGTCCAAATTAGACTTCAGATGTATTATTCCACAGGAAATTGAAATGCTCCTATAAAGGTTTCCAGAAGTTTTAAGTTGAATATGTTTGTGGAAATGGAAGCAGCAAGCCCCATGTGTGCAGTGAAAGTAGGCCAGATCGGGCGGGTAATTGAAGTGTGAGACAATCATTTCTCTTTTCCATTCATGTGTAGGACAGAAGGAGGACACATGATTAACCACACAAACAAAAGCATTCTCTCACCATTCTGTGCCACAAAAATATTGTGGGCGTATTTTTGAGCTGAATATTACAGCTAAAATACTCATCATTCATGATCATCACAAACTGAAGAAACTCTCGACAATGACTGATCTTCATTTGTATTCGGTGGACTGATGACGGTAATATCTGATGATGGATCTATTTAAAGGTTGCTTTACAACACAATCGCAACTCTGCAAATACACAGATGAAAATCAACTGTACAGCTATGTGCCAAGGCGAGGTGTACTACCATTATGATAACTGAAAACACACACAGACACACACGCGCACGTACGCACGCAAACACACACACCTAGGAAGAGGCTGATGCAGAGTCACATCAGGACATATTGTCACTGTAACCATGGTTTCTCTCTTAGGCAAGCACATTCACACTTATTGCAAGCTAGATATAGACAATCCTCAGGCACTAGTCACCTTTAATCAGGGTTTCTACATCAAGGACACCTTTCATAACTTCAAACTGTTCGAGGACCTCACAATAAGTCAGTGTGATTTCAATTTCCCAATTTCCAAATTCTAACTGAAATATCACACTAGTCAAAATCCTGAAGAAAGGTCCACCAATCAGAGTAGTCGCTGTTACTATAGAAACTGAGAATGATGTCATGAAATCAGACTCTCCACTCTCAACTTTGCAGTCTTGTGTTTAATACGTATGTCAAGATTTTGCAGTATATTGACATACTGACAGCTCGTGACTTAAAGTCTGTAGTTACAGTATATCTTCACTGCTCATCTACTGGATGTTACAGCTGGTGTGGTAAACAATTACATTATAGCTCTATATCACTAATACTTTTAATTTTTACTTTAATTCTACACAATAACAAAAGAACAACATCAGCAAAAAGAGATACTGTATACACTACTGTTCAAAAGACTTGGGTTAGTAATTTTTTGACAGTGCCAATTGAAAAAGACTATAACGTTACTAGGGGTGCACCAAATTTCGGCCGTCGAAAATGTTCGGCCGAAAATGCCATTATCGGTTTCGGGCTGAAATAAAAAAAACAGCCGAAAACGTAAACCGAAAATGAATGTCACCCGCCCCTCCCATCCGTGCGCAAGCGCTTAGGTTTCACTCACGGTCGAGCTGTAATCACGTGACGCGTCTGCCTATCAAAGATGAAGCATGTCAGCGGTATGAGAACAAATAGAGACGTATCCAGCTCAACTACCCATTGCCAGAAGCGACAATCCCCTTGACTACTGGCGTGCGAACGAAGGCCGCTTTCCGTTGCTTGCGCGGATTGCACGCAGGTATTTATCTGCCCCAAGCAGTGTTGCCAAGTTCACGGTTTTCCCGCGGGATGTTTTTCCATGTCCGCGGGTTGAAGCGACCCCAATTATGTGATATTTAGACCCAGGAATGCGAATTTTAGCAGCCAATAAAACACATATTTTACCCCCCAAATGCCATTTTTCCCGGAGAACAGTGACAGACTATTCAGTGCAGCATCTCATGTTCTTAATGAGAACCATTCAGTGATTTTGTGTGCAGTTATTCAGATAATTGTGGATCTTTTTTTGCACAGCTGTTAAAAAACTATTTTATTTGATGGAACATAAAACTTGAATAATAATATTAGGCCTATTTGGTATTAGCCTATTATTTATATTTATTGTTAAAAATATTTTAGGTTGTGTTATGTAACTTAATAAAAGTTTGATTACTCTATTAGTTCCTGATTTTTTAATTTCAGATCCATTAAATTCAAGCAATTTATATATATATATATATATATATATATATATATATATATATATATATATATATATATATATATATATATATATATATATATATATATATATATATATATATATATATATATATATATATATATATATATATATATATATATATATATAATTGCTTGAAATTGCTTGAATTTAATGGATTAATATATTAATATTAATATATTAGTATACATTTTTAAAAGAGGCAATTTTCTGCTTCAGTTTCGGTTTTCGGCCAAGTGCATCCTAAATTTTCGGTTTCGGCCCAGAATTTTCAATTCGGTGCATCACTAAACGTTACAAATAAACAAATGCTGCTCTTTTGAACTTTCCATTCATCAAAATAATCATCACAGTTTCTACAAAAACGGCAAACTGATAATAATAAGAAATGTTTCTTGAGCACCAAATCATCATATTAAAATGATTTCTGAAGGATCATGTGACTGAAGACTGGAGTAATGATGCTGAAAATTCAGCTTTGCTATCAAAGGAATAAATTACATTTTAAAATATATTCAAATAGAAAACAGTAATTTTAAATTGTGATAATTTGTCACAATATTCCTGTTTTTATTGTATTTTTGACCAGATAAATGGTGAGCATAAGAGTCTTCTTTCAAAAACATCAAAAAAATCTCACGACCCCATACTTCTGAACAGTAGTGTACATACAGTGAGGTAACAGAGGACTTTTGACCACTAGTTAAAATGCTTCTATTTTCCATTTTTCTAATTTATTAATACACTTCTCTATATCAGATGGGTGAAAACCATTATAGAGGACTGAGACAAGATCTGTGGAAAATGCATTTGCTGCAATATGTTTAATCTATTTAAGGCTGGAGAGCCGGAAGCTCATGCTAACCGTCTCTGCTCTCACACACATATGCTAAACAAAAATGTAAAAAAAAACACACTTACACATATGTGCCTAAAACGATTAATTACCAAGATTGAATCAAGATCTATCCATGCATTATAATATTTCAAGGATGAACGAACCGAAAACAAGCTAAACTGACAGTAACAGCACAAATACTGTGCAAATGTAGCTTTTCAATGATTAAACGGGGGTGGTTTAATGAATGAATGTGTGAGTATTGTACAGCCCAGCTGCACTATGGATGTCATGTGGGTTCACAGGCTCTACTGTATTGAATTTGACAGGCCATCTCTGCAAGCTGAGCCCTGGGGTTGGCAGAAGAGCAGTGGCCCTGGTGACCTTCAATGCCCTGAGCGTAACACTCCTTCTGAGTATCAGCTGGGTTTCTGCCCTGCTTCCAATCACAGCTAAGAAACAGTCAGCCGAGTCACACAGGAATGACAAATGACAAATTAGACCACTTTAATAGCTCAATATTTTCTCCAAGATAGCAACGAGAACAAACTGAAAGCCAATGGAGAGTTTTGCTTCAGATTTTCCTCAGATTGTCCTACGTAGTAAGCTTATATAATGTCTTCTCTAGAGTTTCAGAAGAGATCTCAACAATGACTCCAACCGTGTATCTTCAAAAAAAAAAGAGATTTCAATGTCAAACTCAAATATTTCTCATCTAATTGTTTCAAAGAACAACGAGTTTTAGAGCCCTTATTTTACATCAACAATTCTCATTTGTGTTCAGAAGGAATTTCAGGAAACATCTGAGGAAAAAAGTCGATTCAATAAGTCTCATAGGCTTAAAAAAACAAGCTATGAACAATGAAATGTCCCTCTCTGTAAATGTGTGTGTGCGGCTTTACATTTAGGACCACAGTTTAATGAATGAATTGGCTCATTTAAATGTATGTAAACCCTGATGTCTTATCCATATCAATGCAAAATGTATGATCCATTTTTTGTAAAACTATTGCTTTGATTTAGGACTGTTTAAATATAAATGCACATACAGAATTAAATAAATCTATAATAAAAACGGCATGCAAAAGCATCAAAGTGCATCTTTACGTGTTAAAGAGCAGCCTTGCTCAGAATGAGGACACAAATTTATGCGAGCGGTCATTTGTAAATAACGGTGATAACATCTATTTTTAGCTCAATGGCACATGGCAACTTTATGCCGTATACATAGTAAGACAAAAAATATGTAATATATGTTTTATATATAAACTATCGTTCAGAAGGTTGGGGGTAACACATTTTTTTGGGGGGGAAGAAATATGTATTCATTAAATTGATTAAAAGTGACAGTGAAGATATTTGCAATGTTAATTCATTTCTATTTTTAAAAAATGCTGTTCTTTTGTACTTAAATTAAGAAGGATCATGTGACTAAAGACTGAAATAATTCAGCTTTGCCATCACAGGAATTCATTACATTTTAAAATATATTCAAATAGAAAACTGTTATTTTAATCTGTAATAATATTTCTCAATATTACTGTTCTTATTGTATTTTTGATCAAATAAATTCAGCCTTGGTGAGCATAAGAAACGTATTTCAGAAACATGAGAAAAAAAAGACGCTCGTCTGTGTGTGAAGACTGTGCACTGCACGAGCCAAAAGAGAAAGTAAACCCCGCCTACTTTGATTTGATTGGCCATTTCGATCATTTTGACATTTACGAGCGCCGTTATACCAGACCACTGAGACAAACCAGACTAAAATGTAACTTTCAAACCTTTTTGTCATCCTAACAACAACATACAGAGCACTGCATAATGAGAATTTCAAATATTCAAATATTCATCTGTGTCATTTGCCCTGACACAAATGAAATCAAATTATCTTTCAATGCTTGCAGCCATCTGAATCAGGAATGCTAAACATGTAACAAACAGATAGTCATGGATGTCAGTGATCTAAAGTCTGGAAAACCGCCTGACAAAGTGTTACAGGAAATGAACTAAAAATACAAGTAAAACATGCCTCAAGCTGTTATTTCGCCTGATCAAACCATTGTGTTCATGACTGGGTTGACAGTGTCCCTAAGAAATGCCGTTTTTCTCTTAAAAGTGAGATGGCACTAATGAGGATTTTTCTTGTCATAATTGGGTCACTTCTTTAATTATTCATCAAGACTACATTATGCCCAATGTTTCAAGAGAAAACAGCAGAGCCCTCAGAAAAGCAACCCGAGGCGAGTTCAAGCAATTACAATAAAATTTCAATGCTTGGAAAACAGAAATGACAAGACGGGCCAACAAAACTCTCAAGGTATACTTAAAAAGGTGACCAACTCATAACCTCAACCCCTTGAGATGCTTCAAACACAAGAACATTTCCATAATCTCTCTGTGAGAGTCCTCTCAAGATGATCACATAATATGTGAATGATTTTCAGTTAAACTTCATACCAAGAGACTGGTTGGCGCCTGTCTTACTTTTAAACAAGATCGACCCTGAAGAGAGCAGTGTGTAAAGTAGCCTCGGTTATGGCTTAATCAGAATCATGAAGGTTGAAATCCCAGGAGGTTTTTGCATGAGGAGACATGCCCATCTCCAGGCAGCCAGGCATGTGCTATGGAATCTTTAATAAAGAGCCAGCCAGCTGAATCCATAAAGCAGAGGCACATCAAACACACTATTCAGTGTGCCGTTGCTATCCTGGAGTTCCTGCTATTGTGCGATCCTGCCGTATTTCTTTCTGAAGTGTACACTTGTCTACAATATGCCTTTGGGAACATGGCGACTTTAGGACAGGGAGATTAACTGCAAATATCGAGGTCCTTTACTGAACTTATCATCAGCTTTTGAATTTGCTCTTGATGATTTAAAGGGATAGTTCACCCAAAACTGAAAATCCTGTCATCATTTACACACCCTCAAGTTGTTCCAAACCTGTATGAGTTTCTTTGTTCTGCTGAACACAAATGAAGTTATTTTGAAGAAAGTTTGTAACCAAGCAGATAGAGCAACCATTGACTACCATAGTATTTTTTTCCCTACTATGTTAGTCAATGGTTGCTCTATGTGCTTGGTTACAAACATTCTTCAAAATAACTTCATTTGTGTTCAGCAGAACAAAGAAACTCCTACAGGTTTGGAATAACTTGAGGGTGAGTAAATTATGACAGAATTTTCATTTTTGGGTGAACTATCCCTTTAAGGCCCGTTCACATCAACAACAATTACTATAGCGATAACTATATTAGCGTCCACATCAGTGCCTTTGCTATCTGCTACCTACATAACCTCAAGTGGCACCTCATATGAACGCTTGTATAATTAATTCACAACTGATTTCAATAGAGCTTGAGGTTAGCATGCTGCTAAATTAAGAATATGATATTCTAAAAATAATATGAATACACAGCACACACAAATATTGGGTAAAATATTACATTATAATTTTTTTCCATATAATTATTTAACAAAACTTTTATAAATAAATATATAAATACATAAATATGTTTTTTTTATGTTTTTTAATATATAATATGCATATAAATAAATAGTTTTTTTTTTATAAATGGTTGGCATTGACTTAAAGAGTTAGTTCACCCTAAAATTAAAATTAGCCCATGATTTACTCACCCTCAAGCCTTCCTAGGTGTATTGACATTCTTCTTTCAGACGAATACAATCAGAGACAAATGTCCTAGCTAATCCAAGCTTTATAATGGCAGTGAATGGCTGCCCAAAATTTGAAGCCCTATAAAGTGCATCCATCCATTATAAAAGTAATCCACATGGCTCCAGAGGGTTAATAAAGGCCTTCTGAAGCGAATCGATGGGGTTTTCTAAGAAAAATATCCATATTTAATATATTTAGGTAAAATATCTAGCTTCCAGCAGACCGCCTTCCGTATTCAATTTAACGCTACGCAAGCGGTTTGAATTGCGAGAGCCGCGTTTACACTTCCGCTGAATACGGAAGGCGGCCCGCCGGAAGCTAGATATTGTACTTTATAAAGTTTTAAATATGGATATTTTTCTTACACAAACCCATCGATTCACTTCAGAAGGCCTTTATAACCCCCCGGAGCCATGTGGATTACTTTTATAATGAATGGGTGCACCTTTTTAAGCTTCAAATTTTGGGCTGCCGTTCACTGCCATTATAATGCTTGGATTAGACAGGACATTTTTTAATATAACTCAGATTGTATTCGTCGGAAAGAAGAATGTCATATACTTGAGGGCTTGAGGGTGAGTAAATTATGGGATCATTTTCTTTTTTTGGGTGAACAATCCCTTTAAAAGTCAATGGGGGCCAGCAACTGTTTGGTTACCGACATTCTTCAAAAAATCTTCTTTTGTGTTCAGCAGAAGAAAGAAATTCATAAAAGTTTGGAGCAACTTGTGAGTAAATGATGACAGAATTTTTATTTTTGGGGGAACTGTAATTATATTTACATTTATATATACATTTTCCACCAAGAATATGTGATGCTTTGGATTTGAATCTGCTCAAAAGAAGGCATCTTGGTACCTTTTGGAACATCCTTTGCATTTTTGTGCATATGATACCTTAAAATACAGCCTATGTAGGCATTACCCTAGGTTTTGGAACCGTGTTAAATGTTACACGACACATGCAAGCTTACATGCACATTCAGGCAAACGCAAAAAAACTTACGTGATAATGAAGGTGGTTGTGAGTAACAGTGTGGTCAGCAGTCCTCTAAGGCAGTCTGCGTTCTTCCGCTGTCTCTGGTGCATCTCTCCTCCACAGTTATCACAGCAGCGGCATAAACAAAAGAGAAGCCCCACCAGCGGCAGCAGCACGGTGAACAGCAGGCCCAGTGCCGCACACACCACAAATCCAATCTCATAATAAATCACCTGCGCACAACACAAAGTTACACAGATTAGAATTTCTTAAATGTTCTATAAATACAAACAAACTGAATTCCAGGAAAATAAATCTCAGTCAAGGAAGCCATCCAAGTTGCATAGGTTTAAAGGTCCCATGGCATGGCATTTTTCTATTATTTTATAATGTTTCCTTAGGTGTGCTTATATTGTTAGTATGATTTTTACATCATAAAATGTCATAATTTAGAAATAAAAGGCTTTTTTTCAATACTGATGTTTGTCCTCGGGCTGAATGCCCTGTTTCAAGAGGCGTGTCTGCTGTGAGACTTCAGTAAAAACGGCCACTTTTGTGATTGGCTGACATCTTTGCATTTGAAATGAGCAGAGGGGGCGTGGTTTAACGAGGTCTACCAGGCACGAGCTGCTGCCAGAGAGACGGATGGACCTGAGTTCACTTCCCATCAGCTCTGTCAGCACGTCTCAGTTCAGTGAACTGTTTTAGTTACTAGAATATACTTCAGGTTATTCGTTTATTTCTAGTCGGAGGGACTGTCAATCATGTCAGAAAGTTAGTAACTCTAGTAAATTATGGATCAGCGCTGACGCGAAACGCGAACCGTTTAGAACGATTCAGTCCGATTTGGTGAACTGATTCGGTTCACTAAAAAGAACCGGTTCAAAAGAATGATTTGTTCGCGAACCGGACATCACTAATGTACCAGAGACGGAGCGATTGCTAACAAAGTTATTTATAGTAACTACTGAGTTGTGAGAGCGCTGGCAGGGCAAGTTTATTGTGTTTGTATCTGAGAGTTCTGAATAAATACAAGTCCCAGTCACGCCGAGTCCGTCTTCATCATTATTCTACCAACTTTGTAACACATGCAAAGTACCATTAATCCAGTTTATTGTGGGGATAGCTGGCTAGCCTAGCCGGAGACCCTCACCCTTACCCCCCGTCTGCTTAATCTCGCGCCGCGTTTGGTGCCTCCGCTGTGGGCCAGATGCAGTACTGGGGGTCGGGATGTTGAAGGCCGTGCAGCCCGAGCCTCGGCGTGCGTGAGGTTTATCTCTAAAGATGTGAGTCTGCTGATGTTGAGCAGAAACGACTGTATGCATATTTTAGAACAGATAGACGCGACGAGGACGTACAAAACACTGACTCACAAGATAGAAAACAACGTTCTGTCTGGAGAGAGAGAAGCCGCAGTGTGTGCACAAATAATAAATAATTAGCTACACATAAGAAATCACTGATCACAGATCAGAAGGAACTGAAAAAAGACTTCTGTTTTCATTTGTACATCCAAACACTGAGAAACTGCCAGCGTTCACTCGTTCACAAGCCATGATCTCTTGAGCGCTTGCTTGGGCGTGCCAGATTCTCTGGGTGGAGGAAAGAGAGGTAACCGTTCCTGTTCTGACGTCAAAACAACAGACTTCAGGATTGGCTCGTCTGGCCTGTCATTTTCTCAAAGGCAGAGAAAGACAGCCAGAACTCGGTTTTACACCGATCAACATTTCTATCCACTTGGGGACAATATTCAGGCTAGGGGAACTCATATTAATGTTGAAATACCTCATAAAATGAAAATTTCATGCCATGGGACCTTTAAAGTTTCGGATTAGTTCATCCACTACTAAAAGGAAGGAAAGAGAGCCAAGTCTGTATGTTTTAGAACTACAATTACACTAAATGAGCACTTCATACACAGGCATTATTATATTATTATGTTACTATTATTATTATTATTATGTTAAACTGTAAAACGAACATCAAGATATATTTAACGTGCTACAAATTATTTTCACGGTTCATAATAAAAATTAAAAAAAAGGCAATGAGACAAGCAAAACATTTGCTAGAGAAAGCGCTTTTTTCCAAATAAAAGCAAATATCCTTGACTAAAAGCCTTCCAAGGAAACTGCATTTGAAATTAGGGAAATTAAACCATGCAAAATTTCCATGCTGTACGTATAACATGATGGAATAATGTTAAACATTTTATCCATATGCTACCATTGAATCCGTTTGCACGTCCTGTGGCATTATGGACACTTCTGAATGAGCAGGGCTCTCCTCAGGCTAGCTTGTGGATAAGCTTAATCCGCTGAATAAACCAGAGGCTTTGTCTGTCACCAAGAACCCTCACTTCTCCTCAAGGGTAGAGCCTTTCCATATTTAAAATTCTCTAAAAGTGGTTTTAAAAGCTCATTTCCCCTCATGCCTATGTGGGTAAGAACTGAAAGTCTTGTTAGAAATTACACAAAAGCTTAGCAGCTAAGACTATCAAGGGGGACTTCACACACATAGCATAACACACTGACCCTCTGCTGAGCTTCTCTAGTATCAGCATATTCAAGCTTTAGACTGGCTCATCTACGGATGACATCATCCCTGTTCGCGCAGCCGCACACCTCACTGGGTCATAGCCGAGCTAAAAATTGCAGACAGCAGACGAGGACATTTCTGTGTATCTGTGATTATCTTACCAATTACAGAGATGAAAGTGACATTTAATACTTGTGTTATATTCCCACTTTTAAAACGTTATCAAAAGTGTGTAATGTTGATTTAGAGCTGAGGTGTAGCAGTTAGCACATAGATATGGTGCTTATAGGATGGTGATAAATTTAATCCAACTAGCAACATTTTAGAGGAATTATTTATTCATGCTACTTTTTTATAGATTAATTATGGAGGTATCAGGGCTCTGTAGTGCAGGCATTTGCGACTAAACAGAGATGTTTGCGAACTGTAAAATGTATTTAGGAGCATGTGTGCTAATGAAAAAAAGTCCCAGTAGGATCTTAGTTTTATGAAATTTAAGGTCATAAAAAAATCTTAAATGGAATAAAAAAAATGATTATATTTAGAGGTCTTAAATTTGGGGATTACATACATTTCTTTTTCATTATTATTATTATTATTATTTTTTTTTTTACACAATAACTGATATCTGGCATTTAATTAAACATAAACACTTTATTTATTTAAAAATATATGTACCACATATTAAATATAAAATACCACATATTAAATGTTAAATATATTAACACATTTAACATTCATACATAATTATTAAATACAGTTTGAAGTAGAAATATTTAAAATCTAGTCTGATTTTTGTATAAATTACATTTTTTTTTCTCCATTTAATCTCCATTTGCTAACCATTTATTTAAATATTAAACAGCGCTAATTCGTTTTTCTTTAATTTGGGTGTCACAATCCCTCCTACTCTAACTTCCGGTCTCCTCCCTATTGTATCTGCTTAAAAAGAAATAGAAAAAGCCCTACAATTTTGTTACAATTTAAGCATGTTAAAGAAAACTATTAACTCTAGGTGTGCTTCTCAATCAGCTCCCTTGTTCATTAGTCAGGGCAAAGATTAGGGAGTTGTCCATTTTAAGGGCTGTTTCAATTGCAAAAATCCTTCCAGTGCCCTGAAACGTTCGCTCTCTAAAAAGTCCCACAATGCACCATGAAAACCAGGAAGCATCGATGTTCACCATGTTCCCTTACCAGAAGTTCTGAAGCACGAAACATTAGTCATGTGAGCCAACTCACTACACACAATGACACGATAGATGTTTTGAACAAACCGTGATTTAAATATATTTCTACATAAACATACATGCTAGACAGGTAATGAACTTAATATACCTAACATTTATAATTAATTTACGGCTGAAATGTTGCAGGTATATTTAACAAGCAAAGTATTTATCATAACGTTCTGCTGTTGTTCATATCAGTAGTGACGTTGACAACGAAACTGTTGTCATGTCACAATCAGTGTCCCAATGTGTAGTGAGCCAGGGTCCTTACCAGTGCCTGAATATGAGTACACAATATACTGATTCAGGAGCTAAGAAGCTAGGGAGCTTATTGAGACTAATGTCTAATGCAATTTTTTAATCTATCTAATGTCGTGTTCTAAATGGATGACACATTCACAACCAAAATTAGACGAGAAACAGACTTATGAACAGGGCTGGGTTCTGTAAGGGTTAGGTGGAACTAAGGAATAAGGGTGGTCAGACTTGGGTCCGGTTTGGCCCTTGACACCACTAGCAGTCCACAGACACACACACACACACACGTTACCTGTAGCGTCAGAACAATGTTTTCTGGCTGGGAGGTGCCAGATGATGAGGCATGCAGAACAGCAAAAATAGAAGAAAATACAGAACAGATGGTAAGCCAAATCAAATAAACCGTTAAAGAGGCAAATAAAAACCACTTAAGAACTAGGAAGAACACTGGTCATCTGTAATGGGAACCAGACCCATTTTGACAGTCCCAGGGATTGAGTGGATCATGGATTTGGCTGACAGTCACATCCATATCCAGCTTTCCATATTCTTAAGTGTTCCAAGAGCAAAACAGAACAAAACTGAAAAGTGAAGCGTGAATATGTTTAAAGATGAATTGGCTGATGTTTGACCATTTTGAGATTATCGTTCTTCAACCTCGTTAAATGTCACTAAATAATAACTCATTTAAATAAAGCTTTAATTAATAATCAATCTCAAGTGTTTATCCTTGAATAAAAATGAATTGCCCTTGAATAACCCTAGGAATAAAATAATATAACAAAATACATCTTCATTCACAGTCTTCAGTGTCACATGATCCTTCAGAAATCATACTAATATGCTGATCTGGTGCTCAAGAAACATTTATTATTATTATCAATGTTGAAAACAGTTGTGCTGCTGGATGAATTCAAAAGAACAGCATTTATGTAATTAATATAATATAATTAATACACTATAATATAATTAATATTATAATATAATATAGGCTGTTTGCTGAGAAGTGAATGTGGTAAATTATAGCACTATAATCGGGCTGTGTATCCGAGATTTCCTCTCAACAACAAAAGAAATGTTGGTGAAACAGATTCATTAAGTTTCGCCCCGTATGTTTGTTTGTTCCCAGGAGTAGGATGCTGAAACTTCAAAGCAAGAGCTGTTGTTTAATTAAACTCATTTTCGTTATTAAAAAGCAACAAATTGTTTCTTCCTCTATTTACTACAGGCTATAATGCCAAAAGCAATTAACAGCTCTTCCAGAATAAGCGCATGATGGGGCAAGGCTCGCTCCTTGGCTTTCATACTCAATTAAAATATTGTTTCATAATATATGCGTTGAGACAATGTCCCCGCAAATTAACTGTGGTGGCGGAGCACGTAATCGCATGGAGGTTCAGGTAGGCACAGTCGCATGCACTTACCTTCTGGTACTCGGATTGTATGGCTCCGAATTTATCCTTTGCCACTCTGATGACGAGATCTGCAATGACAGGGGAAAACAAAGTCAGCATGCTTCGGCCTCTTTCAGTGCCGCCACGTCAGAACAGGTTACGTAATGTTATTCAGCATCCATCTGAAAAAAACCCCCCACCAACAACGAGCCCACTGTGGATGAGCGTAACCCTTCAGTACTGTTTCATCGAGTGTTTAGCCCCCAGCTGCCTCCAGTACTACAATTATCACAATCTCGATTGAAAATATTAGTTGTCTTCCTATAAACAGACACCACAAAGTTTCCTCGAGGAGCATCTGCGCAAAGTTTAATTGGTATATGAAATTCTTTATGACTGTGCTGATTAAAGTTGCATTACAATGCATTAAACGTTTGGATTACAAGCAAAAGCAATGACAAATCATATGCAAATGATTTGAAAAGCAAAAGAGACGGAAACAGTGCTGTGTTACATTAAAATGTGTGTATCTAAGGATGCTTTCACACCTGAGCGTCTGTTTTCTCTCTTGGTTTGGTTCGTTTAGGCATATGTGAACACTGCAATCATGCTCGGATCCGCACCAAAACAAATCGCTGCTGGAAACTCTGAGGAAACGCTGACCAATAATAGGACAGTTTTACTCGTATGTGACTAGCATAAACACATATTGGTACGGTTTGAAAGGTTGCCAAACCACGGATTCAGCTCCCACAACGCACATCACGCACAGCGTGTAGGGCACCAAGTGCTCAAGTGAGAAAATCCTCAAGTCCTCAAAAATCCTCAAAAGTGAGATTTTCCACAAGAAAATCCTCAAATCCTCTCCGCACTACCAAATCATAAAGTTATTACACCTAGGGCACCAAGACGGCCAGCAGCGGGACTGATTGTAACTAAATTGAGAACAAATGATCTATAGGTGTGAAAACGCCCTAAGTAGTACAATCTGTGAATAAATAGACAAAGTACAGCCAGTACAACCGGGAGGTGACAGATCACTTGCAAAAAAATAAAATAATTATTTAGAGAAATATTAACCTCAGTAGGTCAACTGTAAAAAACATAATTTTGACCACATTGTTGTCAGATTGTATTTAGCAGATTCCACCATTTTTCCACCCCCTTTTTTTACCATTTAGGTAGACAGGAGCTATGCTTATTACCTAGAAAATAGCTATCTGGAGACATTTCCAAGATGGTCGGAGAGTTCAACTCGCTGAATTTAAGTTTCTCCAGAGTATCTTTTCATAGAAATCTACTCTCTGTACTGTACAGTATATCCTGAAGGTTCAGGTTTTCCCCTCCCACTGCACCATAGTCTAATAACCACCAGCATAAAACATACAAATCACCTGGATACAATATCACAAACAAAAGAAGCAATGACTTCAAACATCAGTCCCACAGCTGTATCTAGACACACAATTAAATAGCAACAATGCCATGTGACTGTGATGTAATGTCATATTTGAATGATATAGTAACTAAATTGGCCTTATAAAAATGAACGAACACATTTGAAAAATGTTTGTCTTTGTAAACTGTCATCAAAATGAAATAATTTGTAGGCCCTCTTCTTATTTTACACATATAGAGAGCACTTATTCTCACCATCCATTCAATTCCCTATAAAGAAAATGAAATCTCATCCAACATTTTTTTCCCCCTCATATATATCTCATATGAGTCTAAGCCTCAAATTCCAGTATTAAAGTGGGTTGAAAACATCATAAGAAACGAGTGAGAGACAGAGGTACATCTTCCACTTGGTGCATTGCAGGGATTTTCAGCCCTCGATGAAGAGTGGCAGAGAGTCAATGATGTATCAAGTATTACTAAAGATATTTTTGAAATGCTCAGAGCTCAAATATGTTTCTAATATTCATCACTGTACCTGTGAAGACACCTTTAAGCAACAAGTCTTTTTTATTTATTTTTGCAATAATATGACTCTAATTGCCTTCATGCATTTTCCACAGAGACTTCCAATGATTCCTGAAGGCTTACTCATCTTCAAAGCCAGAAAGAAGAAGAAATGTTAAGGGGATCATAGCATGTGGCCATGAAAAAAGCATTACCAGTCACTGCATTAGCCAGTCTAGCTATATTTTGCCGGTTCCTATAAGTCCCTGGTTAATTAGCATGACCTTAATTCAAGGAAATAAGTCTTCATTAAAATCCCTTGGTACATGATTGCCTTACTTTTGCATCACACCCAACAATGAGGAATTAATTATACAGGAAGGAATGACTTTCTTAAAGAAATTTGAAACTCCTTAATAAGTGGCTTCCAGTCATCATGTCCAACTTCTTTTTACCTTCAGATAACCCATGAAATTGCTTGATTAGGACAGTTTTGGCATATTTCAGACTATAACCTTGACACCTTGTGTAGCGAGTTTATTTCATGTATTATGTATGTTGCATCTTTTGGTATAACTTGGTTTGGTTTGTTATGCACTACTGTGAAGAATCGCTCTTGCGGTGCTTTGATAGTATACGCCACAGTGACGTGGCGTCTGCGGTGTCTCAAGTTGGACAACATTTTTCCCCGGCATACACTGCTTCAAGTCAGGCGCCGATTGATCTGCACAGTGCCGCATGAAGTCAAACACACCTACTGAGAAAGGTAACATGTTATTTTGCAATTGTTGGTTTTCCTGTCGAGTTTTATGAGGTGCAGTGAGTCCCTGGTTATTCTTCAGACTGAAACCGTGAGACATAATTTAATCATAGCTTAAATAATGATTTGCCCGCGTTGTAAAGAGTGATAGCATTTTGCAGCGTTTACTACAGTAAATTTGGCCGAGTGAATCTCTGAGCTGGTGTGAGTGAGTGGAGACAAGGATAATCTGCATATTCATAGTTATTTATCAAAATAAATAGAAAATGGTACAAACCTGCTTTAAACAAGTTTTAATTTAGCCATTATTAAAAACGTATTACTTTAGCTAAAGTATTTGTATAAATAATGTGTCTTTTGCCCCATGCTGGTGAGACCTGTTTTACCCTGTGTGTGGGGTATCTCAAACATTTTTACGATTTAACAAATAACACTTTTATGATTTATTGTCAGCCAAATCTGCTGCTCCATGGGTGCTCAATACAAACAATTTCTGCAATCATACACTATGGGAGTAGTGAAAAGCAATTTTTTCTTAGGTTGTGCCTTTAGCCCCATTGTACCCTATAATTGATTGGTCAAGTCAGTGCAAATATAATCAGAAAGTTGCAGAAGTGAATTGCTTTTGATTGTTTTTAGATGATTGGACATTTTTTCTTAAATATCATAATCTAAGCATGTACTTCATTATTTTATGTTGGTCAAGCATATCATCAAAACTTACCAAGCAAAAAGCATTTTCATTTCATAATTTCATCACGCAGACAGAGAACGAGAGAGTTCAGTGGTCTGTGGGCAGATTGGATTGTGGGTAAGGAATTAGTGGGGCATAGTCCTCCAGCTGTCTCTTCCAGAAAACTACAATTCTCAGCAAAAAGAGAGGGGAAAAAAAGGATGAGGAGAAAAGATCAGTGTGGAGAGGTGGAAAAGAAGGAGTGTAAAGGAGAGAGGCGAGAGGTGGATTTGTGTCTCTTATTCTTCACTGATTGATTGGGCTGTCACATACTGTACACACACACACACACACACACACACACACACACACACACACACACACACACACACACACACACACACACACACACACACACACACACACACACACACACACACACACACACACACACACACACACACACACACACACACACACACACACACACACACACACACACACACACACACACACACACACACACACACACACACACACACACACACACACACACACACAAGCATATATTTGATCATCCAGCCACTGTCAAAAAACACCCTACAATCGCTTGCATTTCCAAAAGTAATCCACCAAGCCAGCTGACTTCAGAGTGCGTGCAGCCGTGCACTGACAGCGATTTGCAGTGACAAAGCAACTGTTATTTTCAATGAAGAGACGGCGATTTGAGGTGACATGACCGGCAGACACCGATGGGGATATGCCAAGGTTAAGCTGAGTTCAACTTTACGTGATGCACCGACTACCAATGCATTTAAACGTTTGATTTCAGTCATTAAACAACAGTTCATCTTCTTACAATGTCATGAGCTTTAATGCAATTGTAGCCACCTGAAGAGCTACTTCTTAATGGCAACTTTACTTGTCTGTCTACTCTCCAACAATCCCACCCGCAGACTAGTGGCACTCAGACAGTGTCCAGAAAATTCAAAAAAGACTAAACAAACTGTGCTGGCAGTTTCTCAGGCTCGATCTATTTTCTCATGGTCCTCTGTGAGTACCTATTCTCATTTCTCTCTCTCTCTGACCTGGTTTGATTGGCTGTGCTTCCATTCATCTAACAGGAAGTAAACAAACTACAGGGCTCAGCAGTAAACAAAAGTGGGGCCAAAGGCGCTGAGTAACTCAAAATACCAGTGCAGACGCACACCTCAATGGACACTGGTACTCCGCTTTATTCCTTGGGGGTTACTTGTGGTTCCCTGAGGTGATGACATAAGCCTGGTACTTTTTGATAGAAATGCATGCTACCACTCAAAAGTTTGAGGTCAGTATCAATAGTTTTTTTTAAAAATTCAAAATTTTCACAAAAAATATATATTAGGCAACGCAACTGTTTTTAACGTTAATAATAATAATCATAAATGTTTCTTGAGCAGCAAATCAGCATCTTAGAATGATTTCTGAAGGATCATGTGACACTGAAGACTGGAATAGTGATGCTGTAAATTCAGCTTTGCCATCACAGGAATAAATTACATTTTAAAATATATATAGAAAATAGTTATTTTAAATTGTAATAATATTTCACAAAATTGCTGTTTTTACTGTATTTTTGATTAAATAAATGTAGCCTTGATGAGACTTCTGTCAAAAATATGAAAAATCCAAACAACCCAAAATGAAATGTATCAAACTTTTGAATGGCAGTGTATGTCCTAAGAATGTTATAAAATCTAATTGGATATCTAAATAAGTGGATTTGGGAGTTTGCTGACAGTTGCTATTTGTAGCCTATTTTAATGATATATTAACATCCACTATTATTAACATCAGCCTTTTCTTTCTCTTTCTACCATTCTCGCTTCTATGGCCATGTTCATGGCAAGTATGAAACAGCTAAGAATAAAACAAGTTTTAACATCAGTCTTAATCAATGATAGACAATATCAATGCACAAAAAGTGTCCTTTGATCTGGCCCTGGTTAGCACAAAGCAGAGGTCACGTTAACCGAATATTTTCCATCATTGACTGTTTTCCATCATTGACCGTCCATTATTTTGACCGATTCCACTGAGGGTGATCTATATTGTAACTTGAAACAGTAATTCCCACCCCTGTCCAGTTAGTAGAGTGTCCTCCAGTGTGGGAGCAGAGTGCAGGTTAGGGTAATAATAGATTATGACAAATTTTTACAGCCCTGTTAATCAAAATGATGGACAATGAGAAAGTCTAACGTAATCTCTGGCGCAGGAGTTTCTCTGAATGTGGTTTTGTTAGTGATCTGAATTTTCAAAAGGTAGAGGATGAACATCTGAGCATGTCTTTGCATGTCCATGACTGTTAGCTCACCCATTGGCATGCATTGTATGCCACAGGCCTCTTGTGACAAATCTCTGCACATCATCATCACGTTTACTAAGCCATAATCAAGATGTTTGCTTCACGCTAATAGCTCCTCTATCTCTCTGTTAAGTTGGTTTAGATTCTTTAGCAAGTTGTTTATAGCAGTTCTCATTTTTTTTGTCACGCTCCCCATTAAATCCGGGGAAAAAAACTGTTGCCAGGACTTTTTATCAGTTGGCCTGCATTGTTATTCAAAAAAATATAATAATAAATGTAATTATTTTTGTCAGTGCAGATGGCAAAGCAGAAGGAAAAGGAATAAGATAATTATAAGGAATTATAGATTAATTTGTGTTCTGTATAAAATAGGGCACCTTGTGGTACATCACATAAATGTGTATTAATTCCTGTCTTGTAACGCCACGCATGGTGTTCTTTCATCAGGGCAAACTTCTCTATGATGCAGCCATTTTGCAACCATCCTCTACGGCACTCGTTCCTTCCTCCTCTCATCCTCCCAGCAGGACGCACTCTCACACCCACGACTTTGCTTTTGAGACGTTTCTCTGCTAGTGCAGAAGAGAGAAAGAGATTTTCTCAGAAGTACGCCACTCTTTTTTTTTAAAGTTAAAAACCCCAACATATCTTCATAAATATTTCATCCCAAGATCTCCTCAAGGTGGCTGTGGAGATAAGCAGCCTTGAATACATTTGTAAGCCACATCACCTCACATTATCATGGCACGCCAGAGACGCAAAACTCTCTAAGGGTTTTTACTTCTTTTCAGTTACAACTAAAACTAATATCTGTCAGGAGAAAGAAAGTGATTACAAATGCCTTTTCAGGGCACAAGTCTTCTGAAATGTGCTAAGCAATAGCTGATAAGACAATCTTGTGCCAGCAACACACTGAAAATTTTATATGCTAGTTCTGCTAATGTTTAAATCATTATCTAGCTGAAAGCATACAGCTAAATAATAACTATACTCTCTTACTTGAAGACTTTGAAGAAATGTGAAGAAAAAAAAAAAAAAAAAAAAAGAGTTTTTTTAAGTGATAGAGGTCAGAGTGAAGTTACCCATGCCAAAGTCCCTTTAAGGCGACCATAAGATCCAGGGCAGCTATTATCCATCTAAGCAATTCATGAACATCTATCTTAAATCTCAAAAACTATTGGTCAAGAATACACTCACCTAAAGGATTATTAGGAACACCATACTAATACTGTGTTTGACCCCCTTTTGCCTTCAGAACTGCCTTAATTCTATGTGGCACTGATTCAACAAGGTGCTGAAAGCATTCTTTAGAAATGTTGGCTCATATTGATAGGATAGCATCTTGCAGTTGATGGAGATTTGTGGGATGCACATCCAGGGCACGAAGCTCCTGTTCCACCACATCCCAAAGATGCTCTATTGGGTTGAGATCTGGTGACTGTGGGGGCCATTTTAGTACAGTGAACTCATTGTCATGTTCAAGAAACCAATTTGAAATGATTCGAGCTTTGTGACATGGTGCATTATCCTGCTGGAAGTAGCCATCAGAGGATGGGTACATGGTGGTCATAAAGGGATGGACATGGTCAGAAACAATGCTCAGGTAGGCTGTGGCATTTAAACGATGCCCAATTGGCACTAAGGGGCCTAAAGTGTGCCAAGAAAACATCCCCCACACCATTTCACCACCACCACCAGCCTGCACAGTGGTAACAAGGCATGATGGATCCATGTTCTCATTCTGTTTACGCCAAATTCTGACTCTACCATCTGAATGTCTCAACAGAAATCGAGACTCAGACCAGGCAACATTTTTCCAGTCTTCAACTGTCCAATTTTGGTGAGCTCGTGCAAATTGTAGCCTCTTTTTCCTATTTGTAGTGGAGATGAGTGGTACCCGGTGGGGTCTTCTGCTGTTGTAGCCCATCCGCCTCAAGGTTGTGCGTGTTGTGGCTTCACAAATGCTTTGCTGCATACCTCGGTTGTAACGAGTGGTCATTTCAGTCAAAGTTGCTCTTCTATCAGCTTGAATCAGTCGGCCCATTCTCCTCTGACCTCTAGCAAGGCATTTTTCGCCCACAGGACTGCCGCATACTGGATGTTTTTCCCTTTTCACACCATTCTTTGTAAACCCTAGAAATGGTTGTGCGTGAAAATCCCAGTAACTGAGCAGATTGTGAAATACTCAGACCGGCCCGTCTGGCACCAACAACCATGCCACGCTCAAAATTGCTTAAATCACCTTTCTTTCCCATTCTGACATTCAGTTTGGAGTTCAGGAGATTGTCTTTACCAGGACCACACCCCTAAATGCATTGAAGCAACTGCCATGTGATTGGTTGATTAGATAATTGAATTAATGAGAAATTGAACAGGTGTTCCTAATAATCCTTTAGGTGAGTGTATATTTCAATAACATGTCAAATAAAAAAATCCTCAAAAAGTCATGGTGAAATCTCAATGGTTGTGTTCAATAAAAAAACACTGACACCGTCTTGAAGCAAACTGCACTAGGTTTGATGTAATTGCACGTCACATGGCTGATCATGACGCGACACGTTTGAAAAACAACAACTACTATTTCATCATTTCATTCTTTTCCTCACACAAAACTACCATATAATTTGAGAGGACTATATTACGTACAAATCTTATTGACTACTTTTAAGAAACTATTAAGAAAATAACATGGTGTAGGGACAACATGATAGACTAAATGATGTCAACATGTGTATGTGAACTGAAACAGGTGTGACAAAGTTTGGGGTTGGTAAGATTTTAGATTTTTTTTTTTTAAATAACTCATTTATACATAATTTTTTCAGGACTCTAAAAAAAACTGCATTTATTTGAAACAGAAACAGAATATTTTATAACATATCTTTACAGTCACTTTTGCCAGTTGCTGTGGCATTTTGTGTATTCTCCTGTTGTTGGTTTATAATTTTGTGTTTTATTCTTTTTATTGGAAAGCACTTTGGTTCACCTTGAGTGTTGTAAAGGGCTGTATAAATACATTTCGATTGATTGATTGACTTTTGATCAATTCCTTGCTGAATGAAAATATTAATCGTACTGACCAGCTACTGCCACATTTTTAATGGTATACATGTTTAACTCATTTCTGAATATTTTACATTCCATTTTGTCATTACAAACATGACATTAATCCTGTTGAAGTTAAAATGAATAAGTAAAAGTTTTTTTTATAGTATGGGACTGATGTCAAGTCAACGCTAATAATGTACCAAATGTCTGCAAAGTCACCAAAGATTCCTGCGAGGCATTACTGTTATTACCAGGTTTACAGAGCTAACAGACGTCCAAGAGAACTGCATGAATAAGAGGATTATACTGTAAAAAAGTGCATATCAGAGAGATACATTTCTAAGGGCATTTTACATTTTGCTCTTGTATCCTGTTTACTGCGCCAAAAGCCTTAGGGAGATGCGCAGAGTGCTAGCGCTGCCAGACGTCTCTTCCAAACAAAGCTATCTGTGCTCAGCAACCAGACTGAGGCATAGCAGTTGGTTAAACATGCTGTAAGTACTATAATAAAACATGACGGAGGAGAGACTCAGCTCAATGTGTCAAAAATCATTCAAAGATGAGTCTGCCTTTTCTGAATGATGTGTCTTTTTGGGTTTTGAGTCCCATAAATGTATCAAATTGAAGGAAAATACTAGACAAAAATAAGAAGTGATTTATTTCAAAACATAAAATAATCTTACCAATCCTAAACGTTTGAACGGCAGCTATTTTTACAAATTCACTTGATCATATAACACCAAGTTGGAAGCGTTAATTCCCAAACTTAAAGTCGGAATTGAAAAAAAGTAAATAACATTTTAGTATTATTGCAACCCTGTGGCCACATTCACACAGCAAAACATGACTGTCACTTGTGCCAATAAATGCTTAATCCTGTTCTGTACAATGTTCGTAAGGTTACAACAGCATTCAACAACCAAAATCAATTTTAAAATTCATCTTGTGACATTATATCCACATTATATAGTGTGTGAACTGAACTACTACTTCTTAATAATGCAGTGATATAATTACCACAGTTAGTCAATTCAACTGATACTCTTTTAAACACTGACAGCTCATCTGAGATGTGTGTCTTTCTGTGTCTTTCTTTTCCTTGAGGGACTTGCAGTGAAAGCAAATCACAGAGATGGAGGTACATGTCTTGTCTCATTTGCACATTTTGATATGGTCTGTCTTGCTCCATCAGATTTGCTTCCACCTGAGCCCTTCGCTGAAGAGGTAACCGATTATGGTGGAGAGACTTATACAAAACAGCTATAAACAAAACAGTGGTTTATTAAAAATCATCTAATTTGGTTAATTCACATAATAATAGTTTGGTCAAATACAGCTAAAACCAAAGGGGTTACATTTCTTCAAAATGCGTTTCCATCATAGTCTAAAGCAGTGGTTCTCAAATCTGTTCTAAGGACCCTTCATTCACCACTGCACATTTTGTGTCTCCCTTATCAGACATACCCAACTCAAGTCTTGGAGTATCTACTAATAAGCTGATGAGTCCTCCACATATCAGCTTAATATAGCCTAAAGTCAGTGGTGTAATGTAACAAAGTAATAATACTTTGTTACAGTAACTTAAGTATTTTTGTTATCTGTACTTTTCTTGAGTTTTTATATTTCTGTCAACTTCAACTTTTACTCCACTACATTTTCCCCAAAGCATTTTCGTGCAAACAAGTGCTCGCGCAACCGCAGCGGATTTATCTTCCGTGCGTCCGTTGCTATAGCGACTGACATGTGAGGCTGCGCGCTGCACAGAGCGGGACACTCTTACATAGACAACAAAACGGTATGTTATACACTACAGCATAGGCGTCGATTTCGGGGGGGACGGGGGGGACGCGTACCCACCAGATTTCGTCATGAGTCCTTTTGTACCCACCACTTTGTTTTTTTTTTGTTTTTTTTTTAAACCTCGAGTTCTATTTTGCGGTGAAGCATTGCTGACACACACATATTTTTTCCACTCAATTGTGTTGTAATAACGATATCTTATGTCGTTTTAACTACATCTTTTCTCATAATAACGAGATCTTATGTCGTTTTAACGACATCTTTTGTTGTAAAAACGTTTGAAAAGCAGAAGCAAGCTCCGTAAAATAGGCTCTTCCGCTGCCTGTATCAGTGGCAGTGCCCATAACACGAAATTGTTGTAATGGATTGATGTAGCCTATACAGTTCTTAACAGCCATGGGTAGCAGGTGCCATGGACCGCTCATGATTTAGCGTAATGACGAACCCCGGTGCAGCCACAAATATCATAATTATCTATAGGCTAGGCCTACTGTAATTGAGACATTCAAGAAATGTATTAAAAAGAAAGACGCTTTCAGCCTTACTCAAAGTAGAGCCCTACATTTCTGCCCGAGCCCGACGGGCCCCGACTTTTTTCCGCCCTAGGGCCGGGCTTCGGGCCAATTTTTCAGTCATAGCCTACCTCAGACGCGGGCCGGGCTTCGGGCTATTTTAGGCTATAGGACGGCGCTATGCAACACGCATCGCCGCAAATGAGTAAAGCAAGGCAACACGCAAACTGCCACAAGTGAAACTGAAAATAAGCTAAGTTTTAGATGCTCAAAACAAAAGCACAATCATCTTCATTAAAATTAATGAGACTAAATGCTCTTACCAGTGTTTAGGTCGCTCGTTCTCATAATGCGGTCTTTGATGTTGAAAAGAGCTGATGAATAAAATACTCATATCGGTTGATTTCGTTGACATGAACTCCGTTAAATGTGCATATAGCACGGGAATTGAAGATCGGATATTCATTTCGCGGAGAGGTGTAGCCTAAGGTAAGACAACCAGCATGTTTTTATTTTTAATTATTTGTTTAGATTGTGTAGCCCGTTTTGTTTGCGCGCGCAGTTGCGATCTTGTCAAAAATGCCTTTTTACTGTGATGGTGGTGATAATAGGCTAAACGTTTAAACGATGCTTTAAGTGTTTTTTATGGATTTAATAAGCAAGACAAGTCAAGTGTTGATTTCAGAGGCTAAAGTGTTGGGTTAACTCACTGTCGGCCGCTGGCCGCTTGGTCGTCACTTTAAAAAGCAAAAACTTTAGTTTAACAAACATTTTTCTAAATTAACTTAATAAAGAAACAAAACGAAATATATCTACTTTGACATTAAAAACAAAACTGAACTATTTTAATGGCTGTAGCCTAACTAATGTGTAATAGGGAGGATAAAAAAAACACGGGCTCCAGTGGGACTCTGATAATGAAGTGGTAAAAAAAAATTGCAAAAATGAAAAATATTAAAGAATTCGCGGGGCGCTTTCGTCGGCATGAGTAAGATAGGCTATAAGACCCGCAATATGTCTCTTATCTGACATTTTTATTTATTTACATTAGTAAGCTGCAGGACATAGTCTTTCAAAACATGACCTGCGCGAAAGAGAAAAAAAAAATGTACCCAGCACTTCTGAAAATGCACTTCTGAATGCGTCTCTGTCCCCAGCACATTTCAAACCAAACTGACGCCCATGCACTACAGTACAGGTTTTCCTATCACTAAGAAATAATTAATCTGTTGACTAGATGTTGTATTAATGCCATTGAGGCTGAGAGGATGCTAACCTTATTACCTCAAGCGGTTAAAACAATGTGACAAAAACACGTAAGTCTGACATTTTTATATTTAATGTCACGTTTGTTACCATCTATTTGCATTATTTTATATCCATCTGGACGTTTTTATTCAGTCGTTATGCAGCGAAGTGGCATATTTGAAGCTAGTGATGAGAAATCAAACTGTATCCTCATGCAGCCGACAGAAACATATAAACAAATAAGAAACTCATTCGATTTCAGTTTTTTTAATCATTATTGTTACATATTTTGATTAAATAACCATTGAGTGTTCTCTAGTAGAAGCAAATAAAGTGTGAAATATACATACAATATACATATAACGTTACTGTGTCTAATTTAAATGCTATGACTGTATGAAGGATTTATATGAAATGGTAACATTTTACAATAAGAGTCCATTTTTAACATTAACAAAAGTTGATTAAAACATTTTAACATTTTAAAGTCATCTCTTACATTAGTTACTGTACTATGAATTAACATGAATGATCAAGGTATAATTCATATATTAATATTTTTTATATATTTAAATTTTACAATAACCAGTTTGCCATTTTTTATTCAAAGAAAACAAAATGGAAGAAACAAGAGTTAAAACCGAACACAATCATGCTGCTTGCTGAACAGTTTTAAAATATTTGTTTGATCCTTTTGTATTTTGCATTTACTTGTACTTTTACTTTCAATACTTAAAGGTAAACTATGTAAGATTTTTGCAGTAAAATATCCAAAAACCACTAGGCCAGTGTTATATAAATTTTGTTCAGTTGAGTACTTAGAATATCCCAAATGTTTCCAACTATTTGTAAATCGTGAGAAATTGCTATTTTAACCAAGGAACCGTGACGTGTGAGCTATGCGTTTGAGGGAGTCGCCTGTCGATTGCGTCATTTCTGCGTTACCCTCAGTGTCATAGCAGCCGCCGAGCGAACGTCATAACTTCCTTTTCAACACACTTAGATGTATCTAATACGATAAACAGAGTTGCGTTACCTCTTATGCTGCCTTCACGTGCTATCGGAATTATCGTAAATACGAGTTTCCTAGGTAAAAATTGCACATGAATGCCCTCTGATGTCGTGTTTACCACTGGGAAGTTCGGAAATAATTTTGATACCCCAATTCCCGAGATGGGCGTGTCATAAGTTTTAAACATGGTGGCGGGGAGAACAAGACTGCTGTGGCAGGTGTGGTTTTATTGTTTTTTTCCCCAAAACAGCTAGGTCGTCTTGTCTTGACATTAATGTAGTACATATTTACATGTAAGAGTAATCATATGAAGCGTATTGTATGTTTGGTACACAGCGAAAATATCCTGTATTTGACTGAAATTACAGAATCAACAGAAAGCGGACTATGTGGAATGTTTATATGGTTGTCGGTGCATGGGACACTACATATGATGTTGGTTTTTAATAAGATTTTCCCAATAAATAGGCAAGAATAACCTGGTGTCCACCATGATTCCTGTTCACTCCAACAACAAAGCACTTGAATGCAACAAGCTCGTAATCACTTAATTTCCGATAGCACGTGAAGGCAGCATTACTCATGACTGGAAAAGAGGAAGTGGCGCCGGCGACCGTGTCATAATAAAAGTCCCGCCGGCGACTATGCCATAATAACAGTCCAGCTCTTCAATCTCTCCTGCGGCCCTGCTCAGCTCCACAACACTCAGTCCTGCTCTGCTTCATACTACAGTAATGTTAATAATCGCATCCATGAACATGATTTCTGCCCGAGTCCTATCCTGACTCTTTTCCCCCGGCTGTGAGGTAAAGACCACATGTCCCAAGATTCTGCGCTCAAACGTGGTGTCATCAAACTACGCCTTTGTTTTGAACAGGCGACCTCTAGTGGACGGAAAAGTTACATAGTGTAGCTTTAAGTACGTTTAATATGAAAAAAATATTTTTTATACTTAAGTACAATAAATAATCATATACTTTAATTTTCTAGCAAAATATCTATACCTCTACTCAAGTATGGCTTTATACATCACTGCCTGAAGCCCTGAACCTCGTCGTCATTTTTTAAACTCCATTGTTGATTCGAATAGCAAACAACTCTTACTGAAAGCACTACAATAAACTTTTAAAAATGGTGGTTGAAATAAAATGCTGCTTTAACTCGACCAATGTCCAACACCCAAGTCCCACCCCCGAAAGTTCCTGAACTTTAAAAAAGCACTGCCTCGCAAACACGGGCTTTCTGAGGGGGACATTTTTACCCACAACTTAATTTAGACCCTGGCCCCTGTGGTCAAAACACACAGTACCTGTCCCTGGGGAAAGTTCCTGTGGTGAACACGCAGCTTTAGATCATCTATCACATGACTCCCTGGAAATACACAATTTGAATTCTACCATCTTTTCACTCAGCTCCAGATACAGTTTTTCAGCCAAACACTTTGGAGTCATACAACTTGCATCATGACACCACTGAATGGTTGATGGCACCACAAAAACAAACTCAGTCCCAAACCATTCACTAGCAACTATCCTGAGCTGTGGCATACAAACATCTGTTGTTAGTGACTTCATTATGTTAAAATTGTCGGTTTTAACTTATGTTGTGAGTTTTTTCACACAGTAGCTTTTGCAGAGAGGATCAGATGCATCCAAAATATTCACAAGGTTTCATAAACCCTTGAGACCTCTGCTGTCTATTTAACATGAGTGAACAAGCATGTCACTTCTCACCACCCTAATGCCATGAAGCCAGTGCTCGTGGCTTTTCTCATCTACTCCCTCGTGCCTAGTTAGAGTCCCAGAGGGTTACAATCTGTACTAAACATTAACAATAACAATCTGTTCAAGCACACATAAAGCAATAAGGCTCTTCTGTAACCAAGGAGTCAGTTACCAAGAAAGAGGAACCCAGAGTCACAACCACAAATAAAGAAAGAATAAAAAGGAAGGAAGAATAAGAGTATAAAGAAACTAACTAGAAAAAAAAAAGAAAGTGGGTGTGGTACCAAAAGTACAGTTCTCTCTTTCAAGCCCAGTATTAATAAAAACGGCATTAAATGCGAGTTCAAGCCACAGCTGGAAACAACACAAATCTCTTCACAGCATCTACAGGCACAGAGAGTCTTTTTAGATCAACATATGAACAGCAATTTGAGTTGCCCTGTATTCTGATACTCACTGAGGAAGGTTATTTTGTGTGTGTATGTGAAATGAGCATGTACATACATGATATATAATATCCTCACATTATCACTGCTTTTGTCAGTTGCAGTGAAAAAGTAACAATATGTTCTCTGTAGATAAAATAAAGCCTTTCACAAACATTCAAAATATACACACAATCACATACACTGCTTTACCAGTGTTTTCATCAGGAAGTCAGCAAAAACTAAATAGAAACATTAGAATAAGGGGTGCATAATATATTGATTATTGGCCAATATTGAATCGAATCAAATAAAACACTAATCATTTAATATGGCTGTTATGTAATCCCTAGAAAATCTCAAAATGAATATCCAGTTCCCATGACTATACATTCTAATATTGTGATGCCTAAATTCACTTGTACCATTAAAATGATTGATTGTATTTTGAATGTATTTAAACAAAAAATAAATCATTATTGGCTTATTGGTATTGGCCAGAATTATAATATGCATCCGTAATCAGAGTTACACTCCTGGAAAAAAAAGGTTCAATGAGGTTTTAAGGTTCTTGACACAATTTTAAAGAACGCTTTATGCTAAAAAGGTTTTATATTATGAGAAATGTTTTAAAGGGGTACTTCACTGCTGGTAAAATGGGGTTTCAAGAAAACTTGGCTATACAGAAAGGCAAAACTATTTTGAAATCAGTGCTGACTAGAGAGAACAGAGAAAAAAAGCTGTTGTCTTCAATTTTGCTAAATAAGTAGAAAAAAAACTTCAAACACCAATAATGCACTGGGCATGTTGCTGTCAAATACGCCTTGCTTTAGTAGGAAATACTTCTTCGCAAATGTTTAGTCATAATGGTGTTGACTTGTATTGTTCCCAAGTGGAAGAATTCAAAGAGTAAATGTTTAGCTGGTGTGAGTTACATTTCCGGTGAAGGATCCAGCGTGTTGTAGGCAGTGGCTTGAGGTTAATTAATTATTAATAAAAAAAAGATATATGAAGCACTTGACAGAACCTTTTCTTCCAAGAATGTACAGTAGAAATGAATAAACCTAACCTATACAGCAATTATTGGACTCCGAGTGACTACATTAATCCACCTAACTTCCTTGTATGTGCCCCATTTCTTATTGCAACATTTATCTCACTTGTTTTCATCTACACAGAATCACTTTTTAACTCCCCTGGAGACCTAAGGGACAATAACTGTCACTTCCTTGTGGCGAATTTTTATAAGAACAATGGCTATTGGGTGGAAGGGAACACACTTGCTCAGAAAAGGAACTACACAAGCCATCCCTGGTCCATCTACTGGTTAACACAATGTAAAAGTTTTTTAACAGACAAACCTTCATGGCTTATGGCACAGATCCGCAATTATGAGATCATCTGTGCCCATAGCCTGTTTAAACCTATAAGGAGATTCACACATTGCTGTTGACATTGCTAAACTGGGCATTTGTGTTTCAGTTCACACATGAATAGGGTCCAAAACAAAAAGAAGGAAACTCTGCAAGTCCAGACATCTAGTTACCCTACAAGCCTTTGTCAAATTTGTTTATATAGATTTCAATGGCATTCAGAATATTTATAAAGGCAAAGACTATAGCGACCACAGATTTATACTCAATTCTATTCTGAAAATAATCATAACCTCAAACTATAGTTTACTATGCAAGCTTGAACTGATCCACATTCCTCGCCCACTGTTTATGTCCTTACAAACTGTGCAATTCAGTCAGCTGACCAGTTGTGGCCTACTTACATACTGTTTTTGAAAAATGTATCAGTATTATTTTTAGGTCAAGGTTAATGAAGTAGGTTGCAGAAACTATTTATTTATTTTTGTGCACACATCATATAAAAAATCCTAACGCGGATTTCGATATTTTCCATTGGCTTGATCTCGCATAATCAGAAATCAGATTGTTCTGCCCACATTAAATATCATATAATAGGGTCTTAAAGACTTATTTTTTAATTATTTTTTATTATGCATTCCCAAAGCTATTGAGTCAGAACAAAATGTGCAAAAACGTAGAGGTACAGGCAGCAGCTCATCACTGGGGAAGGGACCATCTTTGTTCAATTCAATTCAAATTTATTTGTATAGCGCTTTTCTTTGTACCTTATATGCCTATAAAAGTTCATAGTAGTACTAGTGCCTTAAGGGTACATATTATTGTTAAACCTTTTAGGGGTAGATAGGGTATAAAAGTTGTCCTTTTAAGGGTACTGCCCCATTGAAAAGCTGTTGTAGCCCTATAGGCACAACATTTTTTCCTGACAGTGTATAATACTGGTCTATAGCAGTGCAGAAGTGTTAAAGGTAGGGTAGGCAACTTCGGAGAGGCAAGCAATAGCAAGTTATATCAAGCATGCGATCCCACCCTTTTTCAAAACACATGAACGCGCACATCAGAGTCTGCAAAGCGCCACGAGACGAGAAACTAAATTACCTCATGTCTCAAAGCACATAACATTATAATAATAAACTTAAACAACTTAAAGAGCTCTTACTTGTACCACCTGACTGCTGCAGATTCATTTCAGCGTTGATAGTGTTGAAAAAGAAATGCATAAATCTGAATCTGAGAACAGATCGGGTAGAAAGTCTCTAGTACGGATGCGCGGTATACCGGTACTGCAAAAATACCGGTATATATTTTATTTCAAATGGTACGATATCATGATTTTGCTCATTTCGGTATATGCTGCTGTTCCGAAGTTCACCGCTAGGTGGCAGCGCGCTACCCAAACTGACGCGAATCCGGCAAATGTGGCAACAGAACAAGATGAATACAGCAGTTGAATCTCACTCAACACGCACAGAACTCATTAATAAAGACAGGAGTAGATGTGAAATTTGGAATTACTTTGCTTATAAAACTGCTGAAGAACCATCAAACCTTGCCAAGCATCTGCCACTTAATTCCTGACTTGTAAGACATTAAGAGATCGACAGGTGAGTGCATAAATCAAACGATCTAATTTAGACATTTTTCTTTTAACACTGATTAACGCACATACATAAGATCGTATCGTTTAAATATAAAGAAATCTCCAGCATTCGTTTCAACCAGTGACGTTTAGACCTCATAATATTTGCACGCATACTATTGCACTATTTACATCCGCGAAAGACATAACCAACTGTGTTTATGTAACTACTCACTAAAGATTGACATTTTGACATAATTTTGTGTGTATTTGACTGAGGAAAAACAACTTAATTTGGAATGCGCAAGCTCTTTAGGCTTGTGTGTGTGTGTGTGTGTGTGTGTGTGTGTGTGTGTTTGTTGTTGGCATGAGCGCAAAGCAAACTCTCTCTCTCAAAGAGCTCTCATCCCATATGTATTACGAAATGCTATAAAATCGCTTGCATGTTCAAATTGGCGAGGTTTAAAAAGACGTGGGCAGTGATTTCCGTCAGTTGTCCCGCAACGGAAGCGAAAGTGTTGAATCTGAGTGCGCAGACTGCTTTTATAGTGCAGGTGCGATGTCTTTTGAAGCCAGAAGCAATGGAGACGCGCAGTAATGCTGAAATTACTTACAAAAAAGTTTCCAAATGACTGATTGATGTGACAATCTTTGTTGATTAATTTAATAATAAACATTTGCGGTAATTTCCCGCTTCATAAACCCAAAACTTGCGAGAGTGAGCAAAAATTCAGACCTTGTATGGTATCAATTTAATATCGGTACTTCGGTATTAGATTGTGGTACTGTACCGAAGACAAAATTGTGGTATCGAGCCATCCCTAGTCTCTAGTTGCGTCTATCTCGGTCTACAATTCACGTGCTAATGACGTGTGATGTCTGCGTGAGCAGGTGCACGGAGGTATGGAAATACATGTTGACAGGCCGGTAGGACATCGGAACAAATGCAATGATTGGACGGAAATGTTTTGGTCCCGAGACTTCCACAGTAGATATATGTACTAGGGCTGTGTTTAAAAAATCGATTCACAAATTCTGAATCGATTTTCATATTAATTTCCAAAGATCGATCCGTAACTCAGAGGATCGATTTAATATTAAGCCTACATTTTCCCCGTGAATTTTAATTTGCCGCGTCATTGAATTCACGCATGCGCGCGAGGTGGAAGGACATTAAAACAACGAACATGGCAGCTTTGAAAACTCCAGAAACGCTAAAAGCTGCGATCTGGCAGATTGTGGTTTCTCTTGATTTCAGGCGTTTATCCTCCGAAGCCGTACAGGGTGCGTCCCTGCCGCTTCAGCGCGTACACAACATCCATGGCAGTGACGGTCTTTCTCTTGGCGTGCTCGGTGTAGGTCACGCATCGCGGATCACGTTCTCCAGGAACACCTTCAACACTCCACGGGTCTCCTCGTAGATCAGACCGGAGATGCGCTCGACACCGCCGCGGCGAGCCAGACGACGGATGGCGGGTTTGGTGATTCCCTGGATGTTATCGCGCAAAACTTTACGGTGACGCTTAGCGCCTCCTTTACCTTTGCGATCTTAATGTCAATTCTTAATGTCATTTTTAATAATACATCAGGTTCGCGTCTAAATAATTGATCTACTGCTGCTGATATACCTCTGCGTCCTCTGTCGTCTACACCAGTGCAAGTTTGTGAAAGCAGTTGTATCAACACTCTGGAGGGGGGATTTTTCTTTACAACCATCAATACTCCATTAATTAGCAGTTGAATGTCTATAATAATAATATCAATATGTTGCATAACTACAGTCCTGTAATTCAGGTAACAGCTGGAAAAAAATGCTTTCTTCAAAAACACTTATCTAAATCTCGAAGATCGGATCGGATCAGATCGGATCGAATCGAATAATGATAATCGATTCAATATCTTGAGAATCGAAATCGAATCGATTCTTGATTCTTCTATTTAGACCACTTCTATTATTGATTGCTAACAGGATGTGAAGGGAGTTTCAACCAGTATAACAAAAAAAATTTTATAAAACAAATTGCCCACCCTACCTTTAATTTGCCATGACAGCAATTAGGGCTCTCTCTCTATGGACACACAATGAATGCAATCCCTGCTTAATATCAGCTTACTGATCATGGCAAATCTGATATAAAGATAAATAAGGGTCATGGAGGTGTTACTGATTAATACTGATTAGCGTTTGTCTGTCTTTGTGTGTCCACAGTGGCTTTCTGTGATCTACTTTGGGACAAATTAATTGCCAATTTTGATATGTGCAAAAACAGTTTTGCACCCGTTAAACAGAAAGGGGCAAGAACAGAACACACAACGCTAGTCAGACATAAACATTTTTTGATTTCCCCATGCATTGATTCTAATAAACATTCAAGAAGCACACATTTTCCTCATGTGAACATTTGCTTCGTTTTAAAACGGCATAGTTTCAAAAACTAAATGAAGAGCGATATTCCACTGACATATACATCTTAAACAGCCTCAAGGCAATGAATGTTGCAAAGAGGCTGATTTCAGCTGGGAAATGCTAGCGAGTCACGTGCCATAACAATTTACGTGCAATCTCCCTCTTGCGCTGTGAATTTATGGTAAGCAGATATGCGAGGGCATACATTTTAATGAGGAAACATCTGCATCTGTATTTGTACATTATACTCTAATACATGTTTTTAACTACAGCCCACATGGGATGAATGCTTGAAGCAGTGCTAAATTAAATCAAAGCAAGTGGAAAGGAGGAGTATGTGTGATATGGATTCAGATTGTATGTGTTTGGGCCAAGTTTTGACTACAAAACCCACCTACAAAGAGATTAAAACCTGAAATCACCAACACTTTGGGAAGCAGCCAACAAAACAGGAAAACAACTTAATAAAGATGCACTACTATTCAAAAGTTTGGGGTCTAAGGTTTTAAAAAAAAAAAAATATTATGTTTATTCAGCAATTAAATTAAACAAGAGTGGCAGTAAAGTCATTTATAATGTTACAAAATATTTATATATTTTTTAAAAATGCTGTTAATTGAAACTTTTTATTTATCAAAGAATCCTGACTTAGAGATTAATTGAATTAAAAATCAAATTAATATTTGAATTTGATCGCAATCCAATTATGTGTGTCATGTAAAGTATCTATTCTGATTGACTGAGTAAGCTAATATTCTAGAAATCCGAACAAACAGCTGAATTCTGCCATATACAATAGATTTTCTGAAAAAGGGGATTTACATTTATATCAGCCAAACAAAATTATTGCCAAACATGAGTGCTACGTGACACAGGCACAAGAAATAATTTTTTTCCCACTATTCTCGAGTTTCTAAAATCACCACAAGAGAATAACAGGAAAGAATGCATATATCACATTTCTCTCTTATTATTCTCTCTTCTCCTTATCATTTCATATACTCTTTTGTGTCTCTCAACTTTCATATCACATTTGCTCATAATAGCTTTTCTTCCTTGTTATTATACACCATTATCGCTCTCACTTACAATCTATATAATCCTATCAGCCATCTCACTCTGCCCATGAATAACCCCTCTGGTTTTTCCCAGAAGCCCTAGTGACGTAGCTTTAGAGCCACGCTCTCCTCTATTCCCAGCTGGGATGCCCTCTCACCCTTTCAAAAGCACTGCAACTCCCTGAACCTCATGTTCATGACATTCTAGGGTTACCCGGAAATGTCCCAGTATGCTTAAATTCTGTTATCTAAGGCCACTTTGCAGACGTCACCTCATAAGGAGGATTTCTTGCCTCAGTTTTGCTTAAAGGTATGGAAGTTTGTTTCAGCCACAAAATAAAAAAATAAAAAAGGTACTTGCAAATTTTTATCTCACAATTCAGATTGTTTTTCCTCAGAATTGCATGATATATAGTCGCAATTGCGAGTTATAAAGTCAGAATTGTGAAAAATAAACTTGCAATTCTGACTTTTTTTCTTGCAATTGCGAGTCAATTCTGACTTTATATCTCCCAATTCTGACTTTATAACTCACATCTGACTTTATAACTCACAATTCAGACTTTATATCATGCTATTCGGACATCTTTTCTCAGAATTGAGATATAAACTCGCAATTGTGAGTTATAAAGTCAGATGTGAGTTATAAAGTCAGAATTGTGAGTTATAAAGTCAGATATGTGAGTTATAAAGTCAGATATGTGAGTTATAAAGTCAGATATGTGAGTTATAAAGTCAGAATTTTGAGTTATAAAGTCCAATTCTGAGGGAAAAAAAACTGACTTCGTCACAGAATTGCGAGTTTATATCTCACAATTCTGACTTTATAACTCACATCTGACTTTATAACTCACAATTCAGACTTTATTTCATGCAATTCGGACTTCTTTTCTCAGAATTGAGATATAAACTCGCAATTGTGAGTTATAAAGTCAGAATTGTGAGTTATAAAGTCAGAATTGTGAGTTATAAAGTCAGATGTGAGTTATAAAGTCAGAATTGTGAGTTATAAAGTCAGAATTGTGAGTTATAAAGTCAGAATTGTGAGTTATAAAGTCAGATATGTGAGTTATAAAGTCAGAATTGTGAGTTATAAAGTCAGAATTGTGAGTTATAAAGTCCAATTCTGAGGGAAAAAAGACTGACTTTGTCACAGAATTGCGAGTTTATATCTCACAATTCTGACTTTATAACTCACATCTGACTTTATATCTCACAATTCTGACTTTATAACTCACATCTGACTTTATATCTCACAATTCTGACTTTATAACTCACATCTGACGTTATAACTCACAATTCAGACTTTATATCATGCAATTCTGACTTCTTTTCTCAGAATTGACTGACTTTGTCTCAGAATTAAGAGTTTATATCTCACAATTCTGACTTTTTAACTCGCAATTGCGACTTTATATCATGCAATAACTCGCAAAAAAGTCGCAGTTACCTTTTTTTTGTTCTGTGTCGGAAACAAGCTTCCATGTAAAGGGGTCATATGATGAGAAATCAAACTTCCCTTGATCTTCTAAGAAAAAAAAAAATATATATATATACTAAGAAAACAAACTGTATCTTCAGAATTCAAAACTTTGCGTAGAGAGGAACTAAACTAGAAAAAAAGAACAACATAAAACAGGTAAAAATGTTAAATGAAATGTGAAATGTATGAAAATCCAAACTTTCTGGCTACAAGTAGCACCTGATGTTCTATGCCTCTGAAAATCCCAACATTAGAAAAGAGCAGCTGAACTTTATTTTTAACGAGGTCCCTGACTGTTTCAATCTGTCCTTAACAGTTTGAACGGCACACTTCAGCGCAGAATGGTTTGCGAATCTGTCACTGTTACTGAAGGATGGAGCAGCTCTAACTATATTTGATCCAAAACCACAGCTTGTAGCAAAAAGCACAATTTCTCATTTCAAAAGCAAAGAGGGTGTTTACATAGAACTCTCAAATGAACATGAACATCAACTTAAAATAACACCGATTTAATTTTAAGGGTCAAAAAAAGGGACAGATAATACTGCCTAAACTCTGATATCTTAAAGGGGTCTTAAAAAACAAACAAACATTTATTCAAGTAGTTTTTTCTCTGAAGTCCATGAAGAGGGTTGGTCATTACTCATTACTACCATATGACAGTACCAAAACTTGCTAAAAATTAATTACATTTGTTGTAAAGAGGACAAAAGTGAAGTTTGTTTATCTTTTTAATCTGTTTTGTAATGTAATTCAATACCATGATAAAATGACCGGCAATTGTTTAGTAATGACCGACCTTATAGTCATGGATTTCAGAGAAAATACTAATACTAATCATTTAAAAAACATGTTATAAGACACCTTCAAGATATCAACGATTTGAACAAACCTTTTGGGTGATGCAAAAGTGTTTTTGAATGGTCAGAGTCCTTGCAAAGACTTTTGTATCTCTGGATGCCTAAATAGCCCCTTGCCTTGGCTAAATGTGGTTGTATAATCGAGGGCCGTATAGCTTAGGATCACTGCCAGTCTTTCATTACGCTCTCTCTCAGTTTAAGCCTTTGTTTCCCTCTCTAGAGAGAGAAATCCAACCCACACAACATGCTGGAGAGAGAAAGAAACTGTGTGTATGTGTGCAACTCTTCTAAAAATAAGCATTTCATTCAGAGGCTACAGCAATCCCACTTTCCTCTCAACAACGCTGCAGAACAGAACACCTGATGGGTTCACTGTCTGACATCTCATAATGCCATGCTAACATGAGGCAGCGGAGGAAAACGCTCACTGGAGTTTAAATGTAAATGCGATCATCACATTAGCAGCAGGAGAAGTTTAGTTATGACAGTGTAAATCTGATGTGCTCCTGAGAGGCTTACCATCAACACACAAACATCACTAATACAGAGGTACACACTAACTGTATAAATGTAATTGCACAGATAACACAATATCAAACCAAATGTTGTCTGTAAATAAAAGCTTAATTAACTTCACTTTTATGATCCCTTTTTCAGTGTTGGGGATAATGCAAGTTACTTAATCAGATTTCTATTTAAGTAACTAAATAAGTAAATAAATGGATTGCTTTTAAATTTACATCAAAATATCAACAACAAAAAAATGTCCCATTTATTTGACTGACAGCTTTTCTGTCCCTGTGTTGAGAGAAATTGTAAGTAAGTGCAGAGGCGTTGTGTGTGCTGTGTAAACATGATGGTTATTGTAGTTCTAGACTAAATGCGAGAATGCATTTACTGGTATTCAGTATTACTAAAAATGAATAAAAACTGTGAAATGCAAACTGAGAATATTACACAAACATGTAATAAATATGTTAAATATGCTTTATACATTTAATCACTTTATTAACCAATATCTTCGCTGCTGACCTTCGATGATCCAATTCAAAGTTTTGGCGCAAAAACGACCCGAGTTCAAATTCGCCTTTTGCCGAACTCGCTCTACTCCCATTACATGGGAATCAGAAAGGCATTTGTTTTCAATTCAAATAAAGAAAATATTCAAAAAGTGGAAATAAAGTGTCTAACGTGTGTTTAATAAAGTGTTTATCTGTTAGGGGTAGGTGTAGGGAGGGCTTTATTGTCCTAATAAGGCGGCATCCATTTAATAATTTTAATAAATATAATTACTAACATTCTGTTATTATTGCATACTGTTTAATGTACAACAACACTGAGGTGCAAATCGTATCTACCACTATTTATAACTATAAATAGCACTTAACCACTATTTACAATTATTACAAAGAAACTATTGCTCTTTTTACATTGTAAACAGAATCTATCGCTATTTTTACTAAAATAGCATATTGCTAAGAAAATACTGCTATTTTCACTGTGTAAATCTATTGCTACTTGCACATTGCAAATATATTCTATAGCTATTTAAACTTAGTGGAAACGGCAATTATCGCTATTAGTACTTACTGTAAATAGCATTGCTCTATTGCTAAGAAAATATGCTAATTTCGTTTAGTGAATATAGCGATGTCTTTTTAAAATTTGAAATGTTTTGCTTGAAAAATGTACTATCTTTCTAACAAATATACATGCATAAAAAATTATAAATTAAATAAATATACATATAAATGTATGTAAGTTATAATGCAGTGCCAAATTTAGACAAAAAATAAAATGGTTTTTCCTCATTATAATATCTCTAGTTCAGTATGGTTGCTAGATGTGTTATGCCACTTTAAGACAGACATAATTTATCTGTCGCGAAGCTAACGTATGACCACTCTGGTCATCATTATGCAATCAGTCTTTGAGATTCACACACCACAGATGTAGCCACATTCTCAATGTGGCTCAATGGCCACAAACAGCTTGAAATCTCCTTAAAGTGTTCTCCTGAATTGGCTGCCAACCAGAATCTCAGGTAAAGCACACCAAATGTGACTGAGTGTGTGCGGGTGTATGTGTTGCTGTCTATCCACAGAGCAGGAGGGCAAGATTTAGGGGAAGCTACAAGCCCTGCAGTGCTTAAGCACATCCTGACAGGAGCGTATCAGCAGCAGTGCCCAGCTCTCAGATAAAGGACTTCATGCTGCGAATAACCCTTTTGTGGTGACATGCTTATAACGCCTAAGCCAGGACGGAGTGTTTAAGCTGTAAGCACGTCCAAGCGGAATCTGCATACATATCCCGCATTTTCTGCACTGATTTTTTGGGGGAAAATCTGCCAGAGTCAGTGGAATGGTATTTAAATGGAATTTAAACTAATCAGTTGGTGGCTGGAAGCATTAGTAAAAAATATTTTTTTATTTATATTAAAATATATTTAATATTTAACTATTTGTCCTCCTAACAAGCATAATCAAAGATGTGACCAAAACAACAACAACAACAAAAAAGTCATCCTCATCCATTCACATTTTTAAAAATACATTTCCGGTGCCTGCTACATGAAAATGATAAATGGAAAATTTTGGCTGATACCAATAAGCCGTTAATTATTTTCTGATAAGAGATTGAAATTCTATAAACGTTTGTCTAAACAGATTTAAAATAAGAACACTATTAACTTTTAAATGCTTATAAAAAGTGAATTCAAAACATTAAAACATGTACTGAATGAAAAATGGATATTCTTCATGAGATTTACAAAATTCATTTAGATGTATCAGTGGTGCAACTGATGACAAAACCCAGGGTTCAGATCATATGTTTTTAGAGTCACTGATCGGATAAAAAAAAGGAGGGGGGGACAAATATAACAGCTTTCCATGTATTAGATTCATTCACAGCAAACACTACAGTCACACTTTAGATTAGGGTCTAATTCTCACTATTAATTAACATATTTTACCTCAATAAACTCATAATTACTACTTACCAGTGCTTGACATTAACACCCGCCAACCCGCCATTTGTGGGTAGATTTCAGCTGTGGCGTGTAACAGTCACTCCCACTAGCCACTTTGGCAGGTTGAATTTTATTGTAGTCTTCTAAAAGGCATCGGTTACAATTGCGTTGTGCTTTATAACCAATCAGACATGATTCTGTTGAGCTTATGAATGCAATGTCTAATAATCAGAGGCATTCAGATTAGTCATCAATGTTTTGCACTCTCTCTCACTGAAATCTGCACGTGCGATGTACCTAGGAGATTCATTCATCATACAGTGATTAACTGTTTTTGTTCTATTTCAGAAGCGAAAATGGTTTCAAACAAAGATCACAGCAGAACCGTTGCGCATCTGATGTGACTGGCATAAAGCTGGCTTGACGTTGGACGTTCGATATTTGCAAATTTAGGGAACGCCTCTAAAGTTACATACAACATTGGTACACGTTTCTAACTTCAATAGCATTTGAAGAGAACGACTTACAGTCATAAAACCAACTGTAAAGTGTTCATCCGGGTGTCGGGTTTTTTAGATTTTTGATATTTAATAAAACAAACAGTCAAATCACATGAAAATATGGATATGCTATACTGTATGGGCTCATACACAAAATTTGCTAGATTTAAATGCGTTAGAACACTGATGAGAATACTGCTTGAGAATAAATTATATTTACACCCCCCAAAATTGTTTTTTTCAGACAAGCAACTGTTTTCTCTGTCTAGATTAAGGAACTTTACCACAAACGTATCAGAGCTAAATACGCCTTTTTGATGACCGGTCATGTTATACATTTCATGTAGACTTGATTTTGGGAGTGTACAGTGGTCATTTACATATAAGCCAACGACAACATTTTGGCGAGTGAAAATGCTGAGTGGCTAGTAACTTTGGAAAACCACTTGCCACAGTGGCTGGTGAGCAAAAAAGTTAATGTCAAGCCCTGCTACTTACAATTAATAGTTCGTAAGGTAGTTGTTAAGTTTAGCTAGTGGGTAGGATTATGGGATGTAGAATATGGTCATGCCGGATAAGGCATTAATATGTGCTTTATAAGTACTAATAAACAGCCAATATCCTAATAATATGCATGCTAATAAGAAACTACTGTAGTTAATAGTGAGTATTGGACCCTAAACTAAAGTGATAAACTAATAAAGTTAGGCTAGTTCAAACATTATTAAAGACAAGTGAACAGTCAGCAATACAATAAAAACAAATATGCAAATTACAAGCATAGATAAATACAATATAAGTTACAAATAAAGTAAGGTCAAGCATTCCGTTACAGAAATGAAATAATTAAGTGTAAAATAACATTGCATAGTGTTCACTGTATACATTAAATATAGATTAATCTTTGTTAAAGCTGTGTTTTGTTGTTTTAATTAATTCATTAAACATAGAAGTTATTACACATAAACTGTTAAGGCTACAAACTGTTGATGGGCCCCATTGTCTTTTATAGTATCGGAATAAAAAATACTATGGCAGTCAATGGGGTCCATCAACTGTTTGGTTACCCATATTCTTCAAAAATATCTTCTTTTGTGTTCAGCGGAAGAAAGAAATTCATACGGGATTGGACTCATTCAGTAATGAAAAACAGTTTTGCTGTGGCTTTCTTTGGAACTATTTTCATTGGTGAAACTGAGCAAAAACATACAATATTGAAAATATTGTTTCTAAAATGTAACACAATTGTAACTTGTTTGCTGAACTGCATATATTTTGATCATATTTGCAATCATGCAGACATTCGGGAACAAAATAGCACTCTTGCCCATGTGACATAGCTAAACTATATCAGATGATATAAATTAAAATTTAAAAAAAACATACAGGGGCATTTTTTGATCTGGGCCGTTAAAAGCGATAATAATTCAACACATTTTTTCCCTATAATTAAATCACACCCTATTAGCGTGTTAAATTGATAGCACAAAAAAATGTACTTCATCAATGCTAACATTTTATTTGACACCTGATATAACAAATTTCTATTAATGTTCCTGAAAATCTATTTTTCAAAAAAAACTTAAATTCATAACTAGCATTTCCGTGAGCAAACAAACTAACTAGCCCGCTAACCACTTGGCATCTGGGAGTCGTCTTATTGGGCCTGGATTTATTTTCCAAGAGGACAATGACCCAAAACATTCTTCTAACTATTGCCGGAACTACCTGCGACGGACGGAATCTGCTGGAACATTGAAAATGATGGACTGGCCCCCTCAAAGTACGGACCTCAACCCCATTGTGCACATTTGGGGCAAGTTGGAAAATAAACTGGACAGATCTATTGTACATTCAAAGGAAATCCTTTGGCTTCAGTTGCAGAAGGCATGGGGTAACATTAGTGTTGAAGTTCTCAGAGGAATATTATTAACACTATGCCAGAGAGATGTGCAGCTGTAATTGCATACCAAATATTAAAGTTAAAAGTGGATTTAAACAGTACAACTCACTTCATCTGATATTTGATGGTCAGAGCAACCATCTGCATGTTTCATGAACATTATGAAATGAAATCATGTTTTGGAGGCAAAAAAATCTATATTTTCAAATCTGTCAGGTGTTATAATTTGGCCACCACTGTAAAGTTAAACACTGTAAATAAATAAAACCACTAATATCGATTGATAACCAATATGCTACTGATAAACCCACAACCTCCAATACTCAGCACAAAATGACCAGGCACTTTACTGGAACATTTTGATAATGCTGACAGTTGGGCACTAGGTTTACTGGAGCTCATGGGCCGCATGTTGGGTTGAAGATGCCCCAGGAAATCTAGTGGCATGTGCCAGTCCCTGGTAGCCTGGGAAAACCCAGACAACTTCCGGCAAATTTAGATTTGCTCTGCAAGTAGTCTGGCAAAGAGCCCATTCAAGCCCATTTCTAATCCCTAGAAATCGCGGCACCAATTAGAAACGTTGGGGCGGGCTTTACACGATGACGACAGCGCAGCGACGTTGAAGTAGATTTGCCTCCGTGGAGCATCACTCGTTCGAATCAGCTATCGCGTCTGTTTTAAGCGATTTAAATTTTTCCTTTTCGTTAAAACCCGAGCAAAGAACAACACTCGAAGCCTTCATATATAAAAAAGATGTTATCGCTGTCTTACCAACTGGATTCGGCAAAAGTCTGATACCAGTTTAGCCCTTTGGTGGCTAAACGAATGGGTCTTAGCGAGAGTCCTCTGGTAGTGTTAATGTTTTACAAAATATAGTTTTAAGTCCTTTTCAGGCGAGAATGTAGTTGTTTAAAGCTCAAATCTGTGGTTTATTTATAAAGAGAACGCCTTTTTTAAAATTTGATCTACCGTTTTCGGAGTTTTGAGCTCCAGTGGTTCAGCGGCGCTCAATCGCTCATTAACCCCACCGAGAGGCGCTTTTCCTCGGCCAGTCCTTCTGCCGTCTGCCGCTGGCTCTAATGTCTCTGTAGTGGTTAAACATAAGATATGATTCGTCTCATTTAGTGTAGATCTAACGGCTGATCTTTGCTCTCATTAATCTATAATTTGTTCCCAGACAGATCGTTTTGTCTGAGGGCAAAGTGAACTTTCATAACTTTATATTTTTAAGCTATTAAACTTTACTGTTGTAGTCTCCTAGCGCTGACTTTGACTGAATTGCTTTATTTATTGTATAGCTTCTACTTACCTTTTACTTACTTTTATAATTGCTATTGATGATCACACATAAACTGACATTTAACAAAAAGAGACTGGATTGCGTTTTGTCATATTTAATTTATTACAGTGATAATCATTACCTATATTATGTGTGTGTGTTTTTTTTTTTTAAATGTAAACGAAAAGAGGCTGTTTTTTTTTTATAATTCGTTTTGTTATAAACATGCATTGAAGATAATATGCATTGCCATATATACAAATATTAGGGGTGTAACGATTCGTTTTAACAACGATTCGATTCGTATCATGATTTGAGGTTGTCGATACGATTCAAGGACGATACTGGTTAATTTAGAACGATACGATCCGAAACGATTCAGTGACTTGAAATCGATTCAGTAACTTTTTAGCCAAAAATTGTGTGACTGAAATAAATATCTGGACACTGGTCAGTGCAGGTGAAGTTTCCTAGATTCCTGTTGTTTCTTGTAAGGGAATCAGGTATCAATTAATTATGGATATAAACAAACAAGTAAACAACAATTAATGGCAAATGCATTCAAATTTTATTTGAATAAAGTGCAACCAACAGTTTAGGTTGAATTAACAGGAAGTTAACCTTTTCTGCTCTCATTTTCAATATTCAATACATTTTCAATAAAAGCACAGTAAGTGCAACCAACATTTCAACAGTAGGTTAACCTGCTACTTCTGCTTTTGTTTTCCAACATAAAAATATTACAATATTAATATCAAAAATAAAGTGCAACTAACTTCTCTTCAGGTTTAATTAATAGTAGGTTTACCTGCTATTTTTGCTGTTGTTTTTCAACATTAAAATAATACAAATACAATATTATTATCAAAAATAAAGAGCAACCAACATTTTTTTCTGGTCGAATAAACTGGCTGAACATGCTACTACTCTCAGTTTAATAAACAAACAATATTTAACAAAAGATAAAATATAACCAACTACTCTTCAATGACTACAGATTTTTTTCAAAAATATCAACTGATCAACATGATCTGGCTGCAGAACACTTCTCTGTGCGTTCACTATGTCGCCAGCAGTACTAAAAGCTCGCTCTGCTGGCACACTGGTGCCAGGAATGCACAGATAACATTTAGCCAGGGTTGAAAGTACAGGTAGCTCTTTCTCCTGGTGGCTTGATCATTTCTCGCTCATTGGCTTCTCCTCTGCCATCCGCCATGCTATGTTTTGTTTTCTTAGCGCTGCTGCTGGTGCGAGGCGATGATGTCATAGATAGGCAGACTGAATCGAGTAACGTTTAACGCCTTTATCATTAAAAGTGCTGAGAAAAAACATCCATGTAAAGTCTGACGTGCTTAAATCCAATGCGTTATTTCCTATTATCGATACAATCGATTGATTACCTTTTAAAACGATGTTAGATCGATATATGTCGTCCGGAAGGCCAAGTTGCCGAACACAGATCGATGTAGTTAGATCATAGGAATATAAATCGATACATCGATGTAGTAGATGAATCGTTACACCCCTAACAAATATATACCGAGTGATACTGTCAAGAACGCTGCTTGTCTATTAGCATAGTAGGCGGACTAGTGTCCTCTCGTCCTCGGGAGTTCGTTCTCCGGAGTCAAACTTGGTAAGTCACGGACGCAAGTCAGAAGTTTGCGTACGAAATTTGTCATAAAACACCACTGCCTCATTTCATAAAAAAAAATAAAAAAAATCTTAAACATAATAGCCACACGAATGTGGTTCAGGCAACGCGTAGCTAGGCCTACATTGATTATCTTATATATTTATAATAAAACGAAGTATAAAACACCCTGCCTCTTTTCGTTTACATTTTAAAAATAATATATTAAACATTAATATGTGGTTTAGGTAAGGTGACCAGATTTCTGAAATGGAAACCGGGGACATTTCCTATGTGAGAACACAAGTAAAGACAAGAACGCATATTGAGAAACGGCCAGAGTCTCAGATGTTTCTCCGTCGCTCTGCATACGTCATCTCCTTCATCGCTCTGATTGGTTTTAGGTCTATCCAATTGCGCCGAGAGGCATTTGAGCGACGCCCGTTGGTGACGCCTCTTTGGAAATGATTTGTCTATGAAGCTTTGCCAGACCATAACTCAGTTACTACTGAGAATGGTCTGGTTTTAACCAGGCCAAGTCCCTGGAGCATCACAGTCATGCTGGAGTCATGAGAACACGTGGGCACTACAGTAAGACAAATCACACGTTCCCAAAATCTCCAACTTCCTCATCAAACGTCAATAATGCTCACTACATTCAAATATGTGGAATGCATTTCACAGCTGCACATAAAATAACAATCATAGTCTGGCATACAGCCGCTGTAATTTTAATGCGAGGATATGATTTAATACAAAAACGAAAGGTTTCTCTATTCTATTCTGAATTAATCATTCCATCCATTGATTTGGATTTATGTCAAAGTCACTAGCATTAGAATTGAATATATTATATAAGGAGACTGTCCATTGGGTTTTTATGCCACCTCTAAAAATAACAGCAACAGCCTTTAAATATGACTCCTTTGAGGAGTTTTGGGCATGAATATGTATGGGAGGGCTTGCTGAATGGAGGAAACGGGGAAAAGAATGGAGGTCAAACAGAGTGAGATAACTGGAGTATGGAAAGAGGGAAATGGAGCAATAGAGAGGAAAAGGTTCAATTTAATTTCCCCTCAGCCACAGTGTTTGGCATAGCTGCCTCAGTGCCTCTAGAGATGTAGAGGAGCAAGAGGGAGCACAGCAAGCTGGCGGCCATCTGCGATCAACACTGGTGCTTCATCCTTCAGCTACCCCGCTGGATCTGAACCTTCAATGCGGCAGACATTGACATCAAACTTATGTTGATATTTATTTTTTTATTTTTAAATCTGCATGTATGAAACTGCACTTACACTGTTAAACGATATAGCACAACATAATGAAAAATCTGTACAGGGGCCTATACCATGAAGCCAGTTTAGCTGGCTAGCCAGATATGTTTAAGCTTAGTTTGTGCTAATCCTGGGTTTTAGGTACCATTAAAGTGGTTTGGCTTTTAGCTGTGTTCATCTCCATAGTAACTTACGCTCCACGGCTAACCTGCTCCAGGGCAGGTTATGTTCTGGATAAGAGATCTCAAACTGATATTGGACCAATCAGCTGTGAGCAAAGTGACACACCTCTACCGCAATAAAGTCACTCCCCCTGTTTCTACTCCAAATTAAAGGTCACTACATAGCAAATGGCTATTAAAGACTAAAGTGTCTGGCTTTTAACAATGCTTATTTATAATAATAATAATTTTGAATGATTTAGATATCATTTATGTAATTATTATACCGTATTCAATTACACATGTATAATTTTAGTTAATCAATCATTAATAGGCACTTAGTTAAAATTAATATAAATAGCCTATACAAAGGTCATACAAATAAGCTTTAAAATCAATAAATAAAGCTATAAGAATTTCTACATTACTCAATTCTCTATATATCAACTAAACTAACTTCATTACTTTTACTTGCATTGACATGGTGAATATTTTCTTAAAGTTGTACTCTTTTATTGACAGCTCTTTTCTTCTTGCTGTGTAAATTTGTTTAAATTCTTAATATTTTTCAATCATGTTATATTCTACAGAAGAGAGAAATGAATCTTGCTGCTTCTCTCGCGAGAAGTGAATCTCAGTTTTACTGATCCACAGCATGTGATTGGCTGTTCACTGCTGATGTTAAAGCTAAACTCCTAAACTCAGGATCAAAGCCTGAGTTGACAGAGAAAGTTGATGATCAGCATCATGGGACACACAAAGCCCAAATAGATTGGTTTGGTTTTGTCAACTCTAAACTAATCCTGTAACCCTGAGTTTGTTAAACTACCATCATGGTACAGGCCCCAGATCTCTATACAAGCCAGTTATATTAGTATCAATGATATACTATGACAGTTTTGGCAATATTTTGAATTTTATTGTATTTTTATATTTTCAGTTTTCATTTTAATTTTGTTAAAGTTTAAGTAATTTTGTTGTTTGTTTTGTCATTTAGTTTAAGTGTTTTTTGTTGTTGTTTTTTTATATATATTTTTATATTTATATGTTATGTTTTTTTTATATGTTGTTTACGTTTTTTTTGTTTTAAGCCACGGTCACACTTGACTTTGAGCATGCGAAACGGATTTAATATGATTTTTATAAACATGAATTCAACATATAACAAATAGTAATATACAATCTTCTTGACTTTACGGCAAAAATATAATTCTATTAATTCAGCCAAGAGGTCACAGCGTGACGTATCGATCTTCTACTGGTCACACGTCATCACGTGATGCAAGTTTGCAGGTCAGAGTTCACCAAACTTGAACTTTGGAACGCAGCAAAATGCAAAACTTTTTACATGAGCATGAGCTTGCGTTTGCGGTCTGATGCATTTGCATACATATGAATGGAAGTCATTGGAATGAAAAGTGAAGTGTGACTGCCTCGTTTTTTTAGTCATTTTAATACTTCAACTAAATTAAGAAATTGGCAACTAGCTGAAATTAAATAAGGTTACGTTTTTTATCATTTACTTTAATTCAGCTAATGTTTATTTTATTACAAGTAATTTTTTTTAAATATATTTATATATATAAATATATATATAGACCTTGGATATATTTATATATATATTTATATATATATATATAAAATTATAATAAACCTGGTATACATGCACTTTTGCCTACTTCCTGGCATGAAAAACTGTTTAGTCTTGGTTGTCAACAAGGATCTGTCAAGATCTACTAAAGCATTGCTCTTCTCTCAGAAAGCACTGGCTATTCACACCTTGTATAACACTACAGCATTCAGACATATGTAGGCCAATGGGAGAAACTCAAAGATACTGACTAGGATACAGTTATGTTGCCCTGGCAACTGCCTCCACTGCATATGTCTACTTCAGATGGACTGAGTCAGTTCATCACCTGGAATGCTAGATTTGGTCTCTGCCATATAATCTGAGAAGATGGAGCTCAAGGGTGTCCACATTACAATAGCCCCCTAATGGAATTCATAACTGACTACTTACATCGATCAGGCATAACATTATGACCACCTTCCTGATGTAAAAGAAAATGTGATTCATCAGACCAGGCCACCTTCTTCCATTGCTCCGTGGTCCAGTTCTGATGCTCATATGCCCACTGTTGGCACTTCTTGATCAATTTGAGCTACAGTAGCTCGCCTATTTGATCGGACCACATGAGCCAGCCTTTGCTCCCCACGTGCATCAATGAGACTTGGCCGCCCATGACCCCATCACCGGTTCACCACTGGTCCTTCTTTGGACCACTTTTGATAGACACTGACCACTGCAGACCGGGAACACCCCACAAGAGCTGCAGTTTTGGAGATGCTCTGACCCAGTCACTTAGCCATCACAATTTGGCCCTTGTCAAACTCGCTCAAATCCTTACGCTTGCCCATTTTTCCTGCTTCTAACACATCAACTTTAAGGACAAAATGTTCACTTGCTGCCTAATACATCCCGTGATACATCCTACACTAAAAAAAAAAGGTTCTATATGGCACCAAAAATGGTTCTTGGCTCGTAATCATAGGGGAACCTTTTTTAGTGCTATATAACACCAATTTTGGTGCTTCAGTGGTTCTTCAGAGGTGCTATATAGCACCTAGTCAAAGAACCGGTGAAGAACCTCTGAAGAACCGCTGAAGAAGATATTCACTTCACCTGTCAGTGCCCATAATGTTATTATGCCTGATCGGTGTATACACTACTTTTCAAAAGTTTGGGGTCGGTAAGATTTAAGAAAAAAGGTGTTTTTGACAAGAAATCTTGAAAAACAGTAATATTGTGAAATATTATTACAATTTATAATAACTGGTTCCCAAAATGTAATTATTCATGTGATGGTAAAGCTGAATTTTCAGCATCATTACTCCAGTCTTTAGCGTCACATGATCCTACAGAAATCATTCTAATATGATGATTTGGTCAGTTTTGCTGCTTAATATTTTTGTGGAAACCATGATACATTGGTTTTAAGGATTCTTTAATGGGTAAAAAGTCTTTACTGTTACTAGTTTTGATCCTTGCTGAAGAAAAATAGTGTTTCAAAAAAATAAATCTTACAGACTCCAAACGTACACAACCAGGGGCAGATAAGAGAAATGTTCGAGAAACCTGTATAGAAACAATCATAATTTTAACATTTGTTTGGTGCCACTAGTGCTGTTGAAATTGCACACTTCATCTTAAAAAGACAAACATTTGCTTCAAGGAGCAAGATGAGATACTGCCCAAGGCTCAGGGAACAGAGAGAGTGAGCGAAGGTGGCAGTCAGGATAGCCAGGTCAATGTCTGAGAACAAAGAGATCCTAAGTGCTCCCTAATATATTTCCTGGCAATATAACTCTTCGAAACCCGAGACCTGCAAACGGAGCAATTAATAGGCCATTACCGAACCATCGTCCCCCAGCGCACTTTGATCTCATGAGTAGTTTTGTAGGTTTAAAGACACTGTTTCTTTTGAAGGAGACAGGGAGTTACCATCACACATCAGTGTCCTTACTTTCACTTGTCAAAGTCCATTCAGATTTAAGGATCAAAGGATTTGACCATGTCTGTCTAGGTGTGACGTGACCAGGTTTCTTAAATCAGTTCACGACAAACGCCCTGAAAATCCACGCCAAGAAATTACTTCCAAGACTGGCACAAACATATGTAGTCACAGAGAACAAATCAAGCCGAGTCGCAGTGGTACGGCTGTCTCTTTCCTGCAAATCAAACGCAGTGGGCTGAATTATCATATAGTGGAGGCCTGTCAAGAGAGCTTTTATCATTCTAATTAATTTGCCGAAAGGCTACAGCTGTGGCTATTTTTATTTGAGAGTGGAGGAGGAAAAAAAAAGAGGAAAAGGGGAGAAATGAAAACAAAATGCCGTCAGTGCTACATGCGTTCAGAAGACGGATGATTTACACCTACTGCTAGAGGCGGTCATCACTACCAGAAGAGAAATAAACAAGCTGCAGAAAAAGAAGGAATTATAACCTTGGAAATGGGAGTATATTTGAGCAAAATAGAGAGCTGAAGGTATAATAATCTATACAGCTTTGGCACAGTGAACCTTTAACATCCATGGTATCTTTCCATTGGAGAAAAGGTTCTTTATAGCGGAAAATGGTTCTTCTGATTAAATGTTCTTAATGCTAAAAAACGAATGCCATCTTCTATGGCATTGCAGTGAAAGCTCCCCTTTGGCATTTTTATTTTTAAGAGTGTAGGTGCTTGGTGGCTTCCATTGTTGATTATACCAGCCCTGTTCCTGGAGGATGACCAATGACCACATTGGATGTCTACCTTAAAAGCACCTGAAGCAACTAATCAGCTCTTTAGTAAAGTTCTCCAAGATCTGATATGTGTGTGTATGTTAATGTTTGGGGTCCCTCCAGGAACCAGGATCTATCCACCTGTGGCATGCTGGAAAATAAAAGCACAGCAACATATGGCATTCCAGATTAGCCTTTTAGCTCATTAGGACAGTGACTCAAAGGGTCACAATCTTAATCTCAAAACCAAATGATGACAAACAGAGGGGGTGGAGAAGATGCCAGACCAGCCACATTCAACACCTCACACCATTTTATTCTCCATGAAGATACCACAGGTGGCACCTCTCACACCTGAAACATCTACCTACTCGTGATAGATGCTGTTGAAGAAATAGCAATCAATGGAGTAGCCTATATATAAATAACCTGATTCAAACGAATAAGTAAGGGAGGGAAACGTCAAATTGAATCTTAAAGTTCACGAACATCACAGGATTGAGCTCACCTTCAGGAAACGGGTTAGGCTGAACCACATAGAGGAAAGCGTGCATCATGTTAAATAAAATCCCAATGGCCCCAGGCTCGTAATAGGCGACGGTATCGTAAACTCCGGAGGGGACGAAGCCGAAATCCAAAGTTCTCCGCGCTGGAGCAGCAGGAGTGCCGGGCTGGAGTTCCCCGGACGTCAAGCCCCAGCACAGAATAATCAGTCCCGTTTTCCACAGCATGACTAGTTCTAGTGTTAAAGCAATTCCTGATGATGGAAGTGGAGGAAATTCTGGGTGGACTATGAGGGACAATCTCGGTGACAGCAGATAAACCGCAAGTCTCAAGTCCTGCTGTCCGGCGAGCGATTCATGATGACCATGGTCCCCCGTGCGAGCGGCTCCTGCAGGTTCACCTCGCGCTTCGTCAGATGCCGCGCTATAATAACACGGCTGGTGAGCGTGAGCCAGTGAGGTGCAAGTGACTCTGCGCGCGCATCCCCTTCCCGTGGGTTAACGGTCTCACATCTCAGGCGCTCGCGCTCGGTGCTCCGCCTGCCGGGTGCTAAAGATGAGTGACGCGAGTGATTTAATTTAGACTGCTTTCAATCATCTTTACCACTTTAAAACACTGACGAAAGATGGTGAAAATGTGACTGACTTTTAAACATCTTTTGTCCATTATGGTTCACTAGTTTCAAAATACGACACTGCGTAATAGGCTAGTTGTTGATTTGTCTTCCACTTTCTTGACATCAAACCAAAGTAGTGAAACGACTCGAGGGATTTTTGTATACATCATTTATGTATTGAAATAATTTCACTACTTTTCCGTCTTTTGTAAAAATCCCAAAATTAAAAAAGTAATATCATCCTAGTCGAAGCAACATTTTTTTTGGTTAGAAAACAACGGCACAAACATCAAATAATAGCAAAAGATTTAATAAAGTAATGTATTGTGGTAGCCTATTAGATGGTTTGTCTCACTTAATAAAATATGTATGGTTAATATTTAAAATGAACATCCAAATGTCTATAATGGCCCTGTTATCACTATTTTATGCATAGTAAAATTTTCTTTGGTAACCATAGTTGCACAAAAATGGCACTGATATTATACTTCTCTGTGTCAAATTAATATGACAAAAAAAACAAAAAACATTTCTATTAACTGTGAAAGTTTCCTACTCCAAATCTTATTGATTTTGGTTTACAGCAACACTCATTTGGATAAATGTATCTTGGTGGAAACTGGTTATTATGGTAATTTATTATTTATTACAATAATTATGTTGTTTTTTTTACTTTCATAAAATAAAACGATTCACCTTCGGATGGAACAGGTGAAACATCATTACTGACAAACTAACATAGGCCACCTTATGATAGCGGTTGAGTAGAACATCATTCTGGATCACCATCTTTTGTTGGTCCTGGAACACTGTTTACTGTCACACACAGTCCTAAACCGCAAAATATTAGCTACTTCAAAAATCATAAGGAAATAAAGGTTGATAAAATATTGTTTAAGCCATATAATCACATTTTTATTCATAGGAATGCTGGCAAAATCAGTCTCCACAGTCATAAGTTGCTGCATGGGAAATATGTGGATGGTTATATAAGCAACACACGTGGAGTATATTCATTTAAAACGTTTTAATTTTATCTACTTGCTCAGCTTTTCATGTTAGGCCAAATAAGTTCACCCACTGAGTGGGCTCAGATCTCCAACAAAATGACTCTCTCTCAGATTTTAAGACATGAAATGCTTTAAAACAAACAATAACAGAAGGTACTTCATGTATTTCATTCATAGGCCTACATGGAGAGTACTTTATATTAAATACTAAACAACTTCCAAAAAGCCAATGGGATCAAAGTCTACCTGACTACAAAAGGCCTTTAAATTTACCACCAGGCATGTTATTCCTTCACTATATTTTGGGAAACAACTGTTTAATTCTTAAACAATGTGAGGAAGTTTCAGAATGCTGTGAGTACATGATATCCGAGCAGGAATCCACATGATTACATTCTCTTTCTTGCAGTGGATTAAAGGATTCTGTAAAGAATGCAATGGCTGCGGAATGTTCTTTGTGACAGACATTGCTGAACAAAGGCAAAATCCAACAGTGTCAAACCCCCGACGATCTGTTTGGAGAAGAAACAATTCTTTTCCGACAAGGCAAGCAGTAGATGACAGATTACCATGGTCACATCAGTGGGCAAATACACTGGGTAGTCCAGCAAAATACTCTCATTAACACACACACTTTGAGATAAAATACCATTAAGGATATCTACTATTGCAATTTTGCTCAAGATTTCTTTATTCAAAAGCCAAATGGCCACGCAGTTGCCTTAGAAACAAAACACATTTACTGCCTGTCTAAGCGTCAAGTTGGCACCTGGTATCTGTAGGTCATGATGGAGAAGGACAGGGAGGTTTGTGGTGGGTGTATGGGAGGTGAACATTACCTCATGCACATGAGATGGAGATGGCGACGGCTGAGGGAGGATACTAGCTGTCCATCACAGTCTGTGAATTCTGTAGGAGAGAAGGTCACAAAGTGGCAGATTACGGTCTCAGGCTGCCAGATAAAGTAACATGGAGAATGCATTCTGACTGATAAAACTAAAAGGTGAATAAAAACTGTAAATTTACTTACAAGATGATGACCAAGAAACCCACTTTTCCTTAAACATTTATAAAAAATTTCACCTAAAGACAACATAACATTATGGACATACTATTTGTCAGCCAAACAAAACAACAACAAAAAAATCAAGAGAAAAAAGAATTACAAAACAACTTTTATTTGCCGTCCCAAAAACAGGGATGGCATTACATAAAAACTTAGTTTAGTCTTCAACCTTCACACATGAAACTGCTTTTTAGCATTATGGTACATTTTAAAAATGTTGAGGACAACAATCTGTGCAACCTTGTCCAGAATCTTTCCAAAAATGGCCATCCAATTTTTACAATGATAACAGAACAAAATGCAATATACTGAAATGCAAATGACGCATATTTCAAAACATGGCAGGAACACTTCTATTAAGGTTAACATTAAAAAACATTTTCAAAAGAGAATGATGGAATATCCATTTCAAGTCACCTGGCTTTTTAGTACCGCTGCACCACATGACTGTACTGGAGGTACATTCTAGACAGGCTGTACAGAATTAGATTGACATTCAACTTTTCTCATTGCAAAATAAACATCTAAGCAATATTATAAAATCGTATAAACATGATATCTAACTATTAATTACTGGATAATAATTTAAGTACATTTAAAACAGCAACATATTTATACCAAACAATATTGCCTCTCAGTATGTGATTGGTCACAGATGATTTGAATTTCAAAATACACTAACAATGTGCATTCAAAAAACACTCCTATTTTATGTTACACTTCTTATGAAATAGTTATTTGCTCTTTCATAGCTGGTGTAAACAGGTCAATATCACACTCATAAACAAAACAAAAATACTCTGTACGGCTTAAGACAATATGGCAAATCAGTGCAAAGTTAGTCAGCTGGATTGGCACCTTGTACATTATACAGAGCTGAATTATCAAGCAGCCTGGCCTTAGGCTAGCCAAACCTTCCCTTTCTTTAAATAGATCATGAAAAAACATAGTACTGTATCTGTTATAATACAGACTTCAACTGAACCAAATACCTTAATAACAAATCTAAAATGGCAGCATCATTGGCAAACCATGTAGCATAATATTCTAAGCCAAAAGTACAACTTAATCTATTAATTTGAATCCGATGTAAATTAGTCAATTGTTTTTTAAGTGTTTAAAAATAAATGTATAATTTAAGCTTTTCAGTTTCTACTCAAAGACCAATTTTGAGGGGGAAGAGTAATTTGTAAGACGTTCATGCCTCATTTATTGTTCAAGATGTTCTGTCTCGGATAAAATTGAGACAAACATATCCTAAAGCAATATTTACTAGATCCGATGCAATGTGATATGCCAGCCTGCCGAGGGTGAACAGATTCTTTGTTTTGATTTGAAATGCTTTACGCACTCGATCTGCTTCCTTTAGAAGATATTCCACAGGAATAGAAGCAGAGAGGATGGCCAAACGAGTCATTTTCCAGTTAGAGATAAATAGTAACAACCTCTGAAGAACTCACTCGAAAGGCCCTTGCAATTATGTCAGACCCATACTCTTGAGTCTCCTCGACTTTCGTTCCTGAGCAGTTACACTGTGGTGACGGGGTTAAAGTTCAACCGATTCGGTTGCCGCATATTGTGAAGCGGTCGATCTCCAGCAGATCTTTTTTTGTGGATCTGTGTTTAAGCTCAGTAGATTGAGGCGTCTCGCTGCTGATTTCCTCTGATTTAGGGGGAGAATCTGGTGGTGGATCGCTGGTTACCTCGGTTACAGGGGGTGGAGTTGGGGGAATAGGCTTCGCCATTGGAGTCGGCTGTTTGGTGATGGAGGTGGAGGGTAGCTGAACTTCATGTTCAGCTAAAAACCGAGGTAAAAAAACAAAGCAGAAAAGAAACATGATTCTTCAAAAACTCTCCTCCAGACAAAGCATCATGTGTTTAGAACAGAATGACTGAATGTCTGAAATATTACTTAAATAATCAAAACTGGTTTACCTGAGGGTGGGGGAGATTTGGCAGGGTTGGCTTTCTTGGGAGTTTGCTTCGAGGTTTGAGCAGTCGGTCTTTCAAACAGCTTACCCTCCATTTTAGCTTCTTTCACATATCGACAGGACTTCCCCAGAATAATTATACTATTCAACACTTTCAGTGTTATCAATCTGCCGAATCAGACCAAACAATTAAAAAGATTCAAACTAAAACCTACAACTACAAGCTTGTTTCAGGCAGGCTACTCACAAAATGTTACAAACTACTCCACAGAATAATTAGCAAAAGTAGCAGGTCATACTACATTACAGCTAACCTCACAACATTAAAGGCCCACTGAAGTGCCTTGGAACGCGCAGCATTATTCAATGTGAAACGGCTGCAGCTGTTAGCAGTTCCTCCCCTTTTCTGAAACAGCCAATAGCGTTTCGTTATTACCACAGTTTGACAAGAGCCTTTCGAAGTTTCCTCCGAATCTAACCGTTTATCATCATAATCTCCTCCATATCTCTTTGAAATACAGCATTCTGTGCAGCATTTAAATGGGTCCGATATGTTTTGTTGTCTGCGCGCCGACTCGCGCATATGATCTGCGCTGCGCTCTCGTGTCTGTAGTCAACGGCTCTGGTCTAGACTATGTGTGTGCGCTGCTGCGGTGCGCGTGAAACTATCGTAAACCCAGACTCAATTGAAATCATATTTACACTGTCTGAATCGTTTCCTATCGCATATATAGTGCGCTATGTGCCATTCACCATGTAGAAAATAGTAAATGTGTGAACAACTGACCGTATTCAGACGCAGTTCAGGGTCTATTTATAATGCAGGGGGCGGGACTTCAGATTCTAGAGCGCATTTGATTGGACAGAAGATTTGATGAGAAGGTGAAGTCTGCGATGATGTCATCAACATCTGTGATTTGTTTTAACGGAAGTGAGAGACTGTAAGTTTTGAATGCTTACCGTATATATCCTAAATGCAAATTTTGTCATTGTTTTGGAACACACCAGCTTATTCATAACCTTAAGGCTAAGATAATCATCCTAAAAGCTAAAAAACTTTATTTTGATTTCAGTGGGCCTTTAAGAAATGTTTTTGTAAAACTTAAAATACATTAAGATTCAAAAGTCTCTATGCTCACCAAGGCTGCATTTATTTAATAAAAAAATCCAGTAAGAAGAGTAATTTGGTGAAATATTATTACAATTTAAAAGAACTTTTCTATTTTAATATATTTTAATGTAATTTATTTCTGTGATGGCAAAGCTGAATAGCTTCAGTGTCACATGATCCTTCAGAAATCATTCTATTATGCCAATTTGTTGCTCAAGAAACATTTCTTATTATTATCAATGTTGAAAACAGTTGTGTTGCCTAATATGTTTGGTACTTTTTGTCAGGATTCTTTGAGGCATAGAAAGATTAAAAGAACAGCATTTATTTGAAATAGAAACCTTTTGAAATGTTATGATAGCATTTAGTCAATTTTGATCAATTTAATGCATCCTGGCTGAATAAAAGTATTAATTTCTTCTTAAAAAGAAACGCCTTACTGATCCCAACATTTTAAAAACAGTGTATTAAAAAAATCCCCCTACTTAATCACTACTTCTATTTGTGGGGACGCTACTGCCCAAAACAGTTCTCACAATCCGTTCACAGACTGTAGATGAACACAGCAGGAAAACAAAACAATCAAACACTCTAGATCAGTCGAGATTGGGTAGCATGGTGAGTTGTGAGGTCAAAATGAGACATTATGTGATGCCAAAACAAATTTAGGTAATTGACTTTACCCAAGATAAAAGAGGAGCAGACAGACAGACGATAGAGCACCCTGGATCTTCACTGAGCTCATCACCACTCGAATCAACTGAATGGGATGAAAACAAAACCATATCCTCAGGTTCAGTATCATATATGCAATGAGTAATATTTCACTTGTTATTTAATGTGTCATTTTACAGTTTGGAATAAGCATGTTGGAAAGCTAGCAACATGATACTCTAATAAGCATAAACATACATAGAGAGTACAGTAGAGAGTACAGTATCTTTGGCTAAAATTCATATAATTGGAGTAGCTAAACAAGTGAAAATATTTTCTCACCAGTACAGCAAGAGGCAAAGGAATGAAGCCCATCCTTCTCGCCACTGAATCGCTGTAGTCTGTGTAGGCCTGTCCGAGAATCAACCGCATTTGTATTCTATTATTTTTGAGCTTTACAGATAATATTGCAGTCAAATTTCTTTTTTAAATAAAAAGTACTTACAAATTATTACATATAACATTCACAAATGAGACAATAAATGATCACTTACATTTTGTTGTCGACTGCTGACAAGTTCAAAGGCCAAGCTGGCTTTATATTCACTGTAGACCTAAAGAACAAGATGCAAATTCATGTGGTGCCTATATTTGGGTATATCTAAGTGCAATTTATGGCCCTGTCTAAAATGGCACACTTGATATGTGCTTGTGGTTTTGAGATGGATTATCTTTGAAAAACAAATTTCAAATCTATGGCTCTTACATCCGCTGTGATGTCATTGAATTTTGTGATGAAGGCATGCTTGACGATGTCAACCGTAATCTCAGACGTGATTACCATGAAGACATCAGGAAGCAGAACCCAGAGGTGATCTGCAAGCAATATCAACACTATTAACAGATTAACCAAGCATTTTTAAAATAGTAGGTTAAGTAAGTAACACAGTCATCATGAATCTGTCATAAAAATGCCAAGGATCAAAAAGCTTCATTCTGGCACTACAATAAACCAACTATAAGACTATTACCAACTATTAAATATAAAATAGATTCCACTTCAAAAATGTTAAATCAAGACTAGTTTTAATATTGAGTCATAATCAAGACCTGAGTTCCAGGAAAACTGCTCCATGTTTCTCAGGCACACGATAAGGAGCAATACGTAATTGGTGAAGCGTTCCTTGATATCTGTAAGACAGAAATATAAACCAACACATGAGCAACATCTTATATATTATATTCACAAAGCCACGCTCTCTCCAATCCATGCAAAATGTGAAGGGAAACCACGGTCAACAAATAAAGCTTTTAGACTCTAAGACTTCAAAGGATGGTAATCGGTATGATGCATGCAGGTTGTGTATGAAGAGTAACTCGAGGATTTCTTCTATCACAAAGACTGAAATAGACGACCACAAGACTTAGTGGCCATTTGAAAGTGGGAAGAGAGTGAACAGCAAAAGGCAGAATAGGTGCTGATTACAGTATTCATAAAAAGGATGGGCTCTATAGGAAATAAGAACTCAAACGGCACCACAGCCTGTCAGCATCTCACAGAGCGTTATCAGAAAGCTCTTGTGAGCTTTGATTAGCATTTCAAAAAGATGCTATAATGTTTATGAGTCAGCCCACACTCAATGTTCAGGACTGCAACTTCACCTGCTTGTCGATCAAAGAGTCTCTAATGTACAGTTTGCTAGTAATTTTGAATAACCAGAACTGAGGCACACTGCTGTAATATTTCCTGTGTATAATCTACATTACAAAAAGCACAAAAAAAAGGGTATGGCCATCATTCTTTGGACATTTTGCATGGTTATACCATAGTATTTTTTGCAGAAACTTAAATAACATGGTACATGAACATGATAATCTCAGAGTACCATGACTTATAAAAAAAGTCTCCTACGCTCACCACGACTGCATTTATTTGATCAAAAATACAGTAAAAACTAAAATATTATTACAATTTAAAATAACTAAAAAAATAATTTATTTGAAAGAAATTAAAACTCTTATTTAGCAAGGGTGCATTAAGTTGATTAAAAGTGACAGTAAAGACAGTAAAAAATGTTCCATCTCCAATAAATGTTGTTCTTTTAAACTTTCTATTCATCATAGAATCCTAAAAACACGGTTTCCACAAAAATATTAAGCAGCACAACTGTTTTCAACATTGATTATAAGAAGAAATGTTTCTTGAGCACCAAATCAGCATATTAAAATGATTTAAAACTGATGATCAAAAGTGACAGTAGGTTGGTTTCGAGACTCACCACTGTTAGACATCTGAAAGAGGTTGTTCTTCTCAAACTTCTTAAACACACTTCCCTTGATTTCCACAAACTGAAACATGAACAAACACATGATTACAAAAAAAACATGATTACAAAATTATAAATGTATATAGTGATACAATAGTTCCTGAACTGAGATTTGAAGATTCTGCTGTTTGCACATAAAATGTGAGTTTGTGTGCGTGTGTACACTTACGTTGTTAGACATCATAATGGTGAGCAGAGATTTATTATGCGAGTTGAAGGCCACATTTAGAGTAGAGGCCTGGACCATGATGAGAATGGCATGCAGAACTGAGACAAACACTGAGGAAAACAATTATATTGAAGTACTTTGTCATGGATATTATGTTATGGGGCTACAAGTTGCAGATGATTGAATCAGATCCAACAGATTTAGTTTGGATAAGAAATATGATTTCCAGGGTTTGTGGGAACCCCTAAATAACAATTACACCACACCTCATTCAACATTAATATAGAATTAAAGAAAAATGATGCATACACTAAATGATGACACGTCATGAAAACTTGGATCAAGTGGTTTCTTATACGGCATTATCAAAATTGCCTCAAGTATCCTGAGCACAGTAGACTAAAAAGGATACAGACATAGAAGACAGCCATGAAAAAATGGGGGATGACTCCAATGTGGGCTCTCTTCTGTGACTTTGGCTCAGTGGCCGTCCAATAGAGAGCATCCAGAATGTCTTGCCCAAAAGATGAGAATAGACGGTCTGCCACCTGAGAGATGAAATAACACCGATATATAAAGAAATAGTTCACAAAAAAAATGAAAATGTGATTATTTTACAGACCCTGATGTCGTTCCAAAGCTGTATGCTGCTTTTTGTTATATGGAAATGCGGCATGAATATAATGTGTTCAGAATGCAGGTTTGGAACAAAGCAAGTGTGGATAAATCATTTTAGGTGAACAATTTCTTAATAGATCCAAGTTCAAGAGCAGCTCGATACCTCCAGCATGTTGTAGATGATGTAGAGTTTGATGACCGACTGGCCGCGGATCAGGTGGTACATCATGGCATAGTCGACATAGTGCATCATGGAGTAACAGAGCACCATGATTAAACCTTTCAGCAGGTCACACACCTGAGCCGGCTGCAGGAACCGAGAGCCACTGGTAAACACAAACACACACAGCATTAGTGTGTAAAACAGGCCTGAGAGGCAGAACAAACTGCAGAGAAAGCTTATTGAACACATTAATTATAAATAGAACTTATGAGTTTACAAAATGAGGCCAAATGCAATGATTACACACATCAGCTTGAAAACACCACCACATTGAAGAAAAGCTTTGGCTTTCTTTCAAACTAGAGAAACACACACAGATGGGCATTTCTTCAACTACAGTCCAGGGACTAACTAACACACTTGAATGTCACATCCAAATTAAAATGGCTACTTTTCATAAAAATGTAATTGTATAATTTTTTGTATAGATTTTTATTGTATTTCCTTGTCCAAAAAATATTTGCATTTTTACAACGATAATGTTGCAAACACAGAGTGACATATTCTACATTTAGTGAGGGAAATTGTATTTATGAAATGTATTAAAAAAAACATCTCTGCACCTTGAAAACAAACTGGCAGAGTGTGGAAAATGTGTTTAAAGGGAGTTCATAAACATCACAAGGCCAAAAGTGCCAGTAGTTGGAGAAACACCCAGATGGAGAAAAACACTCAAAACCCATGCAGATGTCTGATGTATGGTCTTCATGTACAGACAATGAGAAAAAAATAATAATCTTAGCACTGACGTCTATGACACCTTGCTTAGTTCACAGTTGAGACACTTTCAGCTGAAGATAAATTAACAGAAGGTATCGTATTTATTTAAGGAGCAGAGCTGCGATTCAGATGTGTGCAAAGAGCCTGCATCCTAGGTGTGGGCAGGAGAATAAAAAAAAAAAAGAAAAACTTGATGGATGTTTCATTTTCACTTGAGACATCACACTCCCACTCATGAGGAGGAATCTACACAAACGTCCTCAGGAAACCAGCAAGACTGGGAACTGGCAACAGAAAGCTGAGGAATAATATATATAAATATAATATAAATAAATCTCTCACCAAGACGGCATTTATTTATTTATTTGATCAAAATTAAATATTTATTACAATTTAAATGAACTGTTTTGAATTAATCTTAAAATCGAATTTATTCCTGTAATGCAAAAATGGATTTCCAGCATCATTACTCCAGTCTTCAGTGTCACACTAACCATCAGAAATCATATTTCTAATATGTTGATTTAATGCTCAAGAAAAACTTCTTCATATTATTAATGTTGAAAATTGTTGTGTGGCTTAATATTGTTGTGAAAACAGTGATACATATATTTTCAGGTTTATATATATATATATATATATATTGCATACTTTTGTGCTAAAGTGCCAGGCGTAAGTGTAAGAAAGTGTTTGTCCTTTCTATCCTAGACTCATGGTGAGGGGATGGGATGCAGAATTTTTATGTTGAATGGTTTTAATTCTGCAAATGAACAGTAACATATCAAAGGCTACTGAGATGTGACATGAAAGGTCTCATCCATTGTGAGGGGAAAGTAGTAGTACATTTGAACAAAATCTTACTAAAACAGGAGTGTGTGTGACTTGTAAGCTTATCGATTACATTTAAATAGAAATATTTTTTGAACATAAACTCCTGGAGCTGGAGATATGACCGTGAGGTATTAATAAAATCTTAAAGTGTAGCTATGGATCTGAGGATCAAGTTAAACCTCTTTGCAGTTTGATAGAGCAAAGGGAAAAGCTGCTATGACTCGAGCGATTCTCACCAAATGCACCAGTGAAATAAAACCCTCTGTTTAACAGTATAAACCCGTGGATTGTTGGTCTGGTTATGTCAGGTGGTTAGACTGGGAAATTGGTTGGCCAAAAAGATAAACCAGCCTAAATTAACTAGCTAACTAAATTCAGCAAACCATTTTTTAAAAGTAGGATGGCATATAATGTAGCACGTCAATGTCATACTGGTGCCAGACACACACTCAAGCCACACACTACAGACATAAAACACAACCACTGCCAGACTTGACACAAACAGTTCAAAATCCAACCACTTCACTTGCCAGCTGACACTTAAATTTAAAACTACTGCACCGTCATATCGTAAGCTAACCATTCAACGAAGAGAGTTATCACTGGCAGATGACATATATACTCTACCAGGTTGGCAAATGCTACAGTGACATGCTCATTATATAAAACATATGGATCAAACAGAATGAAGAATGGGATTGTTTGAAATGGGTCACAGTCGCCGAATGCAGGCATCCTACCTGCTCCGTCTGCAATAAGGGCAAACATTAGCGCTGAAGGGAGGAGGGAGAGGCACACATTAGGCACTTAACTGCAACTCTGATACAAGGAAATGTCAGTACACAATTGTTCATTATGAACATGGCATAATCATACACAATGAGAGGAGAGCAAGATTTGGGGCTTCATTTATAAAATGTTGCATAGAAACAGTCCAACACTTGATCTTACAATCATTCCTCCAATGTGTGTACGTGTGATTCAGAGAATGAACATGCACATTTTTTTGTGTGTACACCTCTCTTCCAGATGTGAAATCTATAAACCGTGAATGATCTTGAAATTGTGCGCAGCTGATTGGTTTCACATCTCCGCCTTGTTAACGCCCCACAAATTATTGTCATTAATATATAAATAAGCACCAGTCAACGTCCAAACACTTTACTTGAGAATCGTAAGCGGGAAAAATTGCTTAGATTTCAAAATTGTTGCAGGACTTCGACTCTCTCTTTTGCCACAAGGAAAATAGCGCAGGCTACGTCTGTGCTTAGACCCTGATGTGGCGCTAAGCACTTTTCGATGTCAAAGACTTGAAAAACCTTGGTTTCTAAAGCCAGATTTGTCAGATTGTGAAATGTGACCCTCCTTAATTTTCATGGGAAATTTAATGATACCAAAACTAATGTTGGCAATGTTTTTCCACTGACGAAAACAGTGGATGGATGACAGAAGTCACGGACTGCTCAATCTTTAATGCAATCTCAAAGTCATTTTGATGGTGTGAACATAATGTGAAGCATGTCGTGCATCATGTAGTGAAGCTAGTATCAACATTTGTAACTAAACATTTATGCGTGCAAGCTACAACAACATTGGCTGGATACATGGACGAGAAATTGAGTGAGGAAGTTAGAAAGTACCCGCATTGTACAACTCTAGCTTAAAAGATTATAAAGATGTGTATATGGGTTATTTACAGTGAAAAGCCATGTGTACAACTGTATACTTTGGGCTACAAAAAAAGTATACTTTGATTCATATTACTACTCGAAGATACTAAAATTCACCTTTTAGGGGTAAGTAAGGAACAAAGTTGTGATTTTAAGGGAACTGCGCCAGTAGCAAGGTTTTTTTATTTATTTAAAGAAATACTTTTATTCAGCAAGGATGCATTCAATTGATCAAATGTGAGAGTTAAGACATTTATAATGTTATAAAATATTTCTATTTCAAACAAAAACTCAAAGAATCCTGAAAAAAATATCACTGTTTCCACAAAAATATTATGCAGCACAACAATGTTTTCAATTTCAACATTGATAATAATAAGAAATGTTACTTGAGCATGATTTCTGAAGGATCGCGTGACACTGAAGATGCTAAAAAAAGATGCTATTACCGTTTTACTGTATTTACTTGTTGATCAAATAAATGCAGCCTTGGTGAGAATAAGAGACTACTTTCAAAAACAAAAAACAATCTTATGAACCCCAAACTGTTAATGGCAGTATATCTTTTTGAAGATAAATGAGTTGTTTGTGTTACCCGAGGCCACAACAAGGTATCGTCAACACCCTCAGGAAGGCCAGTAGAGTTCTTAGGGGCAGCAGAGTAAACACGTACAGAAAGGCATCCAGACACAGGCAGATCCCAAAGATCATCAACTGTAGGAAGACACAAACAGTGTTGTTAACACATGCACTCACATATGCAATATGCTAAGCAGAAACCCATTTGTTTTGTTCACATTCAGTCATGTTATACAGAAACCACACTGACTGACATCATCCTAAGAAACCCCTCGGCCCTGAATCCTGATGCTTCACATGCTTGAGTGAACAGAGGCATGTAATGTGTTGAAGGAGGCTTTGAATATTTCTGCCAGCACTTCGTGACCTTAAAATATTTTTCATCTTCAGAGAAAGACCATTAAGAACAAATTAAAACGTTAACATGCATCACAAGCAACTGGCTCTTTAAAGTCTGAGTGAATCCTGGGAGACGATTTTTACCAGCAGCTATAAAACAAAGAGAGCTTGTTAGGAGATGAACACAGACCACTAGAACCCTCTCAACTTAGGACAATGAAAATGAAAGGCAGTGGAAGATAAATCAAGACTGGTCTTGACAATAAGGAGCTTTTCCACAGGCTTGTAGTTCAGATAAGAACACGCAACGGTAATATTTTAACAGACCTCTCAATAAAACTTAATTTTTACATTATATTCATGGTTTCTAAATGCATGGCAACTAAAAAAAAAAAAAAAAAAAAAAAAACATATATATATATATATATATATATATATTGCAATAATACAGGGAACTATACAGCTATGCGATTCTGTAAATCACTACAAATGTATAAACAAACAAATATGTAAAAAATAAAGTTTAAGCAAGACACATTCAATAGATCAAAAGTGACAGTACATTTACATAAGTGACAAATTATGTAATGACATAAGTCCCCCATAAGTGAAAACGAACATTTACAATGTTCCTAAAAATTTCAATTTAAAGTAAATGCTGTTCTTTTGATCTTTCTATTAGAAAGTAAATTCAGCTTTTCCATTACAGGAATAAACTACATTGTAAGTTATTTCATCATTTTACCCTTTGAGCATAGACTTTTTTCAAAACATTTGAAAAACGTATTGAGCGTTGGAATAGTAATGTAAATATATGACAATATTTTTGTCAAAACTTCACCTGTCATAAATAAAATCGTTTGCAAAGGATAAAAACATGGGGTCACAATTAGGGTCCAATACTCACTATTTACTAACTATTAACTACAACTTAATAACTACCTTACAATTACTATTAATGAGCAGTTATAAGGAGTTTAAAAGTCGTAATTAAGTTTAAGTATTGGGTAGGATTAAGGGATGCAGAATACGGCATTAATATGTGCTTTATAGGTAATAATAAACAGCCAATATCCTAATAATATCCATGCTAATAAGCAACTAGCTAATAGTGAGAATTGGACACTACAACTAATGTGTTACCAAACATGTGAAAACTATAGTGGCAACAATGTAGGCTCAATAGATCAAGTGACAGTTTCATCAACTAGGGCCCATCAGCCATCCAAAAATCAGCAAACACGAGCCCTACCTGCTCAGAGAAAACACACTGGCAGACAGCAATCATTCTGAATGAACGTGGACATCTATCACGCAGCTCAGCTTTGACTGAGTGGATGTTAATTCCAGAAAAGCATGCAAAAACATGGCACAGGGAAGCAGCAAAGCTGGTTTTGGGTTATATTGTCTTCAGTCTGTCTGTACTGACCAGGAATCAGTAGATCCAAATTTAGCCTGTCATATGTACACTGCAAACATAATGAACAAACTGTTTCCAGGCCAGCAGTTTACGGTCATCTCACTGGTGTTTGGAGAGTTTGCTGAGCCCTTTCTAGGGTTTGAGGGGCGGAGCACCTTCAGGGTCACAGAACCGTCTTTGTGTGCGCATACCGCAGCTGTCAACATATCACACAAACCTGAGTAGTGTGAGTGTGATCCTGAGGTCTTTGAGGTGAATTGAAAAATGCTATGCGACAAAACGAACTCTGACATACACTATATGAATCATTACCATCTCATTAAGATTGTTTGGTTAATAAAATAAATATATTTGACCATTCTTCAATAACTCAATATCTGTTTTCAATAGCTCAATAACTCCATCTGGTGGCAATGAACACTTCAACACTTCCTGAGGTAAGGTGAGGTACAGGTTTATTTTGTAAATTTTGTCTCTTTATGGGAAAAAATAATTTAATACCATCTAAATTGAATTTTGACAACAATATAGTATTAGTATTTTTAACAATATAGTATTTTGATGTATAAAAATTTCTTGTTTTACGTACTGTTTATGGAAGCCTAAATTCAGTCTGTTCATCACTTGTCATAAGGCAATCAACCACTTAATTCATATGGATTTGTTTTACAAACTCTTTATGAACGTTCTGAAGCGTCAAAGTGGTAGTTGCTTAGACTCTCAATGGAGGGACAGAAAGCTCTCAGATTTCATAAAAAATATCATAATTTGTGTTCCGAAAATGAACAAAAGTCTTACTGTTTTGAACACTTTAAATATTTGGGAAAGTATCCATGCATGAAAATAATATATGTGTTGTATTGTATATGTACTTGACAATGCAGCAATTGGTCCTCCGCTTCACATGGGTCATACTTCAGGTCAGAAAATACAGAAATCCATATAAATAATAATAATTAAAAAAAAATCATATCCCTAATTTAGTGTAATACACTTAACTACATATAACACTTTTGATGGTGAAGTGTGAAATTTCTTGTCTGGCTATCACCAGACCAAGCTGAATTTAAGATTGAACATTGGCCTGGGGAGTCTGCTATGTATTTTCTACTGCATAAGAGGCGTGAAAAAAAAGCATAAATTAAAGGCGTCATGAACTGGCTTTTTAAATTTTTTATACTGAGGTCAACTTATGACGTTTGCGTGGTTTTTACATTCAAAAACATCATAATGAATAAGTAATAGGCTACTTTCTGCTTTGGTTTTGAGACTCTCTGAAAAACAGTCGGTTTTGATGGGCGTACCGCACAAGCCTCGGAAGTAAACGCCCACGGCTAGGATTGGATAAGATTTGCATATTTAATGAGCTTCTGCTCCCCTGTCAGTGACAGCATGTGGCAAACGGCAACCGGAATGAATCGCCCAGCCCACAGCCAGGGCTCGCAAAATGTCTTTATCAAACAAACACAATGATTCATCTCTCACCCACCCGCGATTGATTGGAATGTTATTTCTGTATCATTTCACCCGATCATCAGTGAATATAACCGCGAACCATACACACACACGCGTGCGCTGGCCAGTAATAGCCTGTCTGAAAAACACATAGCCCCGGGTATTTGCGAGCTGGCATTACAAGTCCGAGTCTGATCAGCATTACAAGTCCGAGTCTGATCACGAATGAACCAATAACACCTTCTCCAGCCTGTGACCGCGTGCTAAGGTATGTAATCAATAGATATGAAACGATCTGTAACAATGCAATACTAACACATGTAAAAAAACATGTTTACTCACAAAAGTGTGTTGCACCGCTCCTGACGGATCCAATATAGAAGGCACAGAATTGTGTTTTTATCTCAATATTGCTCTGAAACTTACAGGATATTCTTATATCACGATTAACTTTTATATACCAAAGGCTCAAAGGAAAGTTAATTTCTCAATTCATCCCCCCTTTAATTGACTCTGTACAAATTTTAATAGTCATTCAACCAAACAGACCACAAGAGGCGTGATAAACTAACATAATACAAAATGACTCTGTATGCAATTGGATAGTCCTTCAACCAATTAGACCACAAGAGCGTGATCAACAGGCAACGACCCATCGCTTCTTCGTCATTGTGTTAAACTCGCCAATAGCGTGCCAGGTGGATAAGCCAGTCTGTGATTGGTTCCCGCAAAAGTGTAACAGATGCAGTAGAAATTAATGTACAGGTTTCCAGACTGAGCTGCAGGGCGAAATGCAATTTCTGCTTCAGTACAATGGTAATGTGTATCAAAGTAGGGCTGCACAGTTAAACGTAAAATTTCTAATTTCTAATTACCTTAATCCGGTTAAAGCCATACTCGAATTAAACAAATATCAAATTAAGACATGTGGAGTATGCCTATTTTAATCGCATTATCGAAGTGCATTGTAGACATGTACGCACCTTAATCTAACTATTAACGTCGTGTAGGAGTTTTCGCCGCATTTTGTGACAGGACGGACACACACACACACACACACACACACACACACACACACACACACACACACACACACACACACACACACACACACACACACACACACACACACACACACACACACACACACACACACACACACACACCAGGCAAGGGCAGAGGGAAGGGCTTTGGGGGCTCGAGCCCCTGCCCTTTTTCAAAAATGTATCAAAAGTGCCCCTCTCAACAATCAATAATTTGTGCCAAATAAAACAGAATTTGAATTATAATTAATATAAAAGCGCGTAGCCTACAAAACAAGCGCTCAAATGTCCCGTTTATCTTTTACATATCTGTCAGTCTGAAATGTCGTTGCCATAACGTGTTGCTATGGTGCATGTCTTGCGTGACTGCTCATTCTGACATGGCCTCCTCTATATTTTGGGGGGGTGAGACGACAATCCAACGCTCTCCATTAACTTTGCATTGCTTGAGGCTGCCTCCTTGGACTTATAACAAAAAACAGAACAATGTCTAAAAGCTGATATGTGACAAGGTGTACAGCAAACAAGCTAAAAAACACAGAAATACGTTTTTATAAGCTGTCGACCCCAAAAAACGAGCATTTAAGGAGACAAAAGTGGAGACAGGCAATAAGACGTGAAGCTTCAGCAGGAAGAATGGGTCAATTTTGGGATCCTGACACTCAGTATGCCTATGTGTGCAGTAAACATTTTGTCACTGTTAAGTCGCAGAATATTTTCCTGTCGCTGATTATGTGTGACAACGCTCTAGTAGATAAAAGTAGATACATCCGAAAACGTTGTTTCTGCGTTGTAGTGTAGACAGTGAAAACGGAGGTATTTGAAAACTATGACGTAAGTTTAATCATGTGACACATATTAAACCCATAAATATTCATGTTTATACTGGTATTGTGCCTGTTATGTGCCATTCACTTTCACACAGTTGCTAAATATGTTACTTTGCGCACTCTTCATATCACAGTCCTGCAAAGATGATAGAAAATGTACTCACATTTGCTGTCCTGTGGCAAAACATGAGAGCAGTTGCATTTTAGACCAAACATATAATGGTGAGTGAGTGCGACCTGGACACATCAGTGTATGGTGAGATACAGTATTTTGCTAAATAAAATGATCCTGCCAGCAGAATTGCGTGATAACTTGATTATGTCTTGTTTAGTCTATCATCTCAGTGAGCTTTTAAGAGGGTTTACGCATGCGCTGTAAGGTGAATTTAGCGATTTGCAATGTTTCAGTGTGAATGGGAAACTTTTGGAAAACTCTTGAAAACGCTAGTGTGGACGGAGAGCGCTTTCAAATCTATCCGGATTAATGTAGACACAGCCTAAAATAAAGAAGAGCATTGTGGGACTCACCCTCTCCAGCTCTCTGGGGATCCTCATGCAGGTGTAGACCCTTTCCCTCCGCTCCATGTACTTGGCCTCGTTATGCTCCAGGAAGTAGCCCCTGGTCAGCTCCGCACACATGAACCTCAACAGAGACGGCTCGTCAGAGTCATCCAGGTCTGTGGGATAGAGAGGAAACAAGGTGTTCAATGCTATTAAATTAAAGGGTTAACATTTAAAATGGTGACCAACAAAGAGTAATTTCAGCATTTCTGAAAAAAAAGGCTAAATTATAAGCATAAACAAACACCACAACACAAACAAAATAATTATTCCAATAAACTAGCAAGTGGTAAGAAATCAAGCATGTGAGTGCTGAGGTAATATAGTGATAGCAAGGCTAACTATTCAGACAATATCTTGTCATTTTGACATTTTCGGCATCTGCCAAGTGCAAAGTCTGACGACAGCCTTGTCAACAGATAATAGACATTCTTCTACATCTCTATTATTATGTAACGTCAATTCTCATGTTAACTTAAAATGCAAGCTTATTGAACTTGGATTCAAAAGTAAAAACATTATTTGAGTTTATAGAACTTATTTATTTAGTGAAAGCACATACATGTTTTTCTCGAAGCTGGTTGCCTCGAATTGTTCAGTTCTCTGATTTTCTTTTTTTCTTTTCTTATGGTGTATTATGTGTATACTGTATATCTGTCACTCTTCTCTTTAGATATCTGGCTGATGAAACCCCCAAATCGTTTAAACACTAGAATACCATTTGTGGATGGTTGACAAGATGTGTTTGCGCACTTGCTATTTCCGGCTGCATTTGAAAAGTAACTGCAATGCAATGACTCAGGTCAGATGCTCGTAAACAGATATTTTGGGGGAATGATTTTAGGATGCCCAAAATCACTATTAAAAGCAACAGGCATTCATTTATACCGCTATGGGAAGTTGAAGACATTGAGAGATAAAAGGGTAAAAAGGTCCACTTAGTCCACTCACTGAAGTACTTACTTAAGAGCAAATGCATCCTCTAGACAGGGCACAGCTAGAGGACACACTAGGTCAGTTTTTAAGTGCACATTCCTCTCTGGAACTGTTCCTAACACCATGTTTGGACCAGAACCAGACAGGCTGTTTGAGAGAAATGATTCAAAGACCTAACTCAGGCTTCCCATGAGCACTTTAGTCTAGACACAGAGACTATAATATTTTTGATTTCTGATGCAAAAATGAACGCAACAACATATCTGCGTTCTGTAAACATTACATTAACACAACTTAGAATTAAAACTAAAGCAAAAATACATTTTAAACACTATGTGGTCACATTAAAAGACTAGTACATCCATTGGTAAAATCTGAAGCTACAGGTAAACTGAAGCCACGTTGGAAGTAAAAGGCGAAGGTCAGTTGTCAGATGCTCGAGCTCACCTGAGTGCTCGCGATGCTCGTCATTAACGTAGGGTTTCTCGTAAAATCCGAGAGTTTCCGTCATTTTCGCCGCCGACTCAGATACGTTTGCCTTCCCCGATATCGCTGCAGCACCCCAGGGACATTTTACCCTTTTGTGATAGTCATTTTCTGAATCTTTCTCGTCTGACATCCCGACACCAAGCGAATCCGCCATCTTCGCTGTGGCGTCATCACACTGTGCACGTGATATTGATAAACAGTGCACTTTTGGGATAAAATAAAAGTATGCAGAATAAGCACGGTATAGAAATATCATAGAGGTTGTAATAGAAATTATAGTACATAAACAATTTAGGAATACTTAACTCTAAGTAGTTTTTTCCCCCGAAAAATTAAATGTAATTTACTAACTGAAAATGGATAAATGTATACATTTATAAATGCATAAAAAATATAAATTGATATGTATGTATATTTAAACATTTATAAATGTGCAAAAAAACAAACAAAAAACCAAGCAGGAATATCAATGAAGTAAAATTACTGAGTGCTTAGTGTGTGATAATATTGAACACAGGGTGGCGCTTTTGAGACCTTTATGTTACAAGAGGGGCAGAACGAAGAGTGGGGATTTATTTTATTCCCTGGCTGTTGTCAAAAATGAAATCAAGAGCAATACAAAAAATATGTTGGACAAAGTAAACATTGAGTAAGAGGGGGCAGGAATATTGATGCAAAAAGTTTTGTAAGCACAATTTATTGGCACACAAAATGGCAAAGCATACATACAAGATTTTGGATATGACACAAAAAAAAATCACCTCTGCTAAATATTTTACAAACTGTGCAGAGTTTCAATAATACAAGGTTTAAATGGTGGTTGGCTGATATTGTGTCTTGTCATTTTGTTGGTTTTGGAAATATCCCAGGCATTGAGATAATATTCAGGAAATACATTTTGCCATAAAGCACAGAAACAAAGAAACGAATTAAAGAAGAAATATTTGGCTCTTTGTCATCATCATCATCATCCTCATCATCATCATCGTCGTCGCAATCTTCCTTTCAATCATTAAAGCACACTGTCTGCAACTATTAAAGGGACTTACAAATCCAATGTACAGTATATGGAAAAAAGAGGGACTTTTGTAAAAACAAAGCGTGTATCTAGCTACATAAATTACATAAAGCTGTATGAAAGTGACCACATAACTTGCTAAAAGGGCATTGCATTTTTTAGAATGATTTTTAGAAAAAAAGGCTGTTTTTATACATATTAAAAGCAGTGTGAAGCTTGACAATGAATGTTATTTCAACTCATTCAAAGCTAATGAACAGAATATTTGTGGCTGGATTTACAGTAATCTGTATTTAACGTTCTCATTTCTCAGTAGGGTGTTCATTCCAGAGTATGAAATCCATTATATTCAGAAAGACAAAAAAGTACATCAAGCTTTGATGACTTCAATGGCATCAAATAAAGTAGAATGCATTTTTATTGTCAAAGTCAAAAGACCCTGGTTACTGTGCTCTCAAATTGATAACCCAAGTCCAGCAGGACCTCAAAAGTCTGGGAATAAACATGTTGCCGATTTCTAAATGTCATGCAGAAACATATCATATTCCATTCTGAAAATAAGTCAATACACAGAGAGACGAAAGATGAACAAAAAAATATGCTTTTCATATGTGCCTTCCTGCCAAAACAATAACTCCTAATCATTATGGTACAGTACGAGGAGAACACATAATAACCACAAATTATTAAAATAACACTAACTCTGAAATCAAATAGGAATTTTTGAATTAAAGCACAATCTGTAAATGGTAACCGCGAATGCTTTTTCTTCTATACAAGCGGTCTTTGTTAATACAGTCTGTTGTGTTGAAGAAACGCAAGGCGGTTCACTTTTAATTGAAAGCAGAGTGAAAAAGACAATAGCCAAACGAATTTCCAATAAAAATGCAAATGTTCAGGGATTGGTCTCGGTGGATGCCTCTGCAGTTCCAGTCTCCAGTTAGAAGACAACCAACATGACCATCTCTTCAGCAATTGGTTGACGTCGAGTGAGTCACTATGGAGATGTGTGATGAACTGCGAGACAGACAGTAGATTTTTTGAATACATTGATTATTGGGCTAAAATTGTCCCAAATTCAGGTCTCTGTTCATTCAGATTGCTCATTCAGCCTTGATAAAGTCAAGTTCCTCCAAGAGTCACATTTCTTGCACTGCTTTGTAGCCTAGCTAGATGATAAAAAAAAAAAATCCAGTGAGCAAACATTGTTGCCAAAGTTTGGTCAGAGAAGTTCTTAAATGTTACCCGAAATACGGAGTGGAACCATCAGTTTCTGGTGAGAATGGATGACATCATTAACACCATGACATGGAATTTACATCATCGAGGGTAAAAAGTGAGGTCAGAGAGAGAGACAGGGCGTTGCGCATGTTGTCTCCTACTGAGAGGGCTGTGAGGCCGTACTCTCCGGCTTGCTGTCCTGCCCTGTGGGCGGCTTGCTGTTCCAGGGACTGTTGTTTCCAAGCGCCGGCGAGCTTGTGAAGTCGTCGTCATCGTCCAGACCGTTGGTGGCGTCGTATTGTGTGTTTTCTAGCCGTGTGATCAGACGCTCGTCCTCATCGCCAAACTCCCCGCCCATCAGAGTGGGCTCACCAACCACCATCACATCCTGCAATAAATACAGTTATACAGTCAAAAAATGGGTAAAAGAACAGCGATAATAAAGAGGTACGTTTTACGAGTATCATGCTGGTCAAGAAACTTTGGGTATAGATGAAGAAAAGACATCTGTAACAGAAACTAGTTGAAGGAATAATTGTGGACAAAACAGACCCTGGCGTACATTAATCAACACTATAAATGTTGGACGGTAAGGACCAGTTTCCCTAACCCTGAAAAAAATTCATCAGGAATTGTAATCATAAATATAATGATATAATTACTAATATAAAATAATTATATAAAAATAATGTATTAAATATAGTATATAAAAATATATTAAATAAAATATATAGAAATTACCAAGATATTATCCAGTAATTTTACGGACATTTCCGTTAATCCTAAAACACAATGCAATAAAGTTCAAAATTTAAAATACAGGTAAAACACCTGTAAAAACAAATATGGAAAATTAATACAGTACATTGTGACCTATGTTTACGATTTTTTTAGAGAGTGTGTGTATATATACATATATATATATATACACATACACTGCTCGTGCTCGGCCAAAAAAAAAGTCGCTGGATCGTTTGGATTTAAATAGGCAAATCCTTAAGAGTCAATGACTGGATCATTATTGCAGTGAGTTTTGTGTTTCTAGCATGTTATATGTTTGGCAACAGTTCTATTAGCCCTAATTGAGGGAGTGTGTAGCTTTTGATTCACCGCATTTATTTTCATCAAGAGGTGCATTCATTTTTGGTCAAGATCTTGTACTGCCAATGCAAAAGTCCAGCACTCTGTAAAGTCTCCTTCAGCACATCCCAAAGACTTTCAATGAATTTAAGGATTGGACTGGAGGTGCCAATTCATGTGTGGAAATGATTCTTCATGCTCCCTCCCAACCATTCTTTCACAGTTTGAGCCTGATGAATCTTGACATTGTCATCCTGGAATATGGCCATGTGTCTTCCTACATGGTTGTTTAAGAAATGAAAAGATACACACTCCATCAATTAGGGTTGGAAGAACTGTTGGCAAACATATAACATGCTAGACACATAAAAATCACTGCAAATATTTAGGTGTTTATCTGACTAGAGAACTAAACACATTATATGAGGCTAATTATAGTAAGATTAATCAAGCTATACAAAAGGATTTGACAAAATGGGCAAGGATCTAAGTTCAAGGATAGAGGTGATAAAAATGAACGTGTTGCCCAGATTATTGTACTTATTCATTTCACTGCCAATTTGTATACCAAATACTCAATTTGGTAAATGGGATAAACAAGTGAGTAGATTTATTTGGAAGGGGGCAAGACCAAGGGTAAAGCTCAAAACTCAACAGCTAGAGAAAAAAAGAGCAGGACTTGCTCTTCCAAATTTTAAAGAATATTTCCTAGCTGCTCAGTTGCGATATATAGTTTATTGGTGTTCATCAGAATATTACTCCAAATGGAAACACATTGAGCTTAACTATGGAGCATGCCAACCACAAACAAGACTGGGTGAGAAAACATCTACCCAACCGATAGAACCAAATCCTATAGTAGACAACAATTAAGATCTGGTGGGATTTAGTGAATAAATACAAAACGGAGGGGAAATGCAAATTGTTGATCTGGCCATTGTACTCTCCAAAATTCAGAAGTGGTCAGATGGATAGAACATTTACAAGATGGACTGACAAGGGAATCACTGCAGTGTGTACATTAATAGATGGGAAAAAGTTTAAATCTTTTGAAAATTTGAAAAGGGAATTTGACCTGGAAAACAAAGATGGGAAGCAGAACTGCAGCAGAAACTGTCAGAGAATGATTGGCATTCGATCTGTCTTCTGCAACACACTTCTACTAGCTCCAAACAATGGAGAGATTTTGGCTGGAAGAATCTGGTGAGACACCCCACATTAAAAGTAAACAGTTAAAAATCCCCCAACAGTGTTGGAGAATCTGCGGGGATGTCAATGTCAATCATTCCCAAGTATTTTGGACATGTACAAGAGTTCGCCCCTATTGGCAATCTATTGTAACAGAAATGGAGAAAACTTTGGGTCACAAAATACAGAATGATCCACAGACTCTGTATTTAGGCCTGTTAACTAAAGATGTTATTGGAGGGGAAGACGTTTACCTATTCAAAGTGATGCTGATAACAAGTACGAAAGTTATAACGAGGAACTGGTTAAAAAGTGAGCCTTTGAGAGTGGACCAATGGAGGAATATCATGGAGGAAATCTTTGCAATGGAAAAAATGACTTAAGTCCATTTCCACCATCGTAGTTTACATTTATGTGTTTCCAGTCTCAGGTCATATTATGTAACTCACTGAAATGTATGAAACAAATGGGAGACTTGTATCTGTAGTACCCTACCAGTTGTTATTTTGTTCTTTGTGAAAATTAAAAAATGCAAAAATAAAAAGTAATAAAAAAACAAATCACTGCAATAATGACCCAATCATTGACTCTTAAGCATTTGCCAATTTAAATCCAAACAGCAACTTTTTGGGGGGTCAGGCACTGTGTAAACAGTGTGTATAAATTAAAAAAACATTAAAATATTAAATATTAATATTCAATATTAAAATTTTGCAATCAATTGTGTGATTAATTAGTTAAATTTACAGCTGGCCAATCATCATACCTGGACATTTGTTCTAGTACAGCAGAAGTCTTTACTTTCTCTCTCTCTCTAGTTGAAATCTCAGGCTCAACTGATCAGTTAACTGGAGCAAACGCTTCGTTGATCATGTGTGTCGACACGCTGCAGCACAGGAGCTCTTTATCTTTACCTGTCTGCCTTTCTGTCTACTCATCCTCCATCTATGTATGATTGCCAACCGTCCCGTATAATAATACAGAATTGTGTCATATTTAAGGGAACAAAATATTAGATCCATATGGGACAGAACAACATCAGCATACAGCACATGAGTGAGCAAACACAGATGAGACACATGGATGGAAACTCAAAAAAGATTTGCCTTATAGGTGACGAAAGAGTCCAACAGATAATTAGCATCCGGGAAGATTTGCATTTAGCACGGTTATAGTAGACTGCATTCATATCGTCTGCATTCGTTTTGCTGAGACATATTAATATGGCCAAGTGTAAATGTGCATTTCAAATCAGACAGCAATCCAATCGATCAAAATGCCAAGTGACTAACTGAAAATAGGCTGACAAAATCACTGCTGCAAGAAGAAAGAGTGCACATGGAAAAAGTATGTTATTGTATTGTTATTAATGTTATTTTTTTTATACCTTATTTTATAATATGTTATATATGTTATTTTTAGCACCTTTATTGTGCTTTATATGTGCATTTTTTGCCCACTGGATTTGTTGCTTTTAATTAAAATGTTTAAAATACATTTTAAAATAAATTTCGTTTTAATATTTCCACAGGATTTGTTGCTTTTAATTAAAATAAATGTATCTAAAATACATAGCATTAAAAAAGTTTCTAATGAACTATTTATGCACAGTCAAATTCTCCAGTGTTATAATTTGGGCAAAGCTAAACTGAAATGTGTGTAGTAGTGTGTGACGCTTTAGTACAGCATTAAAATTAATTTATTTTTTACAACAGGCGCAATGAAATTGAATGTCAGTGAGCCTATTAATCAATGTGATTGCATTTCAAATGCAGTTTAGCATTTAATTCAAATTTTTTCAAATGGCAACTGTGCTATCCAGAAACTGAGAGTAGCCCAAGAAACACTTTAAAATGAGGTCAATTCATAACATTAGCTAATGTAACAATCAACTAACAATGAACTTTACATCATTTATTATGTTGGTTAAGGATATTTCCGGCATACAATCCATTCAAAAGTATGGGGTTGGTACGAATTTTGCTTTCCAGAGAAGTCTCTCTGAAAAGGCTGCATTTATTTGATCAAAAATACAGTAAAACAGCTATAGTGTGAAATATTAATACAATTTTAAAATGGAATTTATTCGTGTGATGGCAAAGCTGAATTGTCAGCAGCCATTAGTCCAGTCTTCAGTGTCATATGATGCTTCAGAAATCATTCTAATATCCTGATTTTGGTGCTCAAGAAACATTATTTTTTTATTATGATCAATGTTGAAAACAGTTGTGGTGCTGTGGAAACCATGATACATTTTTGATGAATATAAAGTTTAAACAGTTTGATTTGAAAAATAAATCTTTTGTAACATAAATGTTTTGCCGTCACTTTTGATCAATTTAACGCATCCTTTCTGAGTAAAAGTGATAAATAAAAGTATTAATTCAATAATAAATAAAATCTTACAAATCCCAAACTTTTTGAACGGTAGTGCATGTAATATTAATAATTCATTACATTTATATAGTGCTTTTCTGGGTACTCAAAGCGCTTTACATATAGAAGGGGGGAATCTCCTCAACCACCACCAAATGTGCAGGTTCCACCCGGATGATGCGACGGCAGCCATATTGCGCCAGAACGCTTATTGGTGGAGAGGAGACAGAGTGATGAAGCAATCAGTATATGGGGATTATTTGGCCAGGATGCCGGGGTTACACCCCGACTCTTTTTCCAAAGGACATCCTGGGATTTTTAATGACCACAGAGCATCAGGAATTCGGTTTAACGTCTCATCCGAAGGACGATATACATTTTTAACATTTCAAGCCATATGAATTATAGTAAATGTATAAATTAGCATTATTCTAGATTAATAAATGAAATAAAATAGTTCAATGTTGATATGATGCATTATCTAATGTTAACCAAATGAACCTTAAAAGTAAAGTGCACCTTGTTTTCCAGTTAATTTCCTGGTTTCCAGATGTGAGAGTCCTCGTACCCTTCTCCTGCTCACTTTGCATATCCTGTCTCTTGATTCCGCTCTTTTACTGTTGCATCTCTGTTTATTTGAGCGAAGACTCTCGTGTCGTCTCGTGAGGGATTTGGCCGAGACCCCAGAGTCACTGTCAGTCCTTCCCACCCCTCAGCTTCTTAATTACGCTCATTCATTAAGGTGGGCTTTTTGACTAAATAACAATATCCACACACTGATTTGTCAATTTGCATAGCTAATTAAGTCATTAGCTGAAATGTTACCGATTAGAAAAAAATGAACGGCGCTTGCCAACGAGCCTTGAATTTGCCATCTGTTTTTGAACGGCAACTGTCGCCCTGCAGTCTGGGTTTTAAACCAGGGGCCAGGATCACAAACGTTAACACACACACACACACACACACACACACACACACACACACACACACACACACACACACACACACACACACACACACACACACACACACACAGACGTGCTCACGCAACCTACAGGTTTCCAGCTGGTGGTTTGACGAAGAGCTCTAATTGCTATCAAATGGAAAGGCTGTCCAGTGCTCTTGTCTAATTAGATGTAGCCTGTGGCTAAACCCACACTGAGCAGCCCACAGCTAAACAAACAGACTACCTGCCTACCCTAAATGAATGATCCCAAACTGGCTCCGCATCCCCTGGAACTGAGCTTGAGGTGCACAGAAAGCCCTCATTTGAGCAGGACATTTTTTAAGACTGGAGAAAATGACAATCCATTCACATATCCAGGCATGTTACACATGCATGACTGTCTAACTTGTTATTATACTATTGAAATTATAATTTCAGGCCAAAAAGATGACCACAAGAGGGCACTGTTGTAATACTGTTGAATACAAGCCCCCCCCCCCCCTTCTCCCCGGTGATCACATGATCAGCTCATTGTGATTAGGCTCACGTAGGAGGCCGATCAGGCAGCGTGCGATGACTGCACAGACAAAGCCAAGTGGCAACGCTACATATGTAGCCAGCGTGTCCCTCTCTACGACACACGGCGACATTGCTTACAATGAGGCTCGCTGCTTCAAATGGGGAGTAAAATGAAGAGTGTTTTGACACACACCCGTATGACCACACACACACAGGATCTATATGATAATGAGGGCTGGCACAGAGCCAATTGCTCACACCAACAATTTTCTCACTGCTTGTATGAATGTGTCTGGTGCCCTTAAAGTGATGGACACTGGCTAGATACAAGCAGGACAAGATATATGCAATTAGAGTTACCCACACACACACACATAATAATATATATATATATATATATATATATATATATATATATATATATATATATATATATATATATATATATATATATATATATATATATATATATATATATATATATATATATATATATATATTATATATATATCTCATACAAATTTTATATGGTCATAGGTCATATACATAAATATATCATGGAATTAAATTATATCATACAGATCAGGGCTGTTATTGTTAACTAAATCTAAAAAGATGAAATAAAATAAATATAAACATTATATGAAAAGCCTACACTTAAAAAATAAAATGAAATAATTAGAAAATAGAAATATATATAAAAAACTAAGAAAAATCACAAAAAATTCAAAGCAAAATTACTATTGTATCAAGCCTTCATTTTAATGTTATATATATATATATATATATATATATATATATATATATATATATATATATATATATTTCTTAATTTTGTTTATTTCTTTAAATGAAGGCTTGATACAATTTTTTTTGGGAGAATTCTTCTTGTAATGAAAAAACAAAACCATAGTTTGTACTGAAATTTTTAGGCTGTGCCATCAGAGCATGTGAACAAACTGCTCTGGGTTTGACAGACTGAGCAGGAACACGAGAGTGTCTCTTCTCTCTAATCTCCTCTATGGCATTCATGTATCCAATTGTCCCTGAACTCCAGGGGAAAAGCCACACACTACAAATCCCATCATCCATCTGCAAACAAATTTACCGCCTCACAATACCACTCCCCAAAAACAGCTTTAGCACTCGTGTGTTGCGTGTTTGACCCTGCAGTGTGCAAACTGGGAGAACACATCAACCACCAGAGTAATGCCTGAAGAGGAAGCCTGGGGGATAAAGAGGCACTCTGGGATAAATGCCTCTGAATCGGGGTTAAACACTGTAAGTGGGTAATATAGGAATTGAAAATGAGGGCTAAGGAGTCTCTCTCTGTGAAGGTGCTGAGGGTGTATTTACTTTGGCATTGGAATTGATGCTTTATATTTGTGTCATGGCCCAAAACTCAAACCATTAAAAAAATAATATCACATTACTATAACATGTCACAACAACACTGTAATGTGTCATTAGTTGTGAATCAATACAGATAAGATACAGTTTAAAGGAAAGCTCACCAAGAAAAAAAAGAAAAAAAAAAGATCTGTCATTCACTCACAAAGATGCTGTTCCAAACCTTTATGACTTTCTTCCGTGGAACAATGGTTCTTGTCACTTAACAAATGGATCACTGAATCAGTGAGTTGAATTTGAGAACCGTGTGGACTGAGTCAGATTTATAAACAATTATTTAATTCTGGTTTTATCAAATGAATCAGTAGATTCACTGAAAAGATTTGTCTCAAAAGATTAGTTTATGAATCAGACGTTTCTACTTTTCACATGAATGTGGCAAGGAGAGCTATGGCGAATGGCAAGAATATTTATATAGCGCAGAAATCATATGGACTGCTTGTATGATACTTTTTTGGTGCGTTTTATGTCATTTTGGAACTTGACGGCCCTAGTCAACATTATTTTTCATTGTATGTGTATACACACACATACATACACGCACACACATGCGTTGTTTTCATGTATTATGGAGACTTTCCATAGACATAATGATTTTTATACTGTACAAACTGTAGCCTGTATTCTATCCCTTACACTAACTATAACCCTAAATCTAACCATCACAGAATATTTCTGCCTTAATACATTTTTTTAAATGATACACATCATTTAGTATGATTTATAATCTGTTTTCCTCATGGGACGCAAAAAAGTGTCCCCACAAGGACAAGGATTTCAGATATTGACAACTTTGTGGGGACATTTTGTCGGTCCTGGAGGGCCACTGTCCTGCAGAGTTTAGCTCTTACGTGCCTCAACACTTGTCTGGAAGTTTCTAGTATGCCTAATAAGACCTTGATTAGCTGGTTCAGGTGTGCTTAATCGGGGTTGGAGCTAAACTTTGCAGGACAGTGGCCCTCCAGGATCATGATTGGACACCCCTGCCTTACACTAACCCAACCCCTAAACCTATATATATATATATATATATATATATATATATATGTGTGTGTGTGTGTGTGTGTGTGTGTGTGTGTGTGTGTGTGTGTGTGTGTGTGTGTGTGTGTGTGTGTGTGTGTAAATATTAGGCTATAAATTTAGCATTTCTTTGAAACTGGCATCAGATATTGAAAATAAGAAAAACTAAAGAGGTTTTCTTACTACTAAAAAGCTGAAAGAAAAACAAATAAATAAAGACTTGAAGTTCACCTTTTGTATTGTACGGTAGAAACGAAAGTCATATGGCTTTTGAATAACGTGGGAGAGTAAAAATGACAGAACTTTTCATTATTGAGTGAACTATTAAGCACAGGTCACAGTGAGATAATGGAATAAGCTCTTGTCAAACTGTCGCTGTGAATCAAAACTACAAGCGGCACTTTATATGTGTTTTGACAGCATAATCATAATCATATCCTTAGGAAAGCAATCTGAGCAAAATTGCATTAATGTTTTGGATGGTTACAATATGTGTGTGTGTGTGTGTGTGTGTGTGTGTGTGTGTGTGTGTGTGTGTGTGTGTGTGTGTGTGTGTGTGTGTGTGTGTGTGTGTGTGTAAATAAAAAGATTTGATGCTTACAGGTACCTGGCTGGTCAGATTGAAGTTGTTGGCAGGGCTGCGTTTCTTGCCGCCAGCGTTGTTGCCTAGGCTACTGTTAGACGCACTGCTGGCGGAGTTCTTCCTCTTTCTTCTCTTGGTCGTGGTCTGTCGAGTGGGCTCTGCTCTCCAACAAACACACAAGCAGGAAGAGAGACGCACACACAGAGGAGAATATTAATAAAAGACAAAGGCACACATCCACACTCACAAACATGCCACAATGCGAGTGCATGCACATGGAGGAAGAAAAAAAGACCTTTCCAACATATAAGCGCACACAAACACATATGGGCGAATTCACAGGGATAGATAAACAAATGCATCATGCTTTTTTCTATTTTTTTTTTCTTTTTGAGAGAGAGAATCAAAGAGCGTTCAAACATCTCCCAAGACATGCACTAGTAAGAAAGAACCTCTGCTTTCATTTGCATAAATGCTCAACAGTGCGCACTGCAGTCTCTGCTGCCATGCATGCATGCTTTTATCATTAAAGTCTAAATGCTGTTTACTTTCATTAAAATTAGATTACTAATTTGTGGTTTATGTAACAAATTTATGTAACCTGTTTTAAAATACCTTTTAATGGAGAAACTAAACAATTTTGATAAAGTTTTAGCAAATATAACATTTTCTGTCAAACAAATTGCCTATTTATAGTGACTATTGAAATATCCACCCGTAATATCTCTCTTTTTATGCTGAGCATTCATGATTCAAACAGAGAACACATGTATTTCATGGGTTTCCATTAAGACAGACTGATTCAGAAGATGAGAAGTACCTTTTTTGTGATTTGAGGGGAAAATTTCCGTTTTGAAGTTCTGTGGATGTCCAGCTGAAATCATACCCAAAGCAAGATTTATTTTTCAGATAATACTTATAATAAATTAAGTAGTTATGCATATCCAAGACCAGAAGACATATGCAACTGTAAATGGCAAGACTTTTTCTTTGTTGTTGTTGAAATATATACATATATAAATTTCATTGAAAAAGGAGTGGGTCTCAATCGCCCATGCAGAAATCTTTATCATAAATTAGTTCACAGACATTTTTGTATCATTTTGTATAACAATACATGTTTATTTAGCATCAAATCAGCATATTAGAATGATTTCTGAAGGATCGTGTGACATTGAAGACTGCAGTAATGATGCTGAAAATTCAGCTTTACAGGAATAAATAATATTTAAATACATTTGAACAGAAATAAATAAAATTTAAAACAGAAATGATAAAATGTGTCATACTATTTCACAATATTACTGTTTTTACCGTTTCTTTCGGTGAGCGTAAGAGACTTCTTTCAAAAACATAAAAAAAAAAAAATCCAAACCCCAAACTATATACGGTATATATACAACGATCAGGCATAACATTATGATCACCTACCTAATATTGTGTTGGTCCCCCTATTGAATATTTAATATTGAAAGATGCCACAGCCAGCAGGGAACACTGTTTCTATGAAAGGGTGTACAATGTACATGGTCTACAACAATGCTTATGTAGGTGGTACGTGTCAAAAGTAACATCCACATGGATGGCAGGACCCAAGGTTTCCCAGCAGAACATTGCCCAAAGCATCACACTTTCGGCGGTGGACAGGGGTCAGCATGGGCACCCTGACTGGTCTGCGGCTATGCAGCCCCATACGCAACAAACTGCAATGCACTGTGTATTCTGACACCTTTCTATCAGAACCAGCATAACTTCTTGATCAATTTGAGCTATAGTAGCTCGTCTGTTTGATCGGACCACACGAGCCAGCCTTCACTCCCCACGTGCATCAATGACCATGTCACCGTTTCACCACTGTTCCTTCCTTGGACCACTTTTTGATAGATACTGACCACTGCAGACTGGGGACACCCCACAAGAGCTGCAGTTTTGGAGATGCTCTGACCCAGTCGTCTAGCCATCACAATTTGACCCTTGTCAGACTCGCTTAAATCCTTACGCTTGCCTAATTTTCCAGCTTCTATCACATCAACTTTGAGGACAAAATGTTCACTTGCTGCCTAATATATCCCACCCACTAAGATAATCAGTGTTATTCACTTCACTTCATAATGTTATGCCTGATCGGTGTATATAAATTAAAGTTAGCTAATGTTGTAAAGAATGTTCTGTACAGCCATGTATTGTTATTATATTAATTTAATTTCAGTATAACAATCAAAATACTTGGCACATTGTTAGTCATTAATGTAAATTTGAATACAATAATGCCTAAAAATGAAATGCGTTTTAGAGGTTCTTTCTAACCACTCCCAGGGAGATGTTTTCACATTATTTCTGTATGAAAAATGATTTATAATAATTAAGTCATATACAATAATAAACAGACCGTAGAAGGACATCCGTTTTGGCTTTCTGAAGAAGAAGAACCTTTATTTTTGTATGTTTATCAGTGCAAGTGTGTGAATGACGTACTAAAAGGCAATTATTTCCACGCATACACATATACATGCGGAAAAAAGGGCCAAAAAACTTATCAGTGAATAAAGGCAACCTTCTTTCCTTCCTGTTCCTGAACACAAACGCTCTCCAGATTTTCAAAGAATGGGAGGAAAGAGGGAAGCAAAGCTAATAAGGAAACGACAATTACAGAAGATCCACTTCCATACGGATTGTGAGAAGGCCAGTGCTGACGACTAACGAGTGGACGGGGGTCGTACAGGGTTTCATCCACAGGGAGCGGATGAAGGATGTGTTTTCAGTCTCATACATGTCATGCTGTCACTGTTTAAATCATATTGTATACGTAAACCGTTTCTATGTTCTAAAGACAAGTTTAAATCTTTGTTATTGATTGATTTGACCCCCTGAGGAACATGTAAGAGACATACAAAGGCATCAAACACAAGAGATATCTACTGATCTCTAATCCCTATTGATGTCATCTGAGTTTTTAGAAGAGATATGTGAAAAAAGAGAATGCCTATTATAAAATGTCACAGACTTGTGACCATCCTGTTCCATTAGACACAGTAGCCCCAAAAATATAGGGACAATTAAAGGGACTATTTGCCACACATATATATATATATATTTGTACTTTTTGATGCTAAGAACCCCTACATTTAATAACCCTAACCCTAATATAAAAGGCAACTATATAATTAGATGCATAAAGACCCATTTATACTGAAATATGAAAAATATTTTTTTTATCAACATGTAAAATGTTATCTGGAAGTTGACACTTTTTGATGTATCTGTCTCTCAATAGAATACAAAACTGTGATTAATCTCATAATACTATTAATAATTTTTCTGAAATATACAGTACATTCTGGGACAAATACATCACATATAATATATAATCATACATACTTAATAAAAATGTATTATTTATTAATAAATACTTTTTAATTAATACATTTTATCTGCTTAAATGAATTGGATTTAAATTAAGACACTAATAAGCGCTTTAAATACACCCAAACAATGCTATGACATTGATACATTTTTAAGTTTGGTTTAAGTGTCCACATACATTTTGGGGTCACTTTAAAACTAGCAGGATGTCTGTTCTAGTATTATATACAGTCAATAATGATGAAGAGGTCCACCTAACCCCAGAATTTCTACTCGTTCTCCCTGATAGGTCCCACCGAAGAGCTGAATTATAGCTTACTTCACCAAAGACCATGACGTTAAATACACACATCCGTAAAGATCAGATCAGAGCACAAATTACTGCCGTTAGGAGCATCCCATAATACAGTGGATAGAGATTTGCTGTTACCTGGAGGGGCCACCATTCTTTGCCACTTCTGGAACAGACAGGTCTTTAGACAGTCTCTCGGGCTAAGGTTGTAGGTCTTGTGTCGAGACATTAGCTCTTGCATCGGCTCCAGAATGACACACAACTGGAAGAAACACACATAAACATACACATGAAACATCATCAGTTACTGTCAGTTTATCCATTTGAAAGATTTAACAGTATTATCATTTAAATCACACAGCGGGTGGCCTGAAATTCACACGGATACGCACACACACACACACAAATCATTTCCCACTGACAGGATTGTATCCCAACGCTGCTGTATCCTCTCACTTCCACAGGTCCAGGGAAACAATCTCTGGATCCGGGCCCACAGAGCGGGGCTATTTCTAGTCTGAATGCGAGGAAACCTACAAGCTTCCTTGTCCATCTCGCCGGACAGTGGTCTTATTGCGTCCGAGCACAGGAAACATCCTCAGTGTGGATCTACTGATAAACATGCTGAAACAAATGCAGGTTTTTCAAGCGACGCTAATGAGTCACTTTTACGAGGTATTTTTACAGCAAGCCAATGCAAGGATCGTGAGAAATTTCCCCAGCGAGAGGAAAAATGATCTTGTTTACGGGAATTACAGTGCACTGCGAAAATCCCTGAGGTTGACCCCTCAATTATGAATGATTTTTTTTTTCAGAGCCGGTACATATGACAGTATATACTATATATACGGTATATATACAATACATGATGGTTTACTATATGCACCATGGGCGACTATGTGCAGTGAAGAATGCAGTGTACAAAAACACTCTGTCCTGTCCAAAAGGGTTAAAAAAAAACCCACAGGTGCAGATTTGGCTAAGGGCGCACGGATTTGCTGTTACAAGAGCTGTGTATAATCCAAATTTAATTCACAATTCGGCTTAGGCTTCAACGATGCATTTTAACTCTGCGTTTATAAGTGAGACTGTGCGTTTAAGGTGAGCAACATCAACTGAGAAAGACAAACTCAGTGGGAGAAAAAAACGGCTGTACCGAAAACCTTGAAAGGGCCTTTTTTTCCTTGCTTCTCCCAGCAGCTCGCGATAAACAAGTTTATGTTTTTTGCTGTGCTCGAGCTCAGCGCAGAGAGAGACCCACAATGCCGCACCTCAAACGGGAACGCTCATTAATGTTATGCTAATTCCCTCTATCCAATTCATTTTCTCTCCCTCTCTTGTTCTCACATTTGCAAAACGGAGCTGTCACTCACAATGAAATGACGAGAATAAACAAAGCAGCCACGAAGCTGGCAAATAAATTCTGAGCAGTTCTCACACACACACACACACACACACACACACACACACACACACACACACACACACACACACACACACACACACAGACACCATTTACATATATTTTTACATTACATTTTTCAATATGCACAGTCTAAGTATAACAGTAACATACAAAAATGAAAAGGAATTACCATGTTTTATTACCAGGGTAATATCATGGTTTTTTGGACACAAAACATGGTGTACTGTACAGCAGTGGTTCTCAACCTTTTTGACTTGAAGGCATCCTGTTGTCCAACATAATATTCAAAGCCCCCACCCCCATATTATGTATGTATGTATGTATGTATGTATGTATGTATGTATGTATGTATGTATGTATGTATGTATGTATGTATGGATGGATGGATGGATGTATGTATGGATGTATGGATGGATGGATAATGGACCATGGTATCTCCACAATACCTTTTTGTTAGGGAGATTGAACAAAATAATTTTTGTTCTGCTTACCCTGAGGTAGTTGAGGGTGAAGTTGGTCAATCCCATGCGGGTGATGTTTTTCGAGAGCTGCTCCAGGACTTGAGGATCTTGTGCCTGTAGGTGGACAAAAAAAGAACCTTATCACTTAATACAACTCCCCCAAAATCCACACGTTATTGACCAAAAGCAACACATATGGCTTTTCTCATGCTTTATTTATGAGACCCTGGATGTGACCACATATTCACAGTTACATTCAGATCTTTACTTTGAATATCTGAGGGGCGAGGATTGGGGGAGATGTGTCTCTCTCTCTGTGTCTATGGTGGTTGTAACACTGGATGAGCTGCTATTTCTGTGTGCTGGAGAGATTCAAGTGATGCAATTTATCTGAATCACTGTGATTACACTGAATACATTTTTGATTCAGATTTGGGGCATTGAATCAGGAGTGTGCTGCAGCTGCTAATTAATATTGATTGACTAAATGCAAATTGAAATGTCAGTGCATTTCACTATGAATTACAAACTAATGCTGTTTTTGTACTTGCTGGTAAATTATTGACCAGATTCATCAAGGTAAATTGTGTTAAGCAGCATGGGATCAAGCAGCATGGGAACATCAGCCAATCATTGAGCTCATGTCACCTGATTGGTTGGCGCAGCGTAAACTAGCAAAGTATAGAGCAGGGGTATTCAATTAAAGTTCCAAGAGGTCTGGGGCCTGTACCATGATGGTAGTTTAACAAACTCAGGGTTACAGGATTAGTTTTGAGTTGACAAAACCAAACCAATCTATTCAGGCTTTGTTGGTCCCATGATGCTGATCATCAGCTTTCTCTGTCAACTCAGGCTTTGATCCTGAGTTTAGGAGTTTAGCTGTGACATCAGCAGTGAACAGCCAATCACATGCTGTGGATCAGTAAAACTGAGATTCACTTCTCACGAGAGAAGCAACGTGATTAACTTCACTCTTCTGCAGAATATACATGATTGAAAAATATTAAGAATTGAAACAAATTTACACAGAAGAAAAGAGCTGTCGAGGACAACTTTAAGAAAAATCTTATACGTCAATGCAAGTAAAAGTTGTGAAGTTAGTTTAGTTGATATATAGAGAGAATTGAACATTTATGCTCACATGTAAATTTTTATAGATTTAGTTATTGAATTTAAAGCTTATTTGTATGACCTTTATATACGCTATTTATTTTAATATTAACAAAATGCATATTAATGACTGATTTACAAAAATTATACATGTGTAATTGATTAAGGGTATAATAATTACATAAATTATTTTTAAATAATTCAAAATTATAAGCATTGTTAAAAGCCAGAGGCTTAAGTCTTTAATAGCCATTTGCTATGTAGTGACCTTTAATTTGGAGAAGAAAAAGGGGGAGTGACTTTATTGCATCAGATATGTGTCACTTTGCTCACAGCTGATTGGTCCAATTTCAGTTTGAGATCTCTTATCCAGAACATAACCTGCCCTGGAGCAGGTTAGCTGTGGAGGGTAAGTTACTATGGAGATGAACACAGCTAAAAGCCAAACCACTTTAATGGTACCTAAAACCCAGGATTGGCACAAACTAAGCTTAAACATATCGGGCTAGCCAGCTAAACCGGCTTCATCGTATAGACCCCTGTTCCTTGTCTGAGTGTGCTCACCCTTTCCTCATGTTTTCTGCTCCTTGTTTGTCTGAGTGTGTTTACCTGTTCCTCATGTTCTCTGCTCCCTTAATAAAGTGTGTTCTTTCCCTCATGTGGTTGCTGGTTCGTTGTACCTACCCGTTGTTATGCTAGTATTGCTAAGTGTTTGTGCTGCCTTTCGGTCTTGTCTTGTTTTCTGTGTCTCTAGTTCCTGTCCTGCAAGTAGAGCTTCCCTGGCAGCTTGCTCTCCTTGCCTAGCTGCAAGCTTGGTGAGTTTCCTGATATGACCTGACTGCATTGCCCTAGGATTCCTGCCTAGCCATCGCTGGTATCCTCTGGTCTCATGCTGCTCTGTCAGAACTGCTCTCCAGTCTACCACCTTCTGGAGCTAGTTATTGTGGCTGCTCTTCCTGCCTGTGATTTGTGCTCCTAACCTGCCTACTGTGTGGACTGTGTTCACCTCCTCACCATTTCTTGTCTTGTCAGCTGTTTGTCAATAAACCCCATATCACTCATTCCTGCATTTGAGTCCTCTCTCATAGAACTGTGACACCATGTGAAAAGATGCTGTATGTGGGTTCAGGGTTTTCCTATTGACATCTGGACCATTTTTATATTTTTCTTAAAATAAGTACAAACAAACAATACACATAGTAATCAAAACGCTCTCATTATGAGCAGAAAATAAAGTTAAAGTAATTTCAAAGTTTTAGTTGTATTTCCTTGCCTTCTATAAATAATTTTCCCAATTATAACATTGTTTATTATGAAATGCTATTAACATGCTGATTAATAATGCTAAATGTTAATATAACCTTTATTTTACCAGGAAAAGAAAGCACATTGAGATTAATTAATCTCTTTTACAACAGCGTCCTGGACAAACTATCAAACTATTTTGCTACTGTATTTGCTACTGTTGTTAAAATAACCGTGTCATTTCTTAATGTGGCACTTTGGCAGGCGAGAGAAGCAATGTGCACGGAACGGAAAGGGCTTGAATGAAGCGTGTTTGGCACTAGATAAAAAAATTAAGAGGATATAGCGCATAAAAATCATTATCAAAAATGACCCTGAGTCCTTGTGTGTACTGCTCTGTTGTTTTGAAATGCTGAGCACTTTGAACTGTAGAAACAGCCAAATGTTGCTACAGATGTTAAGAACTGGAACTGGAACTGGAACCGGACCGTGGTCCGCTATTTGAGGACCCCTGCGTAGTGCATCTGAAACACAGTTCCTGCAATTTGCTCATATTCTCATTAGCCTTGATCAGATGAGTTTGCCTCAATTTCTTTGCAGCTTTACCCTTGTGTATGAGAATGAGTCGATCAAACATGCTGCAGTAACTTTTGCACTATCCCTGTCAAAAATCTTTCAAAGCCTTTTCTACCTCATTCACTCTCTCTCGCTCTCCACCAGAATACAGGGCCCCAAAGGGCCCAATTTAAGACCATGTGAATTTCATAAGTTGCTGTGAACAAACTTTCTAAAACTACACTATATCTGAATCTACAAGGGGGGAGTGATGAGTTAAAACTCAAATGTGATTTAAAGCTCAATATATTGGGCTTAAAAAGCAATGACTCATTAAAAGTTTGTTTGTTTTAAAATGAGAAAAGGATATGAACACCAGGTTTTCAGTTGCTAAATTTCCTTTAATACAGCATGTCTGGCCTTTTGATTGTACTTTTTAAAAAATATAATTTTCATCCATGGCAGCTTTGATGTCTGAGAATAAATTGTTATTTAAAAATAGTGTGCCCTATCATATACCCGGCGCAATGCGGTGCCAGGCGTGATGCAAGTGTTTTTTGCTAGTTTCATCCTGACGCAGTTATCGTTTTCACATCCTGCACCACGTTGTTTAAATAGCAAATGTATTCGCACCTATCTTTTCGCCCATGGGCGTGCTGGTCTGAAAACGAGGTGTGTTCAGGCACATTGTTGGCGCATTGCTATTTTGAGGCAACTGAAATAGACTGTGCCATTGACCAACAAAAACCTGGTCTAAAGTCAATGAAACAGAATACTTTATAGAATATTTTTTGTGTTATTTAAAGGGTTAGTAATATGCGCCTATAGGCGGTGCACAACACGCATACACTCTACTTATTACACACACAGGGACGCGCAGCAGCACACAAACATTTTTAAATATTTAAAATAAATGGATTACAATGTAAAAGATTATTATTGTGTACATAAAGATAAAAATGCCTACATGTCATTATGGATAGTCATTGCATGTGTCAGAATTACCTATTTGCAGTAATGACGGATTAAATTGGCTACTTAATTAACCAATCGTGGCAATACACACATGTATTTAAACTGACTCGTCAGGTTGAGGGTGTCTGTATTCCGCCATGTAAATAGCAATCTGCCATGGTGCAAGCGCAACTGGCTCTTAAAGGGAATGGGAGATGACACTCTGATTGGATTGCGCTTGTGCCGTGCGCTTTAGATCATGCGCTTAGATCGTTAAAATAGGGCCCAATGTCTTAATTTATGTAAAATAAGTATAAAGTATAATTATTCTATGTTGTCATTTCTGTTTTACAGCGTGTCTACACCAAACTAAACTGATGCCCCATTCTACGTACTCCCTGTGCTTGCGCTACTTCCAACAACGGACATGTCCAGTCTAGATAGCCTCTGGCTGTTGTTGCGTGATGCAATACGACATGACATTCCACAGTTTTAAAGCCTTTCAAAATATTTGTTTTTAAATCATACGAATGGTAGTATAACCTTTGAGTTAAGAACCAAAGATTAAAAACAGCAAAAACTACATTTTATAAAACGAATAGCCTTGTAAAATAGCTGCTCTACTGCACACACACAAACCTGCAACCAAACCATGTGATAGCAGAGCGATGATATCAAACTCACGTGCATGGCGAGAATGCTCCGTGGGATAAGTTCCCGATACTGTCTGATGTTGAAGTGCCACGTCTTGATCCTCATTAGATCATCGAAGGCGAACTCCAGGATCAACCTGCCCTCCGTACACACCTGACAATGCAAACATTGAGAAATCTATGACGAATGATCTATGATTTAGCACAGTCACCTGAACACATGTCTTCTGTGTTAAATGTCTCTCTCATCATGATGAAATAAGTTTAGAGCAAAATGCAAACTCGGTTTCAGAATGCATCATCCAAATGCAGGTAAAATGATTACAGTCAATTCAGATATTATGTCAGAGTAGTTCAGCTTTTCATACCAGATGACAGAGTTTCAAAGCTATTTCCTAATAAAAGGTGTTTATGTTGTATACCTGAACTGAAGGCCAACGAAATGGAAATACTTGAGACGAGATTACACAAACAAAAAAACAACAAAACGCTGAATACATGCAGAGGTCATAAACCGTTAGCAATTACTAAAAAAACAGGATGAGAAAAACATTTTGCTGAATTTAGAGCTGCGCTACTCATAGCCCCAATGTTCTGTTGCTGGGGCAACCGGAGGATGAGGAGGAAGGGAGGGAGGGAGGGAGGGAGAGGAAGGGGGATTGGGGGGGTGGGAGCGTCAGCTGATTAGTTGGCATGGCAACGGCAAAGATGTAATCCCGCCAGAGCCACTCTAATCAATGCCCTCAGCACAGATGGTCTCTGGAGGATCAACAAGAAAAGAGGCTGGCGGGAGAGCACAGCGCCATCACATGACCACACTCTTTCACATTCTCTCGCTTGCTCTCCTCACTTCTTTCATCTTCTGTATTTTTGTCCTGCTCTCTGAATCTGTTTTTGCTTGTTTCACTCTTTTTCCATCTCTTCTTTTTTGTCCGTCTTTCCATCCCTTGTTCAGCACCATTTCTCAACACTATAACATGCTGAGGAAAAAGCAAAGTGAAAATGAAAGCATCTGTCTTTTCCTCTCCCTCTATCACTGTACTGCTGCATAGCTCTGCTATTTTAACATTTCAACCGGTCTAGCCAATCATTAGAATATTGGAATATAGTGGATTCTTCATGTGTTTATGTACTCTTAGAAATATCCAATGGTGGATATACATGTATAACAGGAAAATTCAGAAAAAATGTCACATCTGAAATCATCATTCACATTTTGGAATCTCCTTTGTCTCACTAAGGATAATTTCATAGCTAGCTTTTTATGTATCCTAAATACACACAGTACAATTTTAAGCTTGATTGCAACTAAAACACCATGGAAATGTTTTTTGACAAATGGTTTCTAACTTTTGAACAAACTTTATAGGTGAAAAAAATTGTTGACAGGTGACATTTGTGTAAACTAGGATATCATAATGGCTTATGTTTAATTACATTTTGTTTAGATACTTTTAAACAATGATAATTGTATAATGAATTTTCATAGTTTACGATAGTAGGTAGGTAGCAGGTAGTATGGCTCTGGGGTAAGAGTAAAACTATATCTATAGATAAAAGTGCCAAAAATAAATAATCAATGTATGGTGAAAATAAAATAAAATTACAGTTTCCAAGACCATTTTTAACTTCATATAAAAATGGTTAAATCTGTTGTTTGTACAGCTGAGATTGTATAATAAGTTACTCAATGACTACTGGGTCTCCATTCCTCTGTATGTCTTTAATAAGTACATGGGCTCCTGTATGGATTAGAGTGGATTAGTTCATATCAGTATATGAAAATAATCTAAAACGCTTGATGGACAAGGAGGAAACATAAAATCTGTTGATAAATGGTTTAACCCCTCTAATGCATGATGTCCACTGCAGCTGACAGATCTTTTAAAGCCATTTTTAACCGTTCAGGGTGTGACTTACACCCAAACCACAATGGGCCGATGACCTTTGACCATTTTTTCATAATTCTATGGCTTTTTTGTATTTGTATTACTATAATGATATTATTATTATTACTATTCAAGACAGCAGGAATTCAGGCTGAAAAAGTGATGAAGTATCAAGTACTTCTGTCTTATATTTCAGATGACCCAGACGGCCCGACAAAGGCATAAACCCTGGTGAAGTGACCCTAATGATACAATTGATACCATCAACCCAGCTGGTCTGGTTTCAAACTGCATATTTAATCAGTAAAACAGTCAGCTGACAACTAACAAATATGTAATTTTGTATAATAACAATAACTTGTAATTTTGTCTCCCCCTTTCAAATGCAGTAAAATGTCTGTTATGCTTGCTTTTGTGTCCTTTTAGTGCATTCAGACAATGAAATCTCAGCAACTAGACTTTAATTTTTTTACCATAACTGAAACCAATCAAAATAGATTCACAAAGAGCATTCTCAGCTGAGTCCAAAGCTGCTTGAAAAATAATTCATAAGGATTCCTAACAACCTCCATCAGTAATCGCATAGAATGATGGCTGTGGTTAAAGTAGGAAATTATCAAGCCTGCCATGTTTGTTTGTTCTATTAGACAGTTTACGGGGTTTATCACATGGAATGTAAGAACTGAAGGAAACAGATCACTGTCATTTCTCCTTCCACTCTGAGGTTACGACGACGAGCAAAAATGCACAAGAAGAAAAATGTTTGTTGACAAACAAGAGTGTAACTGCATCTCACCATCTATTTATACATTTCAAAACTTTCTGTGTTGTGTGCATGGATAGGACATGGTGTCTCTCTCTGTCTCTCACACACACACACACGCACACGCACGCACGCACGCACACACACACACACACACACACACACACACACTCTCCCTCTTTACCTTGGTGAACATGGGCTTGCCGTGCTGTGTGACCATGGTGCACTGATCACAGTCTACAGTGATGCAGGAGTTGTGGAAGGACTCTTTGGAGTGTTTCAGGATGTAGTAGAGATCTGACACGCCACCTTCAAATACTGTGCTGAAGTAACGAGGGATGAGGGTCCGTCCGATTGCTGAGGAGGAAAACAAGATGTCATTTACATTGCATTGCAATTTTTTATTTAATCCATTACTAAATGAGTCGAAATGTCTCAACATCTTTTAATTTCTCACTGTTGTTTACGCTACATTATTAGTAAAGTAAGATGTTGGTCTCCACATCCAAGCTATTTCTTGCAACTCTTAGTCCTTTCAGTTTCTACAAATTGTTCACAAATATGTGACATCATAGTTCAAACACACATTTTAATTATACATTTTAAAAATATGTATTTTCATAGTATCCCAGCTAACAAAAATATGTTTTGCTAACATTCCCAATAAGTTATAAAAAAGTTATTTCTGAAAATCGTTTTAAAAAGACATTATTTTAAAACAAAACTCTATATTATTAATCTTAATTACAGTTTTTTTCCAACTGCGTACGCACAAAATCCGTTCATGTCACGCAATTTTTGAAACCCCTCAATCAGAGTGCAAAAAACACACCAAATCTCCAAAACCATAAGCTATTTCTCAGCCTTTGACTCAATAGCATAAAACACTATTTTCAAAACGCTACACACAATTCTCTACCTAAAACACAAAAATCTAAGAGAAAGTGACTTGCTTTGCTTTTCTAAACACAACCAATCAAAATGTTACATTTATTCACCAGGTCACACACACACTCCTCACATGTGCAAACACGAATTGCTCAACTGATCACTAACCAATCACTGCTTTACTATAGTATAGGCCTATAAATAGGTAAACGGTCAGATTACCTGTTTTGAACAATGGATGCTAACAACGGACAGAGAACAAGAGGAGTAGGAGGGAGAGGCAGGGGACAAAAACGAGGACAAGTTCAAAGATGAAGAGTTGGAAGAGGAGGAGTTGGAGGAAGAGGAAGAGGAAGAAGAGGGCAAAGAAGAGAAGGAAGGAGAGCCATCTTTGATGAGATTAGGGCAACACTTGTTGATCATGTGATGCCCCCCACCCCCCCGTTTTGGTTTACATATGTTTATGGTTTTGTTGTATGCTACTTAGATATAAGCCTATGAAAGACCAAATAACTTTAGATTTAGAACACCAGTGTTTACATGGTATATCCAAAAATTTACTATTATGAAAGTGTTTGCCATTTGATGCAAATGCTTCATTCTGACATGCGTTTATGGCATTTTGAATGCAGTGTTACATTTTGAAGGAGATGTGAGGCATTTAGCATTTTGTGTGTGCAGTTTTGGGAATTGTGTGTAGAGTTTTGAAAAAAGGAGACATGGTTTTGAAAATGTGTGTAAGCAGTTGGAAAAAACTGTAATATTTCAACATTCATCATGGGCCTTTTCTTTTGGTTAATGCCATTTTGTACTCAATTTTGGTTGGTATCTGGTTGTCTACTTCAAAAATGCCTGTACATAAGACACTTAGGGCCAGATTTACCGTGAGAGCACAGTTCCATAAAAGCACCGATGGGAGTGGAAAGTTCTGTGCGTGACGACGCACAAATGAATGAACACAGACGCAGCCGGATCATTTCCATAATGACCAACGCAATCTACCAAGAGCAGCGCAAATTAGTGTGGTTTAAGACATGCTTTTTTTGGGTGGTAAAAAATGGTGCAAATACCAGTAAATTGACTAGCGCAAACCTTAGTAAATCACCTTGCATGATTCATTTAAATACTCTCCTCCCATAAATTTTGCATCTGGAAGGGAAACTCCTACAAATGCATATGCAATAAATTCAGCAGCAAAAATAACTGTCCACGCCTTTTTATTTTTAATTTTTAAATAAATTAAAAAACTTTTTTTTTTTATTGCGTCTCAATTCTGACAGTAGTTTAACGCCAAAAGACTGGTAGAGCTGATAAGAATGGAAATTGTTTGTCAACAATTGTTGAATATGTATGATATGTATGATAATTTGTTTTTGCAAACTCTGTAATCTGCCTGAGGTCTCGCAAAAAGTTGAGTTGGAATACTTATTCTTCCCTGCAGCTGGAGATAATTATGCAACCTTTTTGTTGTTGTTTAACAATGAACAAACAAAGACCATGTCTGGATGTGTGGCCTCAGGAATATCTGCATGGTTTTTTCTTCTCTGCTTTTAGTCTTGCTTCACTATAAAATATATATATATATATATATATATATATATATATATATATATATATATATATATATATATATATATATATATATATATATATATATATATATATATATATATATATATATATTCTCGAATCCATAAAGCCATAAAGCATAAAGCATAATCCATAAAGCATAACGTGCATCAAATAATTTCAAATCATGGTTTCCAATAATAACAAACAAACAACATCTAAACATAAACAACAATACATTTAATTGGGAAGCAAAATTGGAAGATTTATATTTTGAATATAAGTTTTTCAACTTTAACATAGATCTCACTAAATTTGGAATTAACAAAATAAATAGAAATGGGGAAAGACAAACTTAATTTATGACATACAGTTTCTTATGCTCACCAAGGCTGCATTTATTAGACAGGGCTCCAGACTAACTTTTTTCACTAGGAGCACAGTGGCCCCCAACTGAAAATTTTAGGGGCACAACCAGAAATTTTAGGGGCGCACACCGTAAATCAACATGCTAACCAAATCTACTAATTTCCACTGTATTACTAATAGGGATCTGTATCGTTAAGGTTTTAATGGCATTACTACTCTTACCGATACTGCTTATCGATCCGGTACTTTAACAGTATTCTTACCGGTTCTTTTTATTATACTTTTTTTAATTTTTTTTTTTATAAAAAAAAAACATAATTAAGAACATAATTAACATGGCTTTATAATCTGAAAAGTAAAATATCTATAGCAAAAGAAACCGCAAAGTTTGAACAAAAATATAAAACATCTATTTGTAAATGGACCAGTGTGCAGGCATTCGGAAGGTCTGCTAACATTAATATTACAGTAAAGAACAAACCTGCAAAGAAATCTAATACAGTAATGAAATGTAAAATAACACTGCATAGTTTTCACTGTATAAATTGATAGATTAATGCTTATAAAAGCTAAAGTTATTAATTCAAGAGATGTGAATATTTTCTATTTGCCTTTTGTTCGATTCGAATTAATGGCTCAATCGTCAGCAGGTTTATTAGACGCTGCCCCTTTAAGACCGATCGAATGTAGAACTAATAATATCATATTCTCCTTTTTCTCCAAACTATTTATGCCCATTTAAGATATAAACTGTTAAAATAACTACTCTCCAATCCGGTCATTTTGACACCGGCTATTTGTTGTTTATTTGATGGTTTAGACGCGCACACGAAGCCTAAAATATTAAGTGCAAGTCGGTCCATTTCGCAGCACACACACATAAGCCGCCTTGAAGTTGGAAACAGCGTCTCTTGCGCGGATTATTGTGCATTTAATAGCTCTTTATTATCAAACACATCCCGCAGTTTAGCAACAGTAGAGACTGCAGTTTACAACAATCACTGAATCTGACGTTTAGTTTAGGTTTAACAAGAAATGACAGCGCAAGGCTGTGAAGGGAAGGATGTCGCGCTCGACTGAACACGGCTATAGGAATAGTTTTACCTCATTCCATCTTTTTATAATTCTTGGAAGCCAAAATCGAAAATAAAATTAGATTAATATCACACCACATCCCTAAAGTTTAAGCAGACTAAACTTTTGTTTAGTTCTTGGCCATCGTCACTCATTAAAGCTGACTGTGGTGTTGTGTTCGCTGTAGCTCCACGTGACATAGCTCGTTCGCTTTCTCTCTCTTCTGGATTGCGAATGGCAAATGCATCACGGACAAATGGTTTAATATTCTCTCATATAGAAACGGCTGGCAAAGATAGAATTTGCCAGACATAACGTCTATCAATTATAATTAGTAAGTGTATTTTCTTAATTTCTCCAGTACCGACAACAGGCAAATTTACAGGTCGCACATGTGCGACTGGATGTAAAATTCAGTTGCACACTCTCAAATTTTAGTCGCAAAATGCGACCATTTGGTCGCACTCTGGAGCCCTGTTAGATCAAAAATACAGTAATATTGTAAAATACTATTACAATTTAGAAAGAAGTGAAGTAGAGATTAAAAAAAAGAAAATGATATATATATATATAATATGTTTTTTTTTTAACTGTGAAGGCAAATCTAAATTCTCAGCCATTACTCCAGTCTTCAGTGTCACATGATCCTTCAGAAACCATTCTAATATGTTGATTGGATGTTCAAAAAACATTTCTTATTATTATCAATGTTGAAAACACTTGTGCTGCTTAACATTTTTTGGAAAACCATGATACAATGTAATCTCTGCTGTCACTTTTGATCAATATAATGCATCATTGCTGAATTACAATGTCCAATTGCTTTCAAAAACAAAATCTTACTGACACCAATATGAATATACATATATATGTCTACTATTGAAAAGAGTCAAAAGCTTTACAAAACATTTGAACGCACATTTAGCTGAACTTATTTGGCCAAGAAAGTAGCAGACACGTCCGCAGAAACAACTTGTAATTTTTGCGAGTGGCTTTGCAGTGTTAACTTATCATTTTAATATTGAAACTGAACGGACGAGCAGCCTTATCCAGCTTAGCGTCTGATTTCAGGCAGAAATAATCCATCTTACAGTCAAACTCCCCTTTGAGAGAAATTATGTTTGTGCCACCAGCCCTGAGGGAGCGGAACGGGGGTGGTGGAGGGAAAGAGAGAGAGAGAACTTCATTTACCCAGCTTCCCTTAAGACAGACGCCACTGCCGGCACCGGTTAAAACTGCACAAGCAGAAGGAGAAAATGAAACAGCTGCAAACGCGGCCTGTTTCTTAAATTGGCTAAAGTCTGGCATGACTAAATCAACACATAAATACTTGGCAGGGGGAGAAAGTGAGAAAAAATGGGAGAAAAGGAAGGTGGGAAGGGAGGGAGAGCCCTAGCTTGAGCGTATAAATGAAGGTCTCCCTAGTGGTTAAGACAGAGTGAGCTGACGACGAGAGCTGACTGTTAATGAGAGAGTGCGAAAGAGAGTATAGCAGAGCGCTTCGAAGGGACAGTGAAAATAAATATGAAATGCCCATGAATTTAAAAAAATGGCACAAAATACAGGCCCACAGAATAGAGCGCTACAGGGAGGGATGGAGAGGAAGAAAGTGAGAGAGATACAAAATGAAAGGCTGACAGGCAGGGTGACAGCGAGGGGTGTCATGCTGAAGGGAGATGTTGTTTCTGCAGGCACACCTGACTGCCTGCTAAAGTTCTAGAGCACTGTGGCATAGCGGCCCCTATGCCTAACCATGGTGCATAAAATCACAGACACACTCACACACACCAGTGAAAACTAAAATAACAGACGAGCGCGCGCGCGTGTGTGTGTGTGTGTGTGCATGGTGGTACCAGGGCAGCTTGAACACACAAGGACCTCTATAATACCTGGAAAAAGCTATCCAGGACTAACTGGATTGTGATAACCAAACAAACCTTAACCAATTTGTCTATTTTAACATCCTATACGTCTATAAACACGGTCCAGGACTTCTGTTTGCTTTCAACTGCTGACATTTTTTTATGAAAATTTCTTGAAATACCACTATAGCATCCAGGGACGGACCTCCGCTGCGACAAACACAGCTATAGAATATAGATATTCTACACTGTAAACCTGAATAAGTTGGCAAAAACTCAAAAAAAAGTTTAAGTAAGCAGAACTGACAGATTTCAATGTTACTCATACATTTTATTTGCTCGTAACTTGAATTTTTGGGGTAAGTTAATTCATATGTCACTTTAAATGATCATGTAATCTCAATTTAAATATTTTTAGTAGTGGAAATTTAGCTAGCTATATCTAGCTAATTTAGCAAATGCTAATTGCTAACACAATGCTTTGACAACATTAACATATAGAGGTGTAACGATATTCAAACCGAACGAAAAACTGCGATACACCACCCACGGTTCGAACCGCGATACTCTCATGTCGAACCGAACGCGCCCCACCCCCTGCTACCCCAGCCCAGCTCTCATTCACCTTATGCCACAAAAGATTTTTTTTTCTTCCTTGACATTAGATTAAATAGTAATTAGTAAACTTTTAACAACTATTAAGAACTGTATTTTACAAAATATTTTATTATATTATTATATAATATATTATATTATAAATATACACTAACTTTTGTCTTCTAAGTGCATGTCACGTGACTTGGGCGATCGCTCAAGCTGCATGGTGGAAGGACAAAGAACCAGTTTCCCCATTTAGACAGGAAGGCAAAATGCTACCTTGGAGTCCCAGCAACATCGTAATTTTCGCAGCTTGTTACAAAAAAAAAAATCTCTCTCACCTCAGAAAACCGCTTTCTTGTCCTGTCAGCCGTTATACTGTGCTCGCTAGCGCACACTCTTTAGTTACACACGCGCATATGTATATCACTTCATATATAAAGCGCAAGATAAACTGAGCATGCAACGTTACGATGTCAATTCGTAAGTCATGAAATAAAAGTAGAGTACCAATAAATCACGTAACTGTGTTAGATGGGAAGGCATGCAGGTATGGTGTTCATTCTGCTCATCAGGAGCAGTTTTCATGTTTCATTAACAGTTCATGATGTAGGCTATTGTGTGTTTGCCATAGTAACTGTCCATAATGCCACTTTATTTTCACTGTTATTTTGTTTATTTTTAAATTAGTGTGGTGTACTTTATTGTATTAACAAAAACTGCTATTTAATAGCTTTAACTTATAGGCCTATCATCAGTATTAGTCATATTCATACAATTTATGTGTTTGTTAAGTAGGCTAAAGTGGGAAATTACTTGTGTGTATAATCAATTTTTATTAAATAAATGTGATTGTTTTTTTTAAACATTATGGTAAATAGTAAAATTAGTAGATTATTTCTGACTATTCTACAGTGCAGGCATTTATTTCATTTTAGTTTACTCAGGTATGCTAACTGCTCTAAAGAAAACGTGAAGCCAATGTATAAAGTTAATAAAGATAAAGTTAATAAGTTAAATTATTGCTGTTGTTATTATTAAGTTAAAAGTGATTCTAGTGTTATTATTGCTGGTGCCTTGCCATGAACCATGACTCCACAGCAAACAGAACCGAACCGAACCAAACCAAACTGTGGCTCCAAAACCGTGACATGAAGCGAACTGTGCCACTGGTGTATCGTTACACCCCATTAACATAGCATAGCAATTTCTCACGTGTACAGCAATATAGAACATTTAACATATACCTGTTCTCAAACTAAGCTCATGCTCCACTCGTCACCATGATGACCCCCCCCCCCCCAAACTAACAAAAAAACACAAAACAACCACTATGAATTCGGATATCAAAGCATCAAACACTACTAAATCCCCCACTTAAAATTAATCTTGCACAAAAAAAACAACAACATACTTTCAATTTTAGCATTAATTCTTCCTTTCAAGTGTCATGGCAAAGCATGCTGGGAAATAGAAACCCCAGTCGTTTCAGGTCATTTTAAGTCTAAATTAAAAGAAACAAGTTCATAAAACTCAAAACAATAAAACAATTCAGATGACTTGAAATGTGTCAGTTTCCTGAACTCAAAAGAAAAAGAAAGTTCTAAATACTCATAAAAGTTAATTTGATTGGTCTAATGTGTTTAATTTGAGTTTACCCTACTCAAACCAGTTAATTATTTGAGAGTTAGGGTTTACAGTGTATAAATAAGACTTCAAATCCAGTGTTAGGGGAAAGTTACTTTTAAAAATAAAGCATTTCAATATTGCGTTACTCCCAAAAAAGTAACTAATTGCAATTTTTGTAATTTTACATTACTTCTGTGTTACTTTTTCTCCCCTGGCCTGGCTTGCTTCTTTGTTTTTTTTAACAACAACAGAAAACCCCCAACAAAAGTTCTATTTTTGGCAAATGTAAAGGCTCATTCACACCAAAAGTGAAATGAATAAGCCTCAGGTTGAAGGAAATGCAAATTTACGCCTGTACAGTAGAGGGTGCAGCTCAAACAAACCTTTCAGCTGTGCTGCCATTCTGAAATGCAGAAGAATAGGACGCAGGGGAAGAAAGTTCAACATTCTTACTTCAGAAAATTTTTTTTTACAAAAAGGAAACACAAATATGATGTTTATCTAAAGTCATTTTTGCTTGTTAGTATAGTTGAACTGGATCATCGAAGGTCAGCAGCAAAGAAATTGGTTAATAAAGTGAGATTAAATACATAAAGTATATTTGTGTTATTTAACATGTTTAATTATTGCAGGTTCGGGTGGTATTTTTACTTTATTCAGTGTTAATACTGAATCTGTTTTTGTGGAAGACGAGTAAATGCATGCTCGCATGTAGAACTACAGTAACCATCAAGTTCACACAGCAGACACAATGCCTCTGCACCTTACTCACAATTTCTCTCAACATGTTGACAGAAGAGCTGTCAGTCAATATGGTAAAATAGTAACTTGCATTACTTATTTGAAGAAGTAAGATATTTTGTTGTAAATTTAAAAGTAATGCATTGTTAATCTTCATAACCCACGTTACTTGTATTGCCTTACCCAAAAAGCTGTAACCTCTTGTGCCAGTAATAACCAATAAAAAGAGGTAATTTTCCGGGTAAGTTTAATTTCTCCACTCATACTGACACCGTTGCGCACTTGTTTATTTTTTCATGCTGTATTCATAATCATTTGTGCCAGATAAGAAAGAAAAGCCGCAAAGTCCTAGTGTGATGTAGATTTTCCTTAGAGGGAGCACTTCAAACAGTCTCTCTTTAAAATAAAAGTTAGTCTCAGCAGGATTCTAACAATAGCCCACATGTTTTTCGGCGTCTTTTTTGTCTGAACATGTGTGGCTCTTTTTGCGTGTTGCGAGGGGACTCCAGACGGATTGGCCCATCTACAGAAGCGAGCACTCCAGAGATTGGATTAAGCAGTCACTTGTTTCGGCTAACACGTCGTGCAACATATGCCTCTCAAGTAATGTGTACCCAAACACGCAATTTACAAATAATTAACGTTGTGTTAATTAGGCACATTAATTCACGCTGTGCGTAGGCTCCAGGACGGATGCCAGCACTCGCAGCCAAAAAGACAAGAGAGGAGTTTAGTTTCAAGTGGCACAGCAGACAGAGAGGAGAGGGTGAGAAGGACAGAGAGAGAGAGAGAGACATTGAGAGACACAGAGGGGTGGACAGAAAGGTTATGCAGAGAGACAGGCAAAACATAAGTAAATAAAAGACAGACAGAAGTGATTTTGCATGCAAAACAAAGGTCAAACTTTTCTCTTTTCAAATAAAAGTCATTGTGATTGTTTTCTCACCCTCATGTCATTCTAAACCCATAGGACTTTCTGTCTTCTGTGCATTTGCACCAGTTGCTCTTATCCATGCTTTTACAATGAATGGAGAGGTTTCACGTTTCAAAAGGACACAAAAGCACCATAAATGTGTCATAAAAGTGGTTCACGTGACTTGTGACTTGTGACTTGTGACTTGTGGGGGCAGTCGTGGCCTAATGGTTAGAGAGTCAGCCTTGTAACTGGAAGGTTGCAGGTTCGAGTCTCAGGTCCGGCAGGAATTGTCGGTGGGGGGAGTGAATAACCAGCACTCTCCTCCACCCTCAATACCACAACTAAGGTGAGACCCTTGAGCAAGGCACCGAACCCCCAACTGCTCCCCGGGCGCCACAGCAATATGGCTGCCCACTGTTCCGGGTGTGTGTTCACGTGGTGTTAAATGCAGAGCACAAATTCCAAGTATGGAACACGTCACGTCACTTCACGTCACTTCACTTGCACATTTTAAGTCCTCAGAAGTCATACAATAGCTTCATGTGATGCCAAAATTTAAGTTGTATTCACTGACAATTTCGATGTATGCTCTTGCTGCATTCAATCAGATTCTTTTCAATCAGAACCTATTGAATCTGATCCTTTCAATTAATCAAAATGAATCAGACTTATCCAGTTCTTGAATTCACTATGAATCACAGTGGATACCCTATCATATGTATCACTTACATGATGGCTTTGCTTCTTTGCTTTAAAGCCTCAGTTTTCATGGGGACCTATATGGAAAAGTTCTACCAGTGTAACTATTCAAAACATCTCCTTTTTGTGTTACACAGAAGAAATAAAATCATTCAGGTTTGGTCAGCTCTGGTATGATTATAGAGCAAATGCAGTGCTTTGCAGTAGAAAGCATGCTGGGAAAAGTGAGTATTTTGGGAAGGAAAGAGAAGCGAATTTCCTCCAAAAAGCTAAGCCTGAACTATACCTTATCAGTTTTAATATTATAATCCTAGAACCACAGAGCTATGTTATAAAACACCTGGAAAAGTAAAACAAAAAAAATGTAGAGCCACTTACATGCTCAGTTCTGAAACCTAGAGAGTAGCCTTTTTATGCATATGTGCGCTTTCGATTCTGTCGCAAAATGTAGGCAACTTAATTATGAAGCTTCTTCACTGTGAAGACAATCCCAGAAGGCACTGTGACAACTTCAGTGGAAAACATAAATAAAAAGTTGGTGGATGAAGGTAGAGAATGTTGACTATAAATACAATTAATTCAATACTGAAACATAATCAATACAAATAATGTAATAATAATTATTTTAATGAATAAAATAATGATTATTTACCCCACACTATTCATTTATTTTTCAAATATATAATAAAATTGGGGTTGGTAAAAATTTAGTTTTTGAAAGAAGTCTCCTATCCTCACCAACGCTGCAATTGTTTGATCAGAAATACAGTAAAAACAGTAATATTGTTGACTATTACAATTTTTAAATAACTTTTCTATTTTAATGTATTCTTAATTTCTTCATCTAAACTGCATTTTTCAGCAGTCATTACTCCAGTCGTCAGTGAGGATCAAGATACTTTTTTGTGGAAATTGTGATTGGAGTTACTTTTTTTGTTGTTGATGAATATAAAGTTCAAAAGACAGCCCTTTACTGTGGTTTTGGATCAATTCTATTTTATATCTAATTACAATTTTTATAAATATATAAAATATATTTGATCCCAAATGTGTTTGTTTCTGTGTGTGTATATATATATTTATGCATCTTGCATCATTCCTCCCCTGTATTGAAATGAATAGTTAGCATAGTCTCCTGTGTGCTTTGTGTGTGAAGCACTCCTTATATGATGAACGGAGTTGCTGCCAATGTAGAGCGTTTTATTTAATTTAGGATGCTGCCATAGAAGTCTGCTGCCTCAAAAAGTAGACAGCGAGGCAGCTCACTAGGTTTTGGAACAGACCTCCAGTGGCTGGCTGACTGGCTTTCCCCAGGTGAGATCCCATTAAAAACAGGTGAATATTTTTAGAACTGAGAAAATGCTGAAAAGAACTGCAACAGCAGCATCATTAATTGTGCTTCAGCATTATGGGGAGGGAATATTGCACCCAGTTTTTTAGGTCACACTGTGACTTTCCAAACAGCAGGCTAAAAAGTGCACAAGCTAGTCTGCTGTGAGCGAGCTAAACTTTATTTCCACCATTAAATAACTTGTTATTTATAAAGCGTGCCGTAAGAACTTACAAGGTCCTAGCAACAAACGTGTAAGCGAGTAAAAATGAAGAAAGGGTGTCAAAGCTCGGCTCAACAGTGAACTTATCAAACACCACAACGGCGGTTTTACTTATTCGACTTCAATATTGACTGACTGCAAGAAGCATCCAAGATTTTCATTTGGCACGAGACATTCACAGTCAGGGTTCCAAAAAGAATGTGGTTTAAAAAAAAGGATAAAAAAGAGAAGAACAGCTCTCGCCCTGCCCTTCCTTGTCAGTAATTATCTCTCTGGGGACAATCGCTCCATTCCAAAACACAACCCACACTTACATTCTCTCTCTCTCGCTTTCTCTCTCTCTCGCACACATAAACATATTCCCAGCCTAAAATGCAAAAGCAGCTCCCATGACTCCATGTTTTGCCCTCTCTGGTGGGACAGTTATTGAAAGTGTTATGAATAGGTAACGATTAGGTATCGGTTCAAATAGAGAATATACAATCTGTCCCTCTCAGAGGATAACTTGGCACGGTGAAACTGGAATAATAATAATAATATATACCAGAGAGGATGATTTGTCAAAAGATTGTTAAGACTGTTAACCTCTGTTTGAAATAATTCTGCTGTTTACAATATGAAATTCGAAATGGGGATGCCAAAAGTAATGTCAATACAACAATTAAAAAATATGCTTTCGAAATGCTCAAATGCACTTCTTAAATAAAATTCGACATGCCACTGGTTTCATTTACCTAAATAATTTTATACTGTACAAGCAATTGGTTGTATATTTGCCAAAATAAATCGGGTTCCATCACCATGATAATATAAAGGCAAGGAAATAAGAGAGGAAAGTTAAGGATTCACACGCACGCACGCACACACGCACGCAATTGATTGTATATTTGCCAATATAAATCGGGTTCCATCACCTTGATAATATAAAGGCAAGGAAATAAGTGAGGAAAGTTAAGGATGCACACACACACATGCACGCACGCACGCGCACACACACACACACTCACACACACACACACACACAAGCACGGAACTAGTGTGGAATTTAGTGCCCCGAATATGAAATATTCATCTTTCATAAAACTTTAATCCAATCCCTCTTCCTCTCTCTTCCATCCTTTCTCCCTATCTCTCAAACTTTCGTCAAAGTGCATTGATCTCAGAGAATAAAAAATATTGTGGGCAAAAAAAAAAGAAAGAAAGAGGTATCATGAATTGAAGAAATCTACATGGTTGATAGAGCGAACAAGCATATGGTTATGCTCAAAATGTCTGTCTGGAATGCCTGGTCTTCCTGCTGATGAGTCTGACAGTTTTCTGCGAGTCATATTGACAACTTTTATGATACTTTTATTGTGCTTATTGCTTCTTTTTTGTTGTCATTTTTGGGGTTTGGCAGACATATGATCACTATGAACTGACGTTTAAAAAGAGCTACATAACAGCAAACAGGTTTGGCATGCAAGAGAATGAGTAAATGTTGACCTAATTAAAAATTTTAGCTGAATTACCCCCCCCCCCCCCCCCCCCAAAAAAAACAAACAAAAAAAACTCATGATCATATCTCAAAGTGGGTTTGTGTTATTTTTGAGGTCACAGTGTCTCAAATGATCTGTGCTACGGTGACTGATTCGAAAACTGATCCAGCAGATAAAAAAAGACAGAATTGTGCTGTGATTATGATACACCACAGAGAATATTCTGACTCATCACATCTCGGTCTCATTGATGTGGAGGATGGGTAGAGAGCGAGAGAGGAAGGTTGTCTGATAGATTCCGAGTTCTCCCCTCTTCAGCAGTAATCCCTGAAGACATCCGCGCCAAAACGAGACACAGGCGAACAGCTCCACTCACCCAAAACCGCCCTCACAACACGCTTGGCCTCACACCACTGCCTTTGTGTGTGTGTGTGTGTGTGTGTGTATGAATGTGTGCTGTGCTTTTCCCATGAGTCCTGATCCACACCTCCCCCCTTTCCCCTCCATCCATAATTCAGGAGAGGCTGGCTTGGCCCACTCTCTCTCCAAGCTACGCTGCATGCTCCTGGGGCACATACTTCCTCAAGGGCTGCCGGACGGATGCCACCACAACCATATCAACCAGCATGACTTCCCATCATCTTCCAGATTTGATTTATTGAAATGTCTATCCTCCATCAACATGGAAACAGTGACTCGATAAGAGACAGCTGGAGTTTCACTTTCAGTAAGGCAAATATATGGTGCAAAGTTTTGGAAGTGAAAACCCCCCCAGAAAAATCTAAACAAAAAAAACGGAACAGTTTGTTGATCCTTTAGACCAAATATTACAAATAAAAATTGGATATGTGTTTAGCTGTTGAGTATCACATCAGGCTTTTCAGGCTCATATATTATGATATAGGAGAATATAGCGCTCATACTCAAGCAGGGGAACATACATGATTGAGAGATAAACAAATAAACATTCCCCAAAAGCCTGATGATTGTTATTCACAAATTAATCTCTAAGGTTGGATTACTGTAACACTTTATATTCCAGTTCTTACTTTTGTGTTTACAACTGGTACAGAATGCCGCAGTTCAGTTTTTGACCAGGACAAAATAAAGAGGAAGCATATCTCACCAATCTTAGCTCTTCATCATTGGTTGCCGGTGCAAATCAAAATTGATTTTTAGATTTTAGTTTTTGTATTTAAAGTCTTGCTTGGACTTGCTCTTACATACATCAGATCTTGTATGCCTCCATTCTGCTGCTTAGTGTTCCAAAGTTGTGATTAAAAAAGACGACAGAGCTTTTTCAGCACATGCACCAAGGCTTTAGAATACCTTACCTTTCTTTATCAGATGTTCTCCTTCGCTCTCTCCATTTCTTAAACTGTGTCTTTTCTCTCAGGCTTATTAATAGCTTAGTTATATTAGTATTTTCTAGTTTATATTTCACTGGCTGGTGTTGATTTGTATTATGTTCATTCATTTATTTATTTTTTGCCCAATGATGCTGCATCCTATGTTGTGCAGCACTTTGGTCAGCATTCAAATTGAAAGTTGCTAAATATTTTAAAATTGACCTTGACCATATTTGATACACTCATTTTAACTTTTAAGGAGACATTCATTAATTAATTAATTATATCAATTATAAATTAATAAATTAACAAATATTATTATACTAGCTTTTTACAGAACATTTTCAGATGTAACTCCCTTTGTAATTGTTAACATTTTCATAATTAACACATTTTTTCTCAGTAACTGTAATTTATTAGAATTACATTTATTTTGAAATTAAATTACGTAACTCCATTACATGTAACTAGTTACTCCCCAACATTGTTTGTAAACACAAAACATGTAAGGCCACAATTGAACAATTTCTGTCCATTTGTGGAAGTCAAAGTGGTCCAAAACAAAACTGGACCCCACTGACTTTTATAACAAGGATGAAAACACTTACGTTTACATTTAGCAGACCCTTTTATCCAAAGCGACTTACAAATTAGGAGAGCAATAGAAGCAATCAAATCAAAAATATTGCAGAGAATTCAAAGTTCATTGTGGAAGATAAAAAGGTTCCCGTACTACAGCATCACATTGTAAAACTCTTTGCAACTCTTTTCAACTTTTTGGTTTCAATAGGAGCATTTCCTTTAAAGATATGGGCACAATGTGATCTAAGACAACCTCTCCATCAAGTATTCCATGTGTCAAAAACATCTCCAAAGTTTCTGTCACACCACAGGACTCCTAAAGCCTGTATCATTGTCGCTGTCAGGATTCAGTGCTGCATTTAAGCCTCTCTTATGCCTCTGCTGGGCTCAAAATGATGCTTGTAGATATGGGCTTGTCTCTGCCACTGATAAAGAGGACATGGGAAGTCTTGTTCCAAGAGGTAATTCCTCCCTTTGTGCCACGATCAATCCAACACCACCCTCCCATTCCTCTTGAGTGAATTATGAAGTGGGAGGGAAGGTTCCCTGCCGGGTTTGTTTAAATAACCTCCGTCTTTACTGCTGCGTGCACCTGACGCCGGGCCTACAGGAACAATGCCTTACATCAGGTAGAATAAGCGATAGAATTGTTGGATGAAGATGAGATCGACAGAAAATGAGGGTAGGATGGAAGGATGGTCAAAAAAGGACAAAGATAAATGCTTAAGGAATATAACAAATCTGGTTCCTTAACTACCCCATTAATGTTTATTTTTACTTACTTTTAATTAGTTAAATTATTTTAACCCCCAAATAATTGATCATATATCTGTATAGTACTGAACACTACTGTTCAAAAGATTTATTTGAAAATAAATGAATACTTTTAATCAACAATGATTCATTAAATTGATCAAAGGTGACAGGGAAGACGTTTATAATGTTACAAAAGATTTATATTTCAAATAAATGCTGTTTCAGCTTTTGAACTTTCTATTCATCAAAAAATTCACACAAAAATATTAAGTAGCACAACAGTTTTTAACATCGATTAGAAATGTTTTCTCTATCAGCAAATCTGAATATTAGAATGATTTCTGAAGGATCATGTGACACTGAAGATTGAAGTAACGGCTGCTAAAAATCGATCTTTTCCATCACAGGAATGAATTTCATTTTAACATATATTTTAAAAGAAACAGTGATTTTAACTGTTTTACTGCATTTTTGATCAGATACATGAAGCCTTTGTTAGCATAAGAGACTTCAAAGACATTAAAAAAATATTTTTTAATAATAATGAATACATTAAAATAAAAAAATATCTCAGGTTTATGTATATAACCCTGTTCCCTGAGAGTGAGAACGAGATGCCATGTCAATGCAATGATAGCGGCATCGATGTTCCCTCGAAAGGGAACCTCTATATCTTATTATCTATAGTTTGTATATGGCTGGTGACATTGGTTGACCAGTTAGTTAAGACACCCCTTGCTGAAGACTGGCATATGCTGGAGACCATCACTATTGAACTTTATTTTCACAGTAGAGATATGTTTTAGTCAATGGGGGCAACAGGACTTTGGGGACATCAGCAGAAAACAGAAAAGAGGGAGTTCAGGAAAAAGAGTTGCTGGGGGTTGACCTGAGTCCGCAATCGACACATATCAGCAGTGAGGAAGGGAAACAGAGCTACATAAACATTTAATATCCTGATGACACACACACATATATATATCCTCCATCCATTAGTTTTACATTAGTCCATTATAAAAGAGCCCGGCCAAATGCATGCATTATCAATATAGCTTGCTATGTGTCTCTGTGGGAGTTCGTGTATGTCTACAAACTACTTGCCGAAGCTTGTGTGTCCTTTCCATACGGTCTCTGAGTGTATAAGAAGAGAGCGCCTCGCGTTCATAATGCATGGGCCTTGTTGACTTTCTGGAAGGTTCGGGGCTCAAAAGTGCACCAGGCTCCTCATAACTCCTAATTTTTTCATGACTCTGCATTTACCAAATCTACCGTGCAGTGTGACTGCATTTCTGCCCCCAAACACACTCACACACACACACACACACACACACACACACACACACACACACACACACACACACACACACACACACACACACACACACACTACAATAACAGTGCCCTGCTCATTTCAGAGAGCTTTAATGGACACGATAAACACTCACTCAACCAGTTACCTGTTTGACATGATCGACCAATTTTCAGGGACACACACTTGCTGTATCTGTTTTAATATGAGGTAAGAGCAGGATGCACATGTGTGTATCTTGCATGGCTGCGCATGCATCAGGCACACACTGACACATGCTCTCGCATACACACGCACAAGTCTGATGCAGATCCGGAGGTGAATTAAGACAGACAGTACAGTCGATATTGTTTTGTTATTGAATAAAGAGTTAGGAAGAGAGATAGCAGGAAGAGCAGAGAAAGACCCATCCTATTACACAGCTGTTCTCTTTTCCTGCTGCCCAGACATACACACATATGCTCGGAAGCAGTGCCATTATGGACACACACACACACACTCACACATTGTAATCCAGTGCACAGATGCATTTAACATTTCTGTAATCTTAACGGTATCAATCCAGAGCCGCAGATACACCATCCGAGAGCGCTCATATAAAAACACACAGAGACCATCTCGAGGTTGTTTTGAAACTTGGGCTGTCAGTCATCGGAGACCTGCGTCTCTGCCAGCGCCGGACTGCAGCTGAGACTGCTCAACCCCCCACACTGTCAATCACAGCTCGCTCTGTCTCTCTTTGCTGTGTTTTCCTTCACAAGTCATCTTAAACAATAGACTCTCCACCTCAAAAAAGTGTAAAAGGTTTATGTAATCTAGGGCTGGCAATTAATTAAAATGTTTCATCCAATGAAGTATATCATCGCTGTTGGGTGGAAACCTTGTATGTACAAAACCACTACTTTTCAAGAAATGGAAAAATGACTGTGTAGTTTTATTGTGGCTTACAGTAATACAGGGGGTTTCAAACTTTATGATGCCAAGGACCCCCAAATATGATGAATCTTTTATGAGGGACCCCCTTCCTAAAATCCCTCTAAATATTTGTATGTATGAAAAAACTTTACAAAGTGTGACATTATAAATACAACATATTGTTTCCAAACTTAAATGGGCTATATTTAATGTTGGATGTATAAACCTGAAGTAGAACATGTTCAGTTAAAAATGATTTGTATAAGCAACTTCTAGAATAAATGTATGTAAGCAGCTTACGTACAATATACTGATCTCATCAGATCTCATACTGTACAAGATAAAGGACACTATAGTGAGAAAAACTCACCAGAAAGATACAAAACAAACACGTACAATTCTGGTAAGTTTGTATACGGCAAGAAAGAAGAAAAACATTTAGAAATGAAACAGTTAGAATGTTTGGTAGACTTTATCCATTTTTGCTTTGTCTTTTCTGGGGACCCCTTAGAACCTTCTGGAGGACCCCAGTTTGAAAACCGCTTGCTTAATATATGGTCAGACACTTGCAGGTGTCATTATATTACAGTTTTTCTCAGTCGCTTTGGTACATTTCTCAGATCAGAATTGAAATTCTCAAAACTACCTGTTCAATCTTCACATCATTGTGTCACTTGTGCACATCAAAAAAGCAGTTTCTCATTTCTTTGAACAAGTTGCAAATGCTTTGGCACATCCATGCAAATGATTATGTACAATTTTCTGCTGTTTCCTACATTATCAATTGCTTACGTCATGTTGATCAAAATGTATTATAATGGGTCTCTGTTGAATAGTCTCACCCCCCACAACATTTCATTAGTTCATAGCATAAGTCTTTACATGCAAAATGGTTGAACAAGTTGTCATAATATGTCAAGCATATTTCTATACATTTCCATTAGACGTTCACATTTCTACTTTTCTTTTTTTTCTTTTTTTTTCTTTGTGCTATGCAGTGCTGTCTTTTCCTTTCTGTATCGCAATGACATGGTCTGTCAACAAATTACAGTACAAACAGTAAAAGCGTAAATGTGAATCTTGTCCAGTCTCTTGCAATCAAACTCCTACATACACTAAGGTGTAACCTACAATTTACAATAATTGTCATCAAAACTTTAGCCATATTTACATCAGAACATCCCTCCAGTGTATACACGGTTATATTGACAACATGACTAAGCAATTTGACCGTTTTATCCGTACACAATGACACAAGGACTTGTCATTCTGATGGTACTGACATGTTCATTGACACAGATATTTACTTTTGAGAGATGAACTAAGGATTTTGAGCAAGAGACTGGCTTTTGCAGGTAATCCATGGTGTTTTGGTATTTGTACGAATTGTTTTGAGAAATGCACTTACTATTTTGCAAATGTCGAGGATGATTCGAGAAATGTACCAAAGCGACAGAGAAAAACTGTATTAACATTAGGGCTGCAGCTATCGATTCTTTTTGTAATCGATTAATCTAGCACTTAATCGATCGATTAATCGATTAATCGGATACAATTTTTTCCCGTGTTTTTAAACAACCAAAACAAATAATTCATAACGAAAATGAAGAGGAAAAGCAATTTAATTTATTAATATGTACAACAGGTTTCATGCTGTAATCTAGCGCTGACATCAAAGTAAATATATTTTATGTAGATTTCTACACCTGCAGCATTTACCAGTAGGCTACTAACAAATAATATATCATATGTGGTGAGCCTACCTGTGTGTGTGTGTGTGTGTGTGTGTGTGTGTGTGTGTGTGTGTGTGTGTGTGTGTGAGGCTTCATTGCAGTTTGGTACAGCAGAAATACATACATTAATTTTCAATAGAGCGCTGCATTTGGCTTGCATCACTTGCATAGCGGTGCATTTTAGGTGAAGCATCCGTTCGAAAAATCACGTCACAACATCACGTGCCGGTGTATACAGTGAACGCATGCTGAAATTATTGTTGCGTGGCTACATAAAAGTTTAAGCATATGTGATGCATTGCCACGATTGGTCTGACTGCGGTCTTCACACGAAAAGAGGTCTGCCTTCAGGGCGCGCGCTCATTGTCAGAGACGCGACACGGCTCAACTCTCCGTGTCACAGAAAAAGCTGAGCACTGAACGGATAAGTTTTCCGTATTGTTGTTTTTGAATAGTGCACAACCGCTTCAATGTTCAAACTGGCAAGGCTTTAAAAAGCATTTACTTGAGAAACTTTATGAGGATGAAAGTGAAAGCGATCTGGCTTCGGGGCTTGCGCGCGCGCGCGCGCGCGTGTGTGGCAGCTATAAGAACGGTAATCAACTTACATAAACTGTGTAAAACATGCAGTTACTATAGTGATTCTGGGCATCTAGAATCTAAACTAAATTCAAAATGTATCATGCGCTATGGTGTGCTTCCTGAACATTGAACAGCTGTCCGTGTGAATCAGATCCCTGCGCGTATAGTGCGCGTCATAGGAATTTAACGAGGCTTCGAGGCAGAATTTTTGCCTCGAGGAATTTTTGTAATCGAGTTAATCGAGTAACTCGATGAATCGTTTCAGCCCTAATTAACATTGTACCAAAGTCATGGGCCAGTGGAGTTACAAGGTTTTTGACCAGAGAATTTCAGACATACATGTTTTTGCCATCATCAGAATGGCCACATCTGAAGCAGCAAGTGCATGTCATTATATGTTATTATATTCATAAACTTACATGTTGTAGCTATCTGACCAAATTCACGTTATAAAAGATGACAATAAATGCTAGACTAAGGCAGTCTTCTCCATTCCTCAAATGCATAAAACATTAGGATAGATAGATAGATAGATAGATAGATAGATAGATAGATAGATAGATAGATAGATAGATAGATAGATAGATAGATAGATAGATAGATAGATAGATAGATAGATAGATAGATAGATAGATAGATAGATTCAATACTTGTCATTGCTTAAATATTTGCAAAAATAAAAGGGTGACCAATAGTAACGATTTATGACAAAAAAAATTTAATATATACAAAATACGAGGTTTCCGTTTCCTAATAAAATGAACAGCATATTAATAATATACATCAACAAAAATAATCCATATTTGCTGATAACAGCCCCCAAATGAAGATAGTTAAAAAAAATATATAAAGACATTAAAGTCGCTTTAAAAATCTATATGTGGTTTGTTATTTCGATATCATTGAACATAAGCCTATCTCTGCCCTACAGTCCATCCATATCAATTCATTTTGCAATCAAGTTTGTCTGTCTGACTCAGTGTTCATAAAATACAGTACATGTCTATGTACACATACAGGCTGACATCTTTTATGGTTGTATCGCGTCTCACTGTTTTTGCAGCATTATCAAGATGGCATGTCTAGTTAAAAAATTTATTCAGTTCCATGTTCTTGAATGAAAGAAAGAGTACTGTGGGAATGGCTCCTATCTCATACTGTACTCAGTAGAAGTGTGGTCACACATACAGTAAATTCACATGACCAACTGAATCCAATGCAAAAATCTGTGTTTACCTAATTCTTACACCCTGATGCAAAATTCTAGATTGTGTGAATTTCTATTGAAATGACTGAACTTCGCCTGAAAAAGTGGTTTGGGAAAGAGCATAGTAGCAGATGGGACGAATGCGGAGGCATACTTCCCTACTATCTACTTTTTAAGCCGTGACGAAAGGAATACTGTTTCCGGGTCTAAGCCTCTACTCGTTTCCATTGAGAATACTACCTCAACAGCTGTTTATGAACACTGTTCACACATGTAAGCTAAGCATCTTAAAGCTCACACTCACAGTGTATATACATTATTTGGTCTCACGGCATCCCAGACACCAACATTTTCATGATTCATAAAAAATGTATCACTGTCTGGCAATTTGAGATTTCAGTATGGAGATAAAGAATAGGATCTTGATTATTTTGGTAGTATTACAGCACACCGTGAATGTACATTATTAGCATCATTTGTTGTTTGCTTTTGGCATCTTACCGACTCAGAAACAGTGACTTGTGACGTCGGACTTAACAAGTAGATATAGTAGGTGAAAACAGTAGGCCTATATTTAAAGAGTAGTATGTCCGAATTCACAATATTCAAAGTTGGGCAATTATTTTCATTTTTATTGATAGTTCTTGACTAGGGTGGCAAATGAAGCGGATGCAGTCATGCTTTCTTCACAATTAGGTAAAACCATTGCAGGATCCGTCCCATGTGCCACCCTAGTTGAGAACTAAAATCAATAAAAATTCAAATAAAATATATAGATAAAAAGTCCAACAACAAGCGTAAACACAGAAAGCTGCTCTTGTTCATACTAATTAAAACTAAATTAACATCAATTCTGGGAAAACATACAAAATGCATGCAATGGATTCAGAAATAAGACATTGTCTAACATTTGTACAGCACACTAAATAGCATGTAACCCCAAGCACACAAAGATGTTCAAAAGCAATAAAAAGTAAAAGAGCATGTCAGTCTTATATTAGCATTGTGTGCCAAGCAAGTAAAAATTTTGTATCAGTCAAAGGTGTCATGCACAAACAACAGCATTAAGTGTTCAATTCTGGTCACTTTGGGAACAATTTTTTTTTCATTACTCCTATTGTGTAACGTTAATGTACCTATGAGCTACAAACGATCAGATGCATTTGCAAATTTATTTCAATCAACTGTATCCACTCAATCCAGCATTTTGCACTCTGTCTCGCAAAGTGTCATGTTACGGTTTCACCGAATGAGAAACCACTCTAAATGATTCAATCCATGAGTGAGTTGTTCGAATCTTTCAGACGGAATCACTAACCTACTTGACCAATACATTTAAAGGAACCGACTCAAAAGAGTGGTTCATTCGCAAACTAAGCATCGCTAGTTCTGGGCTGCGTTTCCCAAAGCATCTATATACATCAGCAGCACTGATTTATATATAGCAGAATACAAACCAACACATGACATGTTTGCTGGAATATTGTCAAGTTTCTCAGGTCTGTAAATGGTAATGTTCTTTGAGATTTATCAGATAAATTTTACTGGGGCTTGTGACATGTTTGATTCAATTCGAACCTGATTAATGAGTCTAATGTCCTCAGCTTTTTGACTTGAATTGACACTGTTTTAGAACGACATCTGTGTCAATTATGCAATGGCAACCAAAACAAAAAAAGCAGATTCCAGCGGTGTTAATCCAAATGTGCTAATAAATTCATAATCTGTTTGTTTGTTATTGTCTGATGAAGTGCTGCAGTTCAGTGGTGGAAGTTTTCAAGGGTGTCACAGTTGCAGGGGCATTGCATCACGCTTTGAAATTCTCCTCGCCTTGCCTCAACCCAAAACAAGAACAGTGTTTCAGATCAGATATTAATTATTCCCCCGCTAATAATGTCCATGAGGAGAGATGTGAAGAAAAATCTGAACTAAAGCACTTCACAGTATTTCAGCTAAAAAACTGAAATCTCATAGTATCGGCAATTATCTTCTGTTCAGGCTTAGGTGCTGCAGATCAATGAGCTAAAATGTTCATTCGAAAGGTTCTCATCTTTAGGTGATAAATGTGGTGAAGTCACATACATTGCAAGTCCAATTCCAAAGCCAAGTGAGTTGCTGTCTCTAGTCTACATACTATAGGCAGCTGCCTTCTAAGGCAAAATCCTACCTGAAATGGAAAAGCATAAGTGACTGAATTGGAACGGTCTACATAGGCAGCAGCTCCACGCTCCACACTCTTGCGTGAAACACACAGGGGACTTGACCCACTATTGATTTCAATGGAGTTTGATATGAACTAATATCGGAACTAATAATTCAATTATTTATTAAAATAGATATAAATATATATATAATGTTAAACAAATACATAAAATGGAGAAACAAATCTTTTATCATTTTTAAAGAAGAGGAGACAAGAAATGAGAGTGAACTAGAAGAAAAAGACAGACTTCAGCTTCAGCCCTAGAGAATGAGATTGAGAGAAAGAGAAAAGAGACAGAGAAAGTGAGGCCATTTAAACTAATGCATTTCAATAATCTATCCATTATCCATCCATACACAATGGTACTGCGGTGAAATAACGCCCACATCTTGCATCGTACATGTTTGTGAATATAAGTGCATAGACCTTGCATCTTAAACTTCAATGTCTTTTGTTTTTCTGCTTGTAAGGGATATTTTTTAATGTTTGAAGATGGTTTAAGGAGATTTCTCAGTACTGAAGGAAGGTTTTTATATCTATGTGGAATTTTTCTAACCATCATGTTAAGCTTTTAATGTAATTTATTCAACGACCCCAGGTTTAACAACCATTAGGAGCCTTTCTTTCTTTAAAACCACTGTGGACGGGCATCAATTAGGAAAATAAATAATATGAATAAACTAATGATAAACATTTTGACAGTAAACGAAGAAGTCAAAGAAAATGGATGAATAAACTAGGTCCCATGTATGCATTTTTGTACATGACACTGAAAATAATCATGCTGTGACCATAACGTTTGGAGTTCTGAGTTCATTTTTCAGTAAAGCTGTGGTTTTATCTTGAATTTGGTTTTATTTATTTATTTATTGATTTTATACCCTTATAGTGTACAGGCCTTTTTTCCTTCTTTCTTTTTTTTTGTTGCCATTTTTTATGTTTATTTTACAGTGCAGAATAGTGTATTTTGAGCACAGATATCTTCTAGCTTTAAACAAAGATATTATTGAAATTCTTCATATTTATAATAATAATAATATAATATATAAATCAGTATGAAATAAAATTTAGACCCAAGATTAGACAAACAAAACATACAATCAGAGTCCTTATCATTTATTTAAGGTTTATTTGCAATAATGACTGGCTGCTGACTGTACATTATCCTATTTATTTGGCTACTTAACAAATAAAAATATCAATGTACATATTGATTTTAGATCTAATTATTTTATTCGTTTACTTGTAGATTATCTTAAAGCTTCCGCTAAGGTTATCTGGGACAACAAATCAATTATACAGGTTAGTGGACTTAATATACAAAACATCTGACCACAGAAACAAGAGAGTGCATTAAAACGGGACACTGGAGGTGTGCGATATTACCTTATTTTTGAATAAATAATTCATAAACAGGTAAATACATTAAATCAGGACATGGTGAACAAAAAGTGGATTCGATTATCCTTGATCAGATATCTTGAAATGTAAAGCAGAGGAATGAGTTACTCAAAACCTGAACAGTGATTACTGTAAACATGTCATACAAAGACAAGCAAAGAATAAGCAAGCATAATGATGTGAGGCTATACCGAAGCAGAAAATCCTTAATGATCCTTGGTGGAGAGAAAATCGAGAAATGTATAAAGGGCCAGAGTAAACGCAGTATGCAGCGCTTGCGTATGTGTGTGTGACAGTGATGGAGTGAGGGTGTATGTTTGTGGCTGAAACTAAGAGGAGTCATTTCTGAAGACTAAAGATGAGCTGTCACAAGAGACGGACTGAACTCCCCTTTCAATCGATATGGGGGATTGGTTCCCTATGGGCCTCTGGAGCCGATGCAAGAATTTGGTCTTTCCACTTTTAAACGCTGTATGTGAGAATTACAAAATATTACTTTCCGCAATGTAGACTTAACATACAAAAAAACCTTTGAAACTATATTGGGAAAAAGACATTAAATGACAAATTAACCATTTTAGTGTTTGAATTTGACATCTTTGTTCAATTTAAACTATTCAAACTCAGGCAAAAATAGGCTAGAGCTGCAGCTATTGTAATGCTGCCCACAGTCAAATGGCATATTTATTTTGCATAATAAAAATATATTTCTGAATCTATCAGCACTACAAAGACCCCTGGGAAGGGAGGGGGCTTCAGTCAATGTTTGACTCACTCGTTCTTTGCAACAGGCAGAGTGTTCTGCATGACTAACCAAAAGCAGAGAACTCAATAAGACAACGTAGCTCAAATCATCAGAGAGCGAGAGATAGGGAAAGTGTATAGAAGAGAAAAAAAGACAAAAAGAAATGGACAGGCTAGCAGAGCTTTGGCAAATGCAGCCAAAATTACATTAGGGAGCACACTGCAAACAATAACTCTCTCATGGTTTTTATAGTGGCAAATTCTAGCAGACCTGCAGATAAAATAATGAACAAATATGAAGTCAGTTTACCAATTACGACACTTTCTTAGTATACTTCTCGATATGACAGGGAAAGCGATTAACAACAGTGTTGTTTTTATGTGACGTTTAGGGGCAGTTTCTGAAAACTTGTTTCCTGGAAGACCAATAAAAGTCGATTAAGATCTGGAACTGGCGGGTTTAGCTGAGTCAAAGTTCTCTAAAGATTTTTGTAAAATTGGTCTCTTCGACATTTTCAGACTCCATAGACACAATATCCCAATCGTACTCTCAAGCTTGTTTTTTAACTGGCACCAGTACAAGCACAGTTGCAGACAAGACAACATGGCACAAGAAAAAGGCTGAACTTACTGTATCTTTTTGGTCCATCCTCCAAGCAGAAGGAGAGGGTCAATGTAGCATCCTCCTCAAAGAACTCCGTAGCAAACGCATCCCACCACAGACTATCACTCTCCTGGGGAAGAAGGAGAGTCACGGTTAATTAATAGGAGTTAATTATATGGTGTGATATGCTTTGTCAGTCTTACAAGTCTATTCAAAGGGAGTAAAAAAAGAGAGAAAAAAATTTATGTTTTGTGTATATACAGTAACTAAACTTATGTTTGGATTTTATACACACTACCATTCAAAAGTTTGGGGACATTATTTTCCATTTAACCATAAAAAATATGAGGAAAATATTTTATTTTATTTTATGAGGGAGGAACGAAACACTAAACTTGGTTAAGGTAAAAAAGGCAACAGCTAACAACAGCTACAGGTTTTATTTTACTATGCAATAAAAATGCATAGAATAAACTCACAGGAAAAATCATCCACTGACTACAACATAATCAGTTATTAATATTTCATTGGTTCTCTTTTTCTCAATTTCTTTGTATGAAAAACAATGACCACACAATTTGGCAATTTACCACAAATTAAACAATTGATTCCGAGCAAAACTATATGCAATATGCTTGCTTACAAAATCTTTTTATACTAAACCGCCAATTTTCCTAGGCTGGACATCAATTTTGTTAACTTGTGTTTTTTTATAAATATAATTGGTTTAGTTCTTCAACATTAATGTAATCATACACTGACATGTTTCTGTTTTTAAGTTTGAATTATAATTAATAAGTAATAAACACAGTCACCAGGCGCTTGCCTTTGTGACCATGAGAGCATCGATTCAGAGGAACCTTCCCTGATGTCTTCCTCCTTTCTCTTAAACGGGTCATGCATTGAGGAATCAAATTTGCCTTGATCTTTTGACATGATATAAGAGGTTACTATACTATACATATCCAGTAAGTTTCAGAACTCCAAAAACAGCTTTTATAGAAACCAAGCTCTTAAAACAATTAGTTTTATATTCTGTCACATTATTACCGCATATTGTGACGATAGACTGCCTCTGCAGAAGAAGATCAACAGCTGTGTTCGAAATCGCCCCCTATACCCTCATTCACTATTCACTACATTACTCCACTAATACAGTCCACTTGAAGGAGTGAATAAAAACAAGTGAGTGAATTCGGAAATTGAGCATTTGAACTCTGTCATGGAAACAAGCATGTATAAACAATTTAATAATCAAGTAAAAATTTATTTATACTTGTATGATATTACGCTGTAGCCACATTGGATCAGTTTGGAAAATGGATGGACGATTCAGCTGCGGGTGCATTATGGGTATTCTCTAGCCATTGGGCGTACATCGGTTGTACCCTCGTTATCGCGGTGCATTGTTGGATTGAATGAGTGCACTCGATATAGTTTCGGACACCACTACAATTGGCTGTTATAGTGCCCTATTTAAGTGTATAGGGTAGGGCTGTAACGATTTGACCAAAAATAAAAACCTCGATTAATTGAACATTTGACCTCGATTACGATTAATGAACGATTATGTAGCTTTTTTTTTTTTTTTTTTGCCCTCATAAGGTTTTTGAGTAAGTTCACTGATAAGGTTTGTACTGTAAATATTTTCTACTATTAAAGGTGGAATTTTTTTTTCTAATGAAAAAGTGCATTGTGATTTTAAAATACTTGAAGGAAACGGTTCACTTTCAGCAGTTATTGTCTATGGAGCAGATTTCTGTTTGTTGTACATCAGATACAGATAAATTAACACTGTAGGCCTACATTACATTTATTTGAATGCATTAATGAGAGAGTGATTGTGTGTGTGAAGTACTCTTACTGTCTCTATTCATTATGAAGCTGTGGTTTGTACTTACTTCAAAGGTATTAAAATGTATGCCTATAACGGTTGAGTTTCTAAGCTACTTTAGTGACTTTACTTTAGTCACAGCTTCTGTCTGTGTTCGTTTGTCAAATATATATCAGGCATTAGTTCAACATAATACACATCTGATGGTCGAAACTCGCTTTAATGTTCAAACTGGCAGGGCTTAAACCACATACAAATGACAAAGCTCTGTGTGGACGCAGGTGAAAGATCTGCCTTCAGGGCGCGCGCGCGTTTTCAGAGACGCGACACGGCTCGGCTCGGTGTCACTGAAAAAAGCTGAGCACTGAACGGAGAAGTTTTCCGTATTGTTGTTTTTGAATAGTTCACAATCGCTTTAAATGTTGAAACTGGCAAGCCTTTAAACGCATTTACTTGACAAACTTTATGAGCACGAAAGTGAAAGCAGCTTCAGGGCTTGCGCGCGCCGTCTGTGTGTGTGTGTGTGTGTGTGTGTCAGCGCGTAGGCTATAAGAACAGCAATTAACTGACCTGTATAAACTGTGTAAAACATGCAGTTACTATAGTGATTCTGGGCATCTATAAACACAGATAACCGCTCCTGCATCTGTGTGCCTGCAAACTGCACTTGATGTGACTGACGGGGCGTAGTCACGTGAAAACCGAAATAACCGACATGGGAAAAATACGTTGGTTAGAGGTTCTGAATGTCGGTTTCGGTTATTTTTCGATTAATCGTACAGCCCTAGTATAGGGGCGAATTTGGACACAGCCAACGTCTATTTCTATATCATTTCCTCTTTAGCCCCGCCCACCGACTCACACGTCATGTAGTAAATACAAGACAGAAGCAAGCACAGTATTACTCCAGCAACAAAACAATAGAGATGCCTACATTTACAAAATGTTTTGAAGTTGCCTTAAGAAGGCAACATTAAGAAGGAATTAACGAAGTTCCTGTCAGATTGGTCCAGTGAGACACTGTTTGTTTGTTTGTTCGCTTCCTATGTCCTAGCCTATATGAACAACAGTGCGACAAACAGTGGTACATGCACCGCAAGTTATTATTTGTCAACTATGACTGTGGTAACTTCAAGTACTTATGCTTTATCAGTCTTGGTTGTGACAAATTAAGTTTATGTAATTCTAGTATGTAACAACTAGGCCTAGGTAACAAGACGTTTTTCAGCATCGGAAGTTTTCAATACAATTCAATATGTGTAATGGCGGGGACGTTGAAAATCATTTTAATATTCAAAACTGCTACCCAAGCATAGCAGCAGGCGGTTACTTCCAGGTCTTGAATGCGGCATGAGCATCAAAACAAAGTGTTTGAAGGAGAGGGTCAAAACAGGATAGAAAATAGCTTATTACAGTACTTTTAAATTAGGATGTTTTTTGATCATAAGTGGATCCCAGAGAACATAAAAAAGAAAAAAGCTGTTCATGACCCCTTTAAAAGCTAATTTTGCGACCATTCTGCGATCTAGCATTCAAATTACAGGAGCTCAGCGCTTATAAATGCAAGATCTTTCCTTAATTAAAGACTGGTTAAGTAGAGGGCACCTGTGCACTGTTATTAAAAGTCGACAACAACAACCAAATTCATTATAAATAATGTACATCCAGGGCACCTAGAAACTCCAAATCCACTGCTAATGGAAAGATTTACTAATTCACTTGTATTAAATTAAGGCCACTCCATCATATGGGCACGCTAGCTGAGAACATCCTCAGCGTATGTAAAATTAGACTCCACGGCGTCCTGTGATTGACAGAGCTCTGATTCTAACAGACGTCGCTTAGGCCGACGTTGCCATCTAGCCAATGTTGCCTGGTGACAGATCACAAGCCCTCTCAGATGTTTACAATTAGGGCTGTCGACTTCAGGCAGCGTCACATTGCATAGTGGCCGACCCTGGAGACCTTTACTCCTGAGTCTTGTATTCGAGAACCGCTGTTTTCCAGCACAGAGGAAGCGGTCCCGTCTGCTCTGTGTTTTGGGAGTGAGTCAGTGCCCTATTACAATCTGCCGTCTTAGTCACTGTAAGTGAATGATCAGTTTTGACACCTTTGATCGTTTTTCCATTCAATAAGGCAGGAGGCTGATGTTGTCCAACACAGCTGGATATTAGCACTCCACTATCATCCGTGACACACACACACAATTTTGGCTAACACATTTTTCCTTGCTTTCTACTTGTGTATGTGTGTTGTGAGTGTGTAGATAGATGTGTGTTTTCGTATGTGTGTGAATAAACCTGTAGTCACACTCAGCGGGATGCATGACTTCATCAGATAATCCTGTTTTCTTCGTTTTTACCTTTTTTTCCCATCTTGGCCTCTTGTGGATTGGCAAATCTTTGAGGTTAAAACAACCTTCCTTTTCTCTAAGCACTAGGCCTGGGTATTGACAGATTCCACAAATCGGTTAGATTCTGATCCACAAGCTAATTCATAAACTATGTTGTAAACTGTAAAAATACTGTAATTTGGTACATTACTCTAATATTAAAGGTTAAAATAAACAAGTCAAAATTCATTTTAGATATAATAATAACACTCAAATGTTATGTTTTATACTAACATTTAAATTGCACATAAGGCAGTTTAATATCTTATATTCCAATTCGTTGTTGCAATATAAACATTTAAGGGTGGCTGTCATACCTTTAACGCTTTTCATGACAGATTTATTCAAACATACAATGTTTCGCAATAATATAATGAATATGTAATCTAATGGATATATTTATTAAAATAACTCCTCTCTAGTTATTTTTTTCTAGCTGACTAACAAGCTATGGCTTTTACATTTCATACAAAGAGGTAACATAACGTGACATGTTGTTGACAAGCGGTTTTATTGATGTCTTTCAGCAGGCAAAACAAAGATTAAGCAATTACAGTATATAAGAGATTATACTTTGTACCTATACTTTGTGCACATTATGCACTTCTATGGCAACCAACTGGTTGAAGTTCCAAATCAATGCCGTTTCAAAGGGCTTCAGAGGCTCCAGACTAGGAATAGGGTTTTATCTAGCGAAACCACCGGTCATTTTCAAATTTTTTAAATAATGTATATCCTTTTTAACCTAAATTGTGTCGTGCCACGGATTGCGTAATGACGTCGGAAAGGTCACGCTAGACATAGGCCGAAGTACCGCCCACGTGTTTACAAAGCGCACGTGCGAAGACTAATATAAACATCGTTTAGCAAAAAAAGGTAAAACAACGATGTCGGATGATTTTGAAGTTGAAGATGGAGTTTTTTTTGGTAAAGGGTGTTTGTATTAGTCTCCGCACGTTTGCTTGTGGCAGTACTTCCACCTACGTCTGGCGTGACCTTTCCGACGTGATTGTGCAATCTGTTGCGCGCCGCAAAGCTGTTCAAGATAAGCAATTTAGGTTAAAATTTTGGGGTTTTTTTAGAAAATGACCAATGGTTTTGCTAGATAAGACCCTATTCCTCAGCTGGGATCGTGCAGAGCCTCTGAAGCCCTTCGAAGCCCTTTGAAACTGCATTGATTTGGATCTTCAACCCGTTGGTTGCAATTGAAAACCATTGTGTGGAGAAAAATCCTGAAATGTTTTCCTCAAATAACTTAATTTCTTTTCGACTGAAGAAAGAAAGACACAAACACCTTGGATGAGATGGGGGTGAGTAAAATATCAGGAAATTTTAATTTGAGGTGAACTAATCCTTTAACGATTTTAGCAATCCTATAAGATCATTACAAATCACACTATGCAACATGGATCTATTAAACTTGGGTACGACATGCATGTAGACTGTACGATGAGGACACCTATTGACAACCGTTAGGCAACGGTGCAAGTTTCTATAAACGAATAAAAGTCATCAGCATGCGCTAAACAAAAAGACCATGATCAATCACACTTCGGCAGTTGTAGTTTTTATGTGTGCTGAAAAAAGAGGACGCAGCGAAAGAGTGTAAGGTGGAAAATAATCAAAGATATTTGAAATAGAACAAAATCATCTGCTTTACTGTTAGCAACCATCGTCGTGACCAAGATATTTGAAATTGTCTCAACCCCCTCCCACCTTAACGCCATCAGAAGGGACATTTGGGATTTCTAAGGACAAAAGAATGGCTTGCCGGCCAAATGCTTTTCACACCTTTGGTACGGTGAGAGAAGTTTCGTCTGATTGGTTACTTTCAAACGTCTCACGGTTTGGTCTGATTGGTCAGTTTTAAAAGAGTCATATTTGAGTTTGGTGACATCAGGGAAGAGGATAAAAGAAGATCCGAACTGTAGCTCTTCCTCTTTTGATTCTCTGCCTTCTCTAGAGTGAGCTGCTCTTTAGCTCTCTATTTCTTTCTTTCTTTCTTTCTTTCTTTCTTTCTTTCTTTCTTTCTTTCTTTCTTTCTTTCTTTCTTTCTTTCTTTCTTTCCTTCCTTCCTTCCTTCCTTTCTTTCTTTCTTTCTTTCTTTCTTTCCTTTCTTTCCTTTCTTTCTCTCACAGGTAACATTCTAGGCAGAGGCCTACTGAGTACAATTAAGGGTTTAAATTTACATCTAGTTGAAACTATTTTAAGTGTAACCATAACTAGAATTTGTGTTTCCTTTTAAAAGAGATTTCTGTCTATTATGTAATTGACATTTTACATTTACTTGATTGTTAATAAATTGTTACATTTTTGATCCTTTCTGAATTCATCTGTAATTATTAACTATCTCCAATACGGAACGGTATAATTGCAACAAAGGGTTAAAACGGAATGATTAAATGTATGATTAACTATCAAATATAAATGACCAAACAATCAGTTGGCACTCTCTTCTAAATTCGACAACTAAGATAAATGGAGTCAGTTAAAGAATATAATAATCAAATCCATTTTTCCAGCTGAAACACTGAATGCCCATGCGGCCTTCACCGCGATCCGCTACCGATCCTTGGAGCGAATTCATGCGGTCTTACAAGAGGAAGGGAAAAGAGCTTGAGGTAAGTGGTTTTAAGTTTTAGCGCCATGTCGCGTTGATTTCATGCCGCATTTTTATTGGCTGGTCAGTAGTATGGATGGGCATTTTTGTAAATTTCTCATTTCGATCATCGATAGGTCTCAAAAACGAGTACTCGAGTACTCGGGGGCGGGGCATGTGAAGGGGGCGGGGCATGTCCGTCATTGAGATAATGAAAATACTGTTATGAAAATGGTTGTTGACAAATACAAACATGACATGAAAACAGGTATATGAAAACATGAACATATAAAACAAAAAATAACTGCTAGATTATGATGCATAAATGTCTTTGAAAAAGAAACATCTTTATAAAATGACCGTCTTAAATAACCAAGTCAATAATATCGAGCATTGCCTTTGAGCTGAAACTGTGAAATAACACCACCCTGCAGAGCTTGCTAGCTGGTTAATAAACTCAATCAAACGCACCCTATATCAGATTATTCTGAACCTATTACAATTTAAATCAACACAAAAGGAAGTGAATGCGAACGTGACCTTCAGCGTGCTAGATTTTACAGGCTATAGTTTGAAACGGAACATTTTGAATGCGCTCTTCCCTTAACAACGCTGATACACGGACAACGAAAGCACACAGAAACAACATTTTATTAAAATCGTGTTCTCATTATAATGCTTTGACAGATTGACTCTGCACATCATGCACTTAATTTTATTATTCATGATCGAAGCGTTTACAGACATCTGCGCGTTTTCAAACTCATAACGAAAAACAACTTTAAATAAACTAGGGAAAAAATACGAGAACAGTATAGCACTGCTGCATTACTAATATAAATGATTCTGAGAAAGAAATAGCCTATCTAAAAAGAATATGACCGTCTCTAAACCATCATGTCGAGCAAAGCATTTGAGCTGAAACTGAAGAGAATGAACAACAGCCGGTATAACGGCAGCGCTTTGCTAGTTTATTAAGCTCAAACATCACTGCAGACATCACTGCAGTGCACGCCTCAGTTTCATTTTATTTGGCCGCGGTCTGGAGGCGTGCTGTATAATGCTAACGAATCAGACCTCTGGTACTGCGCATAACGACGCAATAACCAATAAAAAAGAGATAAATATTTTTTTAAAGTCAGGGCGATCATCGTTCTCATGATCGATGATCGCTGTCACGTTCGAGTACTCGATTACTCGACCACTGTTGCCCATCCCTAGTCAGTAGACGTAGACCGTAGCAGCAAACACACTGTGCAGTGATCATGCTGAATTTCTGACACTGTCAGAAAATTGTCGTAGACCATCTTTGGTCTCAAGACTGTGACAACTTTGAACCTCTCATTGTATGACATAGGACCACCGATTAGGAGCCACGATCACAGAAATCGTCACAATGGCAATCTTTCGTCTGGGACAGCTGGGAATTGTGCAGTGTGTTTATCTTCCTTTTGGGTCTGAAAAGCAGACTTTCTTGGTCTATCTTTGCTCAGTCTCCTCTCCTTTTCAGCCATATCGCATCACAATGTAGTTGTGATTGAAACCGCACGACTGTCTGAGCTCTCTTACAGTTCAATATCTCTTTGCAGCTCATTGATGGGTGCTCTTGAGCTGAGCTTATCAAACAGTATTTGTATCAGCAGGTGTTGACTGCTCTCTTTGAGTGTTCATTGATCTCCTCCACTACAACATCTTCCTGGTGCTGAGGTCAATGGCCCGCAGGGGGATCCATCAATGCTGTACAGTCACATGAACTCCCCTGCACCAATGACCTTTGACTTCAGGTTAGGTCCAAGTGGATAACGCTGATGAAGTAGTAGTTTAAGTAGTCTTTTTAGACTGGACCATAAAAAAAAGAAATTGATACTTAATTATTTGTTTAATTGATTTTAATTGTTTAATTGTTTAATTAACATTTAATTGATCTAAAGTGACAGTAAAGAATTTTACTGTTCTTTTGAACTTTCAATTCATCAAATAATCCTGAATTAATGTATCAATTTCTACAAATATATTAATCAGCACAACTATTTCAACATTGATAATAATAATCTTTCTTGAGCACCAAATCATCATATTAGAATGATTTCTGAAGGATCATGTGACACAGAAGACTGGAGTAATGATGCTGAAAATTCAGTTTTGCCATCACACGAATAAATTAAATGTTATATTAAAACAGAATTGTTATTAATTGTGATTTTAAATTGTAAAATTGCAAATGGGTGATCACATATTTTAGATATTAAGAAACTGGTTTTCAATGTCATTCAAAATAATAACTTTTATTTGTATATTTCTATTTATTTGTATTTATATTGCAACTTTTTAAAGTGTTTAAAGGGTCAGATGATCATAACAAATAACAAATATATATATATGTCAATATATATATTTTTACAATAAATATCTCACGATTACATAATCTATTATCTTTTTATCCCTATTATAGACATCCCATGAAATCACTTCAGTACATAATGAAGACAATGACCCCCATGTTCAAAAATGGTGAAAGGGTCCTCCATTATGCTGAGAAAACAAGATATCGAGCAAATAGGTTGAGATAACACGGACGAAATATTGAGTTAGCATGTAACATAATTACTTTACACTGTCATTGTTTTAATTACTTTGATATAAGCTAATTACGGAAGAGCATTAATGGCCGCTAACAGCATTATCAGTCTCTGCAACAGGACTCAGAGTTATAGGATTTCATTTATCTAGAAGGCAATCTGCACTGTCACAATCGATAGGAAATCTGATCGCCTGCTTGCACAAATTAACCCTATTTAATGCCTCAGCAGCCCTTGCAAACAGTATCCGTAAACTTGCGTACAGGTATGTGATGTGCCAAAGTTGGAACGGACTGGATTTTTAACAGTTGAATAGAATCATTTCTTATACTGTACAGTAGTTCCCTAGCGATGTGATTTGCATTTATAGTGATATATCTGTGCACCCCTGTTGCGCTGTTCTTGTATTTTATTTTATTTATTTTTTGCTCTTGACTGACTGATGGAATAAACCAAAAGCTGCTGCATTTCAGAGACATAGATCATGTTTGATAAAGATGACATATAACACTGCAGCCAAGGGAGAGAGTCGGCTATAGATCAGTAATCTGTAGTTGACATAGAAAATGAGAGGTTCCTGCCTTCAGTGCTGATTGTAGCTGTCTAGCGTGCTATAGCTGATAGTGAGCTTTGATGTACAGCGCACCGATCAGTCCTTCAGGACCTCAGGTGAACTAACATGGGCGTCTGCACGGGCTGCCTGAAGATAAAGCCGTATTGATTGGAATGTCTAAAGGGATTCATCAATGTGCCAATGGTGGCTCTCGACCCAGTCACCGCTCCACAGGGGCCAAGCAGTTCGGATTTATGGTAGATCCAAGAGCTTAGAGAGAAAACAACGTTCCATATCCATGGTAAATAACAATAGCAGCTGCTTTTTACAACACATGTGCACACACCAAATAACTTATATATGTAGCCTACTTTTTACAAACACACGTTTTATGGGGACTTTCCATAGACATAATGATTTTTATACTTTACAAACTGTATATTCTATTCCCTAACCCTGACCCAGGGTGTCCAATCCTGCTCCTGAAGGGCTATTGTCATGCAGAGTTCAGCTCCAACCCCAATTAAACACACCTGAACCAGCTGATCAAGGTGTTACTTGGCATACTAGAAACTTCCAGGCAGGTGTGTTGAGGCAAGTTGAAGCAAAACTCTGCAGGACAGTGGCCCTCTATAGGATTGAGATTGGACACCCCTGCACTAAACCTACCCATTACAGAAAGCGCTCTGTATTTTGACATTTTCTAAGAACTTAGAATGATTTATAAGTTGTTTTCCTCATGGGGACCAAAAAATGTCCCCAAAAGGTCAAAAATGACTGGTATTACTATCAACTTAGGGTATATCTGAACCGCACACACAAATAAATACATGGCGTTTCATGATTTATTGGTACTTTCCATAGATATGAGGATTTTTTTACTGTACAAAATGTTTAGGATATCCCCTAACCCTACCCCTACCCCAAAACACAAACCTCACAGAAAATGTTTAGCATTTTTACATTATATAAAAACAACAACAAAAAACTATTCAGTATGATTTATAAGTGGTTTTCCTTATGGGAACCAAAAAAAGAGCAAAAATTCCAAAATGTCAACGTAGAGTTTACCTAGACCTTGCGCGCGCACACACACACAGTTTTTTCAACAATATTACTAGTTTTTATTTTCATTTAGATTTGAATCCACTTAGATTTTCTAATTTTTTTATTTTATTTCAGTCTTAATGCTGCACGTATTTATTTTATTCAAACAAATGCAATGTAAATCAGATTTAATAAAAATGTTGCTAAATTTGCTCAAATTGGCAAGCTTAATCTTTACATCAAGATTAAGTAGGCTGTTTGCATCAAATTAAGTGATTTCATTTATTTTATTTTATTTAACTCATACAGTTGCACCATTATTTGTGATTTCCTGCATATTGGTTTATTATTGTGATGTCACTGTTTTCAGATTTACCTGCTACTACCTGCTACTACTCACTAAAAAGAACCGGTTCACTAAAAAGAACCGGTTCAAAAGAACAATTCGTTCGCGAACCGGACATCAATGGACCAGAGATGGAGAGATTGCTAACAAAGTGATATTGTACTGAGTTGTGAGAGCGCTGTCAGCGCGAGTTTATTTTGTTTGTATCTGAGAGTTCTGAATAAACAATAGTCCCAGTCACGCCGAGCCTGTCTTCCTCCTTATTCTACCTACTTTGTAACACATGTAATGTACCATTACAGCTGTCGAGATGAACGAGTTATGAGTAAGTGTTGATTATAGCATTATTTTAAGATATTTTCCTATCAAATGAAAAGCGTCAGTGACGCGCATTGAGTACACAACGCAAAAAAAGACACAACAGGGCAGAAATCGAATGTAATCCAGTTTATTGTGGGGCTAGGCTGGCTAGCCCAGAGACCCTCACGCTTACCCCCCTTCTGCTTAATCTCGCGCGGCGTTTGGTGCCTCCGCTGTGGGCCAGATGCTGTACTGGGGGTCGGGGATGTTGAAGGCCGACCGGCCAGTGCAGCCCGAGCCTCTGCGTGTGTGAGGTTTATCTCTAAAGATGTGGCTCTGCCGATGTTGAGCAGAAACGACTGTATGCATATTTTAGAACAGATAGACGCGACGAGGACGTACAAAACACTGACTCACAAGATAGAAAACACCGTTCTGTCGGGAGAGAGAGAAGCCACAGCACGAATAATAAAGTTCTGTGTGAACTTGAATAATTAGCTACACATCAGAAATCACTGATCTCAGATCAGAAGGAACTGAAAAAAGAAAACCACTGAGAAACTGCCAGCATTCACTCATTCACAAGCCATGATCTCTCGAGGACAAACAAATATGGCGCCCAATGGGCGTGCCAAATTCTCTGGGCGGAGGAAAGGGAGGTAACCGTTCCTGTTATGACGTCATAACAGGATAATTCAAGATCAGCTCGTCTGAGCTGTCATTTTCTCAAAGGCAGAGAAAGACAGCCAGAACTCGGTTTACACCGATAAATATTTCTAGCCACTTGGGGACAATATTCAGGCTAGGGGAACTCATATTAATGTTGAAAAACCTCATAAAATAAAAATGTCATGCCATGGGACCTTTAATAGTTTACAATAATAACCCTGCTGACATCATCTAAATGTAAGTTTAGAGCTTGGCAATCACCAGCTTCCAACGGCTGTTGGGTTGTGCTGGATCAGCCTGTTCACCCTGTTGGTGTTTTTTGTGAAAGTTTGAACAAGACAGTTGTGTTTCCTAACCACCTAAATTTTTGATTTTGTTTAGAGGCTGTGTGTTACAGCGTTAATAGTACTACGTGAAGTATCAACATTTCTGTTTTAAATGGTACTGTGCTGAAGGCAACCTACTCGTTCACACAACTCGAATCGGTGTAAATTGTCCTTATATATCCACATCTGTGAACTGACATTTAAAAAGTCCTTAGCCAGGCAGACTCCATTTAGACTCACCTTTCAGGACTCATGAAATGTACACAAGGTCTTTGATGAGCTGAACAGAGCTGTGTGTGGGCAATCACGCGCAGGGTTTGTACAACTGCTGTTGAACTTCTTCCACCGACATATCAGTGACAGCCGCCGACAGATCTCAGGGAATACTAACGACGTAAACAAGCCGAAACCGCAGTAGAAATGGCAGTAAACACGTAAACAATTCATGCATCAATTCATGATCCCTCAATTTTAGTAAACAAAGACAGCATAAACAACGTTTATGGGTATTTTTTTAGCAAGCTGTTCTCATCTGCTTGTCCTTGTTCTGCTGTTGTTTTAAGAACAACTGAATGTTGACATGAATGTTGAGTATAAGGTTAAGTGCACGTAAATTATGCAAATACAATAAGGCATGGGCAAGTGAACTAACGCCCTTCAGAAAATCCTCACCATATATGACACACAGCGCTGGATCACTGAAAACAACCCCAGAACTGTGCCAACATTGCACAGAACAAACAAACATGCATTTGTTTGTTTGTACCGTCAAAAGCTTGGGGTCAGTAAGCCTTTTTTTTTTTTTTTGGAAAGAAATTAATATATTTCCTCAGCAAGGGTGCATTAAACTGATCAAAAATGACAGAGACTTTTTAAAATCTCTATTTAAAATAAATGTTGTTCTTTTGAATTCTCTATTCATCAAAGAATCACATTTTCCACAAAAAAATATTCAGCAGCACAACGTTTTTCAAAGTTGATAATAATAAATGTTTCTTGAGCACCAAATCAGCATATTAAATTGGTTTCTGGATCATGCGACACTGAAGACTGGGGTAATGATGCTGAAAATTCAGCTTTGACATCAAAGGAATAAATTAAATTAAATATTAAAATAGAAGTTATTTTAAATTGCATTAATATACACAATGCTACTGTTTCTACTATATTTTTTAATCAAACAAATGCAGCCATGGACTCCAAAACATTAAAAAAGTCTTTTGAATGGTAGTGTACATATTTCTCAATGCAAAATGAAAGCATTAATTTTGTGCTAATAGGTAAAGACGCATGAAGGTTCACAACCCGTCCGAATATTGATGGAGTGCAGTAAAAAACCAACCCAGGCGGAACGTTGACAGGAGAGAATTTTATCAATGATAAAACACATTTGAGGCTCCTCGAAAACATCATCGCTCAGGGCTGGACAAAAGGAATCAAAAATATGATCTGTACAGAAAAAAAGTCTAAAAACAGGAAGTTGGTAAAAATGGGCGATCCCTCTTTATCTGTTATCAGCGCAACAGTGTAGCCTGGAAGGAACTTTGGGAAAGCCGCAGGAAAAAGGTGGGACTATTGTCCTAGTATCCTGCCAGTTTGAAAACCACCTTATTGTTCCAGAGAATCCATTTTTTACTTGTTTTGTTTTCAATGTAATATGTCACATATGCAAAAACAGGTTATGAGGTTCTTGCTGATAATGCAGCCAATTGATAAGAGGGTTGTACGACGTTATATTTGTCCCATAGTGAGTGCAAAATAATAAAGACTAAATCCACAGCTACTACTAAAACCAAAAGGCAGATGATACATGTGTATTAATCTGAACACAAATGGATAGTAAAATAATACGATCTCAGTCCTATATAGCTGACTGCTTAACAAAACTCGTCAAACACATCAATTGATGCTAGACTTTTCATGTGCTCTTAAAACACAATCATCGTCCATCACCTGCTTTCTACAAAACCAATTAAGTAGCATGTAATATAAATGATGATGGACATGGTTAGACTGATTTGCCATTTGGTGCCATTTTAAGCTCTTATGGGACTGTGGAAGATCTGCGATGATTGGTTTACCTCGAGGACTTTGAGACTGAGTTTCTCCACAGTGAAATGCATTATCGATCTCCCTCAGATCAAAACGAAACGCCGCTGTGAACTCGCACTGCTCCTTTGCATAAACGCATCCCATTCCAAAACCATTAGACATATTAATAAAGCTAGTCTTTCATTTGTTGTCTTCCTGGTGACCTCTCCTTCTTTTTCTCACTCTCTCAGAGCTTGCGAATATTAAGAAGCATTATGCTAATGAGCGTGTACCAGCTGAGGTCGACGAAACTCCTCCTATGAATGTTAACCAGCATGCTTGTTTGCATATGCTTATGTGGCAGGTTATCCAGCAATCCTTTTAAACGGCAGCAAACATGTTCGATGCTCTTTCAGCATGCATGCCTCAAGGCAAACACGTCCAAATGCATGTTTGACAGAGTACAAAACTCTATATGGCTTCTATTAAAGGAGCACTCAGTAATTTTTTTGTTTATGCTGTGCAGCAGTCAAAATTAACAAACAGTGTGGATGCAGCATAATGCAAAAGCATGCTATTGTATAAATGTTCAGTTCAGTCAGCCATGCTTAATTTACTCTGCAAGTGAAAGTGTCAAAAAAGCACGATAACTAAGACTACTAAAGTATCAAAGTCCATTTCAAGGAAAGTCCGTTCATTCGGCAGCCATATCTGCAAAAATTATGCCCAATTTGCAAATTAATCATTCTTTTGAACTGGTTCTTATTAGTGAACTGAAAGAGCCAATTCACCAAATCGGACTGAACCGTCTGAAACAGTTCGCAGCTCAAGTAAGCACAGATCTACAAGTTAGTCGATCAAAAGCCACTTTCGGATGTGGCTGACAGTCACTCCAACTCAAAATTAGCCGATATTCAAGACTCAGGAGAATATGATCCTATGAAGGATGCCGTTTTTTGCCATCTTAATCAGCACTCCAGTTAGTCCAAGAGTACAGGGAACTGAAAACAGTCTTTAGGACATATCCGTCATGCTAAGGACTGTCTGTCGAGGTAGTATGTTTCTGATGTCTTTTGCTGAAAAGCTTAAAGTATTGGAAATATAACAGTGATCCGATGGCAGTAGTTCTTAAGTCAATAGCAGTACTCTGATAGCAGTCTAGAGTCTGTAAATAGTTACAACTGTTCTCGAGTCACCAATACAATGAACTGAGGAAACAGTTTGGACTTGGACATGTCCGCGAAGAACCGATGAGCTGCTGATATGAGCATGCATAAACCGAGCAGCTGACTTGAATGAGGGAGTGAAGTTAAAGGTTTATGGTTTCTCATGATTTATGTAAAAAGGTGAGTTGATTATGAGTATTATATACACATTATAAAAATAGAAACATCTGCATTTCACATCATTATAGGGTGCTTTAATCATAGAATTGTGTGTACGTGATATCATTGTGTGATTACAAACTGTCTGAAAGAACCAGTTCATGGAAAAGAAGTCTTCCCATCACTAATTTACAATGCCACTGGACAGCAAGCATTTTGGGAATGCAAGAACTCCTATCTACTTGAATGGGGAAATACTTAAAATTTAAAAACTACTTGCCAAACTCACATTTAAATAATGAATTTTAAATCAGCAACAAAATCTGACATCAACTTCTAAAGCTTCTAACGTAAGCTAGAGTGATGCAATGAATTTAAAAATTGGCTACTGGCTTATTTAAAGGGACGTCTGCTATATTATGCATTGCACTTTCTCACAATCTTAGTAATACTTGGTATATATACAGTCTTTATTCAACCGTAAGTGATCTCAACACCGCGCCCCCAAGTGACGACGACCCACTCATACATTTTAAAAAAGGTAGACCACTCATACTGTATGAGTCATGCAAATGTAGCCTACTTGATATTTTTTACTTTTACACTTCTTTCAGAGTTAAAAAAGTTATAAGTTAAATGTTATTCCTTAAATGTTCCAACAGTTTTTAGAGGAAATATCCAAAGGCTTAATAAGCCTTTACATCAAAAGAAAATCCACTGAAGTTCTTGAAATGAAAGTTAGTTTTGCAAGTGAAGTTGGACATTTCCATAGGCAAATCAGTATCTGTAACTAATGCTAACTACTTTCTTGGGAAGTGAAGTGAGTTTGCAAAATTAGACTTAGAATTAGACTCCTTAAACGCACAATATGTAAGATTATTGGATTAAAATATCCAACAACCACTAGAACAATGTTATATAATTTGTTGACTCATGTACTTACATTATCCCACATGTTTCCAAGAATATCTAAATCCAGAAAAAATAATCAATTTTAACCAGGACACGGACCATGTCTGTGTGTCGCCTATCAATGATATCATACCCATTACCCATGTTTTTATTTAGTAGAAACCCTGGAAACACCAAAGACGTTTTAATATATTATCGCTGCGTCCCAATTCGCATACTGTCTGTCCTAAATAGTATTCGAAAAAAGAATTAGTATGTCCCAAATCGTAGTATGCTGAAAAGAGTATTCCAAAGATTCCCGGATGGTCTACTATTTCCGGTCAGAATTCTAAGTGCAGATCGATGCGCACTCTAACGGCTGATATTGCCGCAACCAATTGCGAGATGGACGAGGATTCGATTAAAACTACAAACATGGATAAAAAGTGTTAAAATACTACAAACATGACGGTTATGCGAGTCCGACGGTTAAGTAGAGAGGGTTTGATAAAGGGGTTTGAGTGAGCAATTATCAGTATTTAACCTGACGAAATATATTAATTCAATGTTATCCTCATTATATTTCACCTGCAGCAGCATTGTAAACTTTTGTACTAATACGTTTGGCCATTAACTTTGCAAACACATGAGGAGAGTCTCTGCATTATAGACCCACGAATGGCAGATCAACGTGCTATTACATTTCACTCCGATACGGTAGGAGATTAAACTGAATGTGGAGGATTTGAACCGTGACGATGATTGACAGGGCAGTTTAAACGGTGACGGGATGCAAGGAACTAAGAAACAGAGTCCATCCATTAAAGATGACGAAGTAGTATGTCCCAAAGCTTGCATACTCTTCTGCTACACACTCAAAAGTATGTACTTTTTCTTCACAAAAAGAGTACATACTTTTAGGTCGTAGTATAAGTAGGCGAATTGGGACGCAACATGTGTGTTTTATTAGACAGGTGAGCAACTGTTTGGATACATTCATAGACAGAAAACTAATCATTGTTATATAGCTCAACACAGTTAGTCTTATTGTTTAAATCTTGTTTTCTTGATTTACTGCGAGTACCATGTTTTACCATGCCTATCGATCTAGCTTACTGCATACTGCAAGTGTCTCATATTAACTGCAGAGTGAACGCACAGAGTAGCATTATAACATAACTTTCAACACACTCAAATAATGTATCTAATTATATGATAAAACAGCGCTGTGTTACCCCACATACACATGATCGGAAGAAGCGGAAGTGGTCGTCTGCGGCATAATAAAAGCTCAGCGAAATCAAAGCGTCATCAAGCTAAGCCTTTGTTTTGAATAAGCAACCTCTAGTGCCAAAAAATTACATATTGTGGCTTTAACGGACTACAACCAACTGTTAATTGGTTGAATATTTCACATATTGCAAGCCACTCCCAATACCACCAAACATACCTTGAAGGGTAAAAAATGATTGCTTTCAATAAAAGTACCTGCTGGATGACTATGAAGCGAGATTATGAAGTGCATCTGATGGACACTTTTACGGTGGCCCAGTAGTGCACAACGCAACGAAATTTGAAAAGCATACAAAAGTTCACAACACAACGAAATAAATCCACAACACAACGGAATGAAGCCAAAAAACAATGAATTAAAGCCACAACACAACGAAAAATCCACAACACAACGAAATCAAGACACAACACAACGAAATCAAGCCAAAATACAACGAAAAATCCACAACGCAACGAAATAGCCACAACAAAACGGAAATGCTCGCGACCACTAGAGGACTCTCGAAGTGCGGTAAAGTTAGTTTTCCTTGCATTGTTCTATAGATTCGCCAATCTTACAAATATTTAAACACTACGATCAGTTTTAAGTGTGCAATTGTATACCGACATGAAATATCAATTCAAAATGACCTACGTGCATAATAGCTGCATATTTATAATCGAGAACGCTTTGACCCGCTGCCACGGCGCTAAGGGAGCATCTGCCAATTCCACCAAGTTGAAACGTATAATTTGTATGAATTAAATTAACTTTTTTTTAATGTTCAAATTCCAATGTTGTGTTGTGCATTATTAAGTCAGTTTTACCAATACAATCAAGCTGTGGAATTTTAACATGTCTGTTTTTAAATGTTAAAAGCCATTTTAATTCATACAAATTATACGTTTCAACCACTTGGTGGAATTGGCAGACGTTCCCTTAGCACCGTGGTATCAGGTCAAAGCATTCTCGAGCATAAATATGAAGCTATAATGCATGTAGGTGATTTTAAATTAATATTTCATATCGATAAACAATGGTTAGCCTACATATTGTCAAAACTAATTGTGGTATTGATTTCTTTGTAAGATTGCCGACTCTATGGAACAGTGGCAACTTTACCGCGCTCCGAGTGCCCCGGAGTGGTTGGTAGCATTTCAGTTGTGTTGTGGCTTGATTTCGTTGTGTTGTGACTTGTTTCCGTTGTGTTGTGGCTTGATTTCGTTGTGTTGTGGCTTTTTTGTTGTCTTGTGGCTTGTTTCCGTTGTGTTGTGGCTTGATTTATTTGTGTTGTGGCTTTTTCATTGTGCTGTGGCTTGTTTTCGAGTATGGCCGTGCCACATCAACCAGAGCGAGAGCAAGAGCATCAACGAGCTTCGTTCGGGTTACGGAAAACATTGGCAGCGCAGTCATTTTGGTTTTAGACCACGAAATCAACAATGTCACTAAAGAAGTGTGTTTCTGGTTGTGAGGGAAAGATAACTTTGTTCAGATTTCCAAATAACCTGGCATTAAGGAAACAGTGGATGCACGCCTTCACGAGTTCGGCTGTTTTCGGAAAGAATCGGTACAGCATATCTGTCTTTTATAAATGTGAAAAAAACTAAAGACTCTTTAGACATACGAAGGATGCAATACTACTCTATAGGTACTCAAGATTAACATTAGATTAGCAGAAACTCTGAGTATTATGCTCCCTTTAATGCATATTTCTTCTAAATGCATATTTTGTACACATATTCATACTAACAGCTTAAAAACTCATGGGGACTGTAATGCTGCGTTCACACCATATGCAAATAGAGTGTCTGGAGCAAGTGATTTCAATGTTAAGTCAATGTAAAGACGCGTTGACGTGCGTCTTGAGGTCCTGCGGCGCGATAGGCGCGTTTTGCGCGGTGCGATGGACGCGAATTTGGTGCTTTTTGTGTATTTGCGTGTTTGAAGTGAATTTGCGTCTGACGCCTGAGTCGAAAAATCTGAACTTTGGGACCAATCAGGAGCCTGCTTGCTGCTGTCACGTGGTAAAGTGACGTGATGAGAAACCCTGCATAATTTAAAAATACTACTGTTATTGTGTCACAAAATGTAGTTTTAAGGCATTTTCAGGTGAGAATGTAGTTGTTTAAAGTTCAAATCTGTGGTTTATTTATAAAGAGAGCGTTTTTTGAGTTGTGATATCCAGTCGATTAAGGGCTGAGGGCAAAGAGAAGTTTCATAACTTTATTTTTTAGGATATTTAAATATACATGCAGTGAAGATAATGTAGTAAAGTAAAGTAGTGCGTTGCCTGGACCACATTTGTGTGGCTATTAATGTTTAATATATTTTTTTTAATGAAAATTAAAAGAGGCAGAGTGGTGTTTTATGACATATTTCTCCTGGAGCGCCTTGAACGTGTGTCTATTTCGCTTCAAACGCTCGATTTATACGCTTCTCCAATTCGCTGTGGACGCACGAATGGATTCAAAATGTTCAAGCGTCCAACTATATAGCCCTGCCCCAAACTCACGCTATTGGTTGAGCTCAATTGGGATACTCCGTGACAAATTCTCTGATACTCTTTAAAACGCAACACTCTTAACTGCTCTGCTCTGAAGTTAGTTTGCTGCCAGCAAATGGGCTGAACAGTTTTAGCCTTTGGACAATAAAATACATCAATCACCAGCTTCTGTACTGAGAACTCTCAAGTCAAGAGTCGGGACTCTTGAGCCCTCTTGTCTAGCTTCCCTGAGCTCTTTCCTGCTTTTGTTTAATTCTACTTTCACTCCAGTCATGTGATATGCACCGTGGAGCATAATTCCCATGTTAAGCACTAATATATAGATTAGTTAAAAGATTAAAGGACTGATGCAGAGAAATATAGAGGCAAGCGGTTATCAAGCGCCTTTGTTTGACAGTGGCTACGTTAACGCTGCACTCCCCCTGTTGTTTCAGTGTTTGCCTGGAGCTTTTAAACTAAGAAAGTCTGCATGTCTACATGATGGATGGCTGTGGGGTAACTCTCCCTTGTAAAATCTGTGCTAAATTACCACTGGCTTCAAATGCACATCAGCTTGCTTTTACTAATAAACATTGCGCTCACTGTTTGCAAAGATATTAGCAATAGAGTTGCGTTATTATGCCGCTGTGGCAAGGCGCTAGACCCAGACGTGCCACAATCCGCAAGAAGGATACAAGATATCAGACCTTTTACAAGCATTTATACCATCTGCCAGATGAATTTGTGTACACAGAGCAGAGATGTTTGTTCATTTGTGTCCGCCATCCCAAGCAAAATTCTCAATGAAACTCATATACAGCAAAAAAGACATCAGAATGTTTGTTCCACATGTGTAAAGAAAGATGTACAAAGTAAGTTGTGTGCAATATACGCTGCAATATACCAATGTCTATTTAAGCACAATGCAATACAATTCAATAACACTGTGTTTAAATTCAGAAACCTTGTCCAATATTAACCCTTTGATGAGAAAAAAGTTCTTCATCTGCATGAAATGAAACTATACTTTGATACTTTTTCTTAACAATTGTATTGCTCTTTATGCTTTCTCTCTTTTTAATGCTTCAGAGCCGCAACAGTTTCCAGAAACAAATCACATTTGTCAACTAAACTCATTGTTGCCCTCACAATGAAATATCTTATCAAGATCGATCACACATGTAAAGATTTAATCTTAGCAAATGCCCTTTTATGCCAAAGTGGGGTTGTGAAGATTAAGATGATATATTGACACATGTTTATTATAGGCTGTAAGTGCCGTTTCAGAGTGGAAGTCTTCAGGGTTTGGGCCGCTGCTTATGCATTATTCATGATGTTGTTCCATTGCATCTCTGCAATACAGCCCAGGTCTCCTTAAAGTTACAACACCTCCATCAAACACGAGCAGAGGCGCACGTGTCAGAACTGCGATAGGCTCCAGTGCCATCGTTCATTAGCATATTTAAGGCTGCTTTTCAATGGGACAATTAAGAGAATTGTCAAAAGTTGTTCTGTCTATAACATCACAAATAGACATGACTGATTGTGATAAAGGTTATAATTGGATTTTTTTTTGGACAGTCGAGTGGAATACGGAGGTAGAGGTTTCAAGAGGAGAGGAGACCCAAGGGGAATTTGTCCTGGGCAGAATTGCATTGTAACAGCAGATCTTTGAAAACATGACCATTTCCTACTGGGATTAGAATTACAGACATGTCCCTGTGTCACGGCACACATATTTACAGCCGTTTCTGTCGATGTTTAAAGTGCATATCGTCTATGTTTTGTTGTCATTAAACTGATTTCATTGTTAATATATAGTTCCAACTAGCCTAACAGAGTTTGTCAGAATAAACAGCTTCATATCGAACGACATATGTGATTTCCCAGCATGCACTGCAGAATGAATAAATTATGTGTTTACGGTTATAGATGTATTTTTTGTTTGCTAAATGTATTTACTGTATGTCGTTTTTGTTGTCTCTGTTAATCTTTTGTGTAGTGATACTAAAATCGTTATGCTTGTTCATTTTCACCGCTATTTGGGTTTACGTTTGTCTACATCTGATCTGTCCTTCAGAGGCAAATATTGCAGAGTTCCCTTGATGTTAAGTGCCATAAAAATCATATACAATACAGCTATGACAATTCAAATAGTTGCCTTGACAACAATTAATTGGCTGAATGTGACTTTTTAGTGAACACATTCAAATGTTGCTTTAATTTTTTAGCTTTCCCCAACAATATATGTATTATTAATAATGATTTTTAAAAAATAAACCGTTTGGATGACAACATGCAAACATTTAAGTTCTGAATGCATCTAAAATATTCAAATCAAACAATGCTTATCATTCCAGTGCTGATATCACTATTGCAGCAAAGTTTGAAGACTATTCATGTTCTCTTGCACACCAAACGGTTCTGCTTTTTCATAAAGTGCTAATGGCAGGGGCATCTTTCATACACTTAATCCTTTTCCCTTTTCCTTCTCATTAATAGTCAGCGTATTAACTAGTATAGTTTTATTGTCTAAGTTAATTTTAAAATATTTATTTAAAACCGTTGTTGCTCTAAGAGAAGAGCATCAGGGCTCGTGCGCTGTTCATTAACTCACTGCCTCCACGTGGATTTTAATTAGTCAAAGCTTATGTTGCTTCTGTACACAGCGCCTAAATGATATACATTCAGAAAAGCTCACTGGAAACATTTCCCTAAATATGCATTATGTTCTCAATTTGTTTTGTGCATTGGAATTTTGAGAAATCGCTGTCCCGAATAGAGGCTACCAAAGAGGTCCGAGCAATGTCATCACAATGCACAATACACTTGTGCATCCATGCAACTTGCAGTGGTCACAAAGTCGCACAGTTACAAAACTAAAACATTAAGTTTCATCACTTAGTTCACACTCGTAGTTTTGTACAGTCGGGAAAGAATGAGAATAATTTTGCAAATGCACCGGCCAACATAACTTTTTCCCAAACTACAGCTGTCACTGTCTCCTGTGGAGCGATGCCAAACTCACCTCTGTCCGGGACTGGAGTCGTTTGTTCATCTCATAGATTCTGTACTCAGGCTGCACCATGTACGGTGAATGTCTCCGGTAGAACGGTCCGAAAGGGGACGAGTAGAACGGGTCGTGCGGAGGGTTGGACATGTTGATTCCGTGTCGCGTTTACAGCAGCGCCGAAGATTCAGCATCCATACAGCGCGCGTGCAGGATCTCCAAACGCCGCGAGACAGCAGCAGCAGTCAGTGGCTGCACGCGGAGCGGAGAGATGAGAGCGCGCGGAGGAGGCGGGAGAGAAGAGCAGAGGAGAGCAGGGGGGAGGAGGGCTGGGCTCTCATTGGATAGCCGCAGGCTGCACTGGAACATTGTTGAGGGTGAGCCAAGCAAGTCTTACCATTCCACCAAAAAAAAAAGCAACTTGTGTTAATGTTTGTATTTGGTAACATTCACATTAGCATGTCAGTCAACCAGGGCTAGTTGTCACATTGGGGAAATCTTCACAAGAACTTTGTCAATAACTAATTGTTTTCTTCTAGCAGTGTTGGTTCCAAGCTTTTTAGTTCAAAACTATATTACATGATTACATAATTTGTGAATTTAGGCCTTTTCTTCGGATTACATTTCCAGTCATCATTTTCTTATGGTAAATGGCAAACACTGAAGTCCACACAACACGGAAGTTGCGATAGTCTTTTCTTCCCTATTTTGACGTATTCCCGAGTGAAACGGCTTCTCGAAGAAGAAAAATGTTGGCCAAGGCTTGATGTCATGAGAAGAGAAGAGGAGAGAAGAGGAGAGAAGAGAAGAGAAGAGAAGAGAAGAGAAGAGAAGAGAAGAGAAGAGAAGAGAAGAGAAGAGAAGAGAAGAGAAGAGAAGAGAAGAGAAGAGAAGAGAAGACAAGAGGGTGTCTGAAAACTAAGGCAGCTGACTTCTTGCCTCGCTGCCTTACAGGCAATGACTTTGCAGGCAGGGTTTGTGCTTGAAGGCACCTCATGAAACTGATAGAGCGAGCTTTGGTGATAACAAAGCGAATGTTAAATTACTATAATATAATTTCTCAATAGAAATGACACCAGAAGTGGAAAACATTGGTCAAAAAGGTACATTTACACTCAATCTGACCACATACCCGAACTTTTTCTTTTTTTAGCTCAACTGTCACAGAATGAAAAGCATTGGATTGTGGGATACACAAAGGCAGCGAAGGATACATCTATCCTGCCTTCAAAAATCAATCAGATGAAGGTAGCCTATCTCTGGAGACCGGAGGGGAAGCTAACATTGGATTCGGACGTGCCTTGATGCCTTCCTACCTTGGAATACACCCTTATAAATCCTAAAAGTGCCAGGAAGAACCAAAAAAGGGGGGTTTCACAGTGATGCCATAGAAGAACCATTTTTGGTTCCCTGAAGAAGACCATAGTCTAAAGAACCTTTCTGCACAAATAAACTTTTGTGCAATGGAAAGGCTCTTTGGATATTAAAGGTTCTTCATGGAACCATACACCCCGCCAAAGAACCATTTAAGAACCTTTATTTTTAAGAGTATACAGCCTCCAAAGGCAGCATTTTTGAGTTTTCGGACGCAGCCGAGATGTCGCTGCAAGAGAGCAGACACATTAATTTAAAAAAAATAAATGATGTACACAGATAAATCATTTCTATACTGCAATATTCCATGAAAAATAAGAGTATTATTCAAGAAATCTAAGGTGGGGGCAAGTTGTCACATGTCTTTTTAATGTAATGTTATATAATTCAGTTCAATCATATGGCAGGTTCCCATTGTGACAACTTACCCCATGAATATGAACTGCATCTTTCTTTCCTGGGTAATAATGGTGAAAATATTCAATAGCTTTAGACTTTATGCCTGGGCCAGAATGTAATGGGGGCTCTAAGCAAATTTGTGGGTAAAATGTAACCATGATGAAGTATCCTGTTTGTATTAAATTGTATATGTGTCTTAAAATTCTAGGCCTAGTTAATTACACTTAATTTATTTACTTTTGGAGAATTAATTTTAATATATTTAATGACTGAATTCAAGCATTCAACACATTGTAAAAGAATAACTTTTATGTGAAAAAATAATGCTAAAACCACGAGCCTCGTATAATATCAATGTGGGCTGAAGATAATATACAGAGAGTATTCAATGAAATGACTTCAGTAAAGAGATATAATGTATAAAGGACAGAATATGATGTAATGTTTGGGTACATTTCAACGCACCTTGAATAAGACCGACAAAATAGGCTACTATCAACAAAACTATTAATCTCACATTGTAAGGCTTAGGTTGCGTCTGTACTTCTGTTAATACTGTATGGCACAGAATCCTAATACCTTATAGCTCCAAAAATAACCTCTATAATTTAAAACTAATATAATATAGCACCTCCATATATCAGAATAATGGCCACACCTGAGGCTTCTCTGGTGTAGCTGCATCAGTTGTAAATAGAGTCAGAAATATATCAAGAGAAGCAGAAAATGTGCTTTAAAACTTAAATTTTTACATCAATGAATGTTGCTGGAGTTATTCAGAATTGGAAAATTATTCAATGTCTATTTATTTTTATGCTAATTTATTCTAATTCTAATGCTGATGTTGATACATTTTCGCCTTTTCAAGTCAGGCCCAAAAATGCACTTCGAAATCCATTTTCTCAATTTATGCTAATTAGCCATTATAAGAATTATTCCTATATTGTGTGTTCTGTGGAAGTATGTGAGGCTCAACCATCTTAGACAAATGAAAGTTCAACCAAACACTCCAGGCACAGAGATAGGTAATTATGAAAGTTGGGTTGAAAATCTATTAATAAAACTCTTAATTAAAAATTACATTATTTAATATCTCCAAAACTTTCTATTCAACATTTCAGAAGAAATGGTTGTTTGCCCAAAGCACTTCTCTGCAGAGTGTGACCAAAGGCTATGCAGCTCCAGAAGAAAAAAAAAACTTGTCTTTTCTTTGGTTGCCATCTACTTTTAATTTTGGGTTTAAGCAGAAAGCGTCTGGAATTGGAGTGTTTTTTTAATTAGAAGTAAAGCCTGAGCGTGGAGTTAGTGGTGTTGAGGGAGATATATGTGGTAAGGTGAAAGAGGAAGAGCACTTCTGGGGGAAATCGAAATGGGTCAGGACACATATAGACAATCCTTCGCAAGGCTCCCCACTGTTACTATGGTAACATACCATGGTGCGTGGCGGATGCCGCCTTTTCGGCAGGTTTGAACCCAAACACACACACATAAACATGGCTTTTACCTGCAGAAATCTCCTTCCTGGATGTATTGTTTTGAAAATGTGTATCTACCATTACAAGTTTGATTATTTATGTAAACTGGGAGATAAAATCATGGCCCAGGGGCCATAAGGATTAATTTGCTATGATTTTTTGTTTTGTTTTGTTTTTCTTTTTATAGATTTTTGTGGTTAATGATAATAGTTTTGCAATCTATTATTTTACAATTTGTAACTTTGCTGGATGTATAAATCCACATAATTATCAATCTTACATCCATTCTGCTTTATTTTCCAACGCTCCAAAACACATAACAATAGCTTATGATAAACAACAGCATCATCAAGCCTCAAGAACAATTTACTTTATGAAAAAAGCATCTTAATCTATCAACACAAACAAACTTAGTGAATTTAATAATGAATAATGGTGTGATCTTGTTCATGAGTAATACTTTACACAGATCTTCACTGCAGGACACAGGGTAAATGCAATGTGATTTTGACCTAGGACACACACGCACACACACACACACACACACACACACACACACACACACACACACACACACACACACACACACTAATGTTTTCTGAATATGGATGAAATGTACCCCTGTGCTCGAGGAAGAACTGCTAGTTTTGCTGGAGAATCTCATTAGCATCGTAATAGCTTGCAGCCTTATTTGCATATTGCCAAGAGTGATTTTTTTTCTCCTTTGGATAAAGGAGAGAGAGAGAGAGAGCGAGAGAGATAGAGAGAGTTGGTAAAAAAATGCTAAAACTTTGAAGCTCCGTATTTTTATTTCATTATTTAAGTTAAATAAATTCTAATTGAAAGACGCCTTTCAATTATGTTTGCCTGCTTGTATTAGATACAAATAGTTGACTTGTTGAGCATTTGCAGAGAAAACATCCATTACTGCTGAGATAAACAATATATTTTTTCTCATTATGAAAAAAAAAAAAACTAAAGAAACAAAAACATCATAGTTTGTCTCTCAATTAATCTGAGAGGAAAGACAGAAAGACAACAAATGTGTCACCTGAGGGACATTTTAGGACATTAAGGAACACAAACACATTTTTTAAGGACTGTATAGACAACATTATCTCAAAATAAGGAAAAGTAAAGTGTTATTGTATTTTGTGTTATGTACATTTGAACTGCAATTTCTTCTGATGCCGTCACTGTAGGCATGTTAAATCTCCTCTGCATACTTTATTACAGGTGACCTTTCCATGCGGTAATTCATTTCACTGGCATATGACATGTTTGGGATGTGAAAGCAATATTTACTTTAATACGGTGGCTCTGCTGGTGGTCACCAAACGGCGGTATCTCAGTCTCACACATACTCATTTTCCTTGATGGTGACATTCTAAAGCCAAAATCTGGAAACCTTTTAAATTTCCTACTGAAATAAAAAACGGGTGGAAAAAAAAATCTAATTTCACAGTTTAACATGCTTGGCTTGTCTGACTTGTGTCACTTGAGCATGCAAAACCTAACTGTTGACTTTCCCCGAGTGATTTATGGGAAACAATTATCTTGACTTAGTTTAGTTGCAAGCTGCATAGAATAATTTATTTTGTGTTTTGTACATACATTATATCTTGTGCCTGAGTAGCGAACATAAAAGTAAATTAAGGAAGGCTGTACTTAAAGAATCAAGGTAATTATTCTTACTAAACCACAAGAGTAAACTAGACTGATTGGTTTTAATACGGTCTGCTTCCTATGGGGGCAACAGCCCTATATCAGAGTATATTTGCAAAATATATTAGATAAATTATACATATCAAATCTGTTGGAATTATCGTGCGTGTGTGGCTAGCTGTGCAAACTTTTGAGCAGGATGTAGATGTCCAAATGTTTCTTATTTTGTTTAAATATCTTTTTTTTCCTTCATTTAATACTGCCCTTCAGAAGCAACAGAACAGAAGATACTTGCATGTTTCCCAGAAGACAAATTGAGTACAATTTACCTTGATCTTCAAATTCAATAAGTTTTCACCCCCCGGCTCTTAATGCATCGTGTTTCCTCCTGGAGCATCAGTGAATGTTTCAACCTTTTTTAGTAGTTGTGTTTGAGTCCCTCAATTGTCCTCTGTGTGAAAAGTTGGATCTCGAAATCATACAGTCCCTGCCGGAGAGGGTTCAAATTTGCAAAAGATGCTGGAAAACTGAATAATTTGCAGGACCTGAAGGATTTTTCTGAAGAACATTGGGGAGTTTCACTGCTCAAGACAAACAAGGGACTCAAGAACAACCATCACAAAACACAAAAAACAGCCGTTGATCATCCAGGGAACGACACACAATATTGAGAATCAATGGTTCATAAACTTTTGAACGGGGTTATTTTAATAAATTCACCTATCCTTTTTGTCTTGTGTAATATCTATAAGTAAACATTATTTATGTAAAATATCTTATTCAGGACAGTACTAAATAAAAAAAATTACGCATTTTGTATAATCTCTTTTATTTAGTTAAAATGATTCACATTTTCACAGATTCTGCAATGCAAGTGGTTCACATACTTTTTCTTGCTACTGTGTATATATATATATATATATATATATATATATATATATATATATATATATATATATATATATATATATATATCTATCTATATCTATATATATATAGATATATATATATATATATATATATATATATATATATATATATATATATATATATATATATATATATATATATATATATATATATATAGATATATATATATATATATATAGAGAGAGAGAGAGAGAGAGAGAGAGAGAGATATTTAGCATTATATGATCTATTTAGTGTATATAAAATGATTTATTTGATCAAAATATTGTGAAATATTATTATAATTTAAAAGTTGTAATAATAAATTGTTTCCTATTTTAATATATTTTAAAAAGGTTTTTTTTTTTTTCCTGTGATGCAAAGCTGAATTTTCAGCAGCCATTACTCCAGTCGTCGAGGTTATCTTTCAGAAATCAAGAAACATTTCTTATTATTATCATGGTTGTGGTGCTTAACATTTTTCTGTATACATTTTTTAAGTATTAATTTCTTAAAAAAAAAAAAAAAAAACTTACTGGCCCAAACTTTTGAACAGTATTATACTGTATATAATTTATTAATACATTTGTTTAATAAATTATACACACTGTAAAAAAAAAAAATCAGGTCTCCAATTGAAAATTTTCTAGTGACCGATCACATCTAAATTTTTTAGTTGGCCAAATTGAATTTCTTGAATTTTAATTTAATTAAATTGCATCAATTCACAGAAATTCAATTTGTAAAAAAATTAGATGTGATCGGTCACTAGAACATTTTCAATTGGAGACCTGCATTTTTTTACAGTGCAGATTTGCTATGTATAATTGTATAAATCTTTCTGTAACTCTTTCTCCATCATTGTACCACTACACCACTGAACTACACCAACTACTGGCACTGCATCGATTTAGCATTGAAGTCTCATGTCTTTCTCTCTTCAGCACACACTGTTTTTCCCTCTCGACATTTTCACTCATTCGCTCTCACGCTCTGCCCAGTCTTGAAGTCTACATAGATCTTCAGCATCATCGAACATCTGTTTACAATTTCAGTCATGGGGTTGAGGCCCTTCACGAACACTTACATATCAACTGACACAACAGTCTCATGGTGATCTGTACCAAAATTGATAAATGACTTTGTCCCAGTGTCCTGTGATTTGATTCCATCATTCCTTACTGGGAAACACCCAGTTTTATTGATGGAGAAAATGGAAGAGGGAGGGAGAAAGAATGTCAAATACAGTACACACATCTATAAAACCAGCAACACACACGATTCCCTCCCCCATCTCGACTTCCTCTCCTCTCCTGAAGCTTGCTTCCCATCCCCCTGCAGGTCAGTTAATAAGAGAGGAAGCCTGCCTGAACCTCACAGTCTGACTGAATCACACACACACACACACACACACACACACACACACACACACACACACACACACACACACACACACACACACACACACACACACACACACACACACACACACACACACACACACACACACACACACACACACACACACACACACACACACACACACACACACACACACACACACACACACACACACACACAGTCATGTAAACCATGGCACATATTTTAACACCCAGACACATGCACATATGTTGACTGTTCATCCACATACATTACTGTATTTTAAAACAGTATACATTCAAATAGCTTGTGAGTATGTGCTGTGATTTTTGTGTGTATTTGTCTCCCTAGGGCACACACAGTCCAGTCTCAAGGGAATAGTCTCAGGCTGAACGTTGCAGGAACGAGGGAGTGGAATTTTACCCACACTCCACCTCAGCAGGAGACCCAAACACACACACACACACACACACACACACACACACACACACACACACACACACACACACACACACACACACACACACACACACACACACACACACACACACACACACACACACACACACACACACACACACACACACACACACACACACACACACACACACACACACACACACACACACACAGAGAGAGAGGGGTGCACCTTGTTTCTCTCAGCCTGCCTGTCTTGTTCTCCATAGATGCTTCATGATTATTCCTTCTATCCAGACAGAAAATGACTGTGTTGACACGTTCCCACCTCTCTGTGGATTCAGAAGCAGTCCTGATGACTAGCATCTTACTCACATCTGATGTTTTGATGTTTCACCTGACTATAAGAAGTATCTGATTGAAGTTACACTGCATACCTTCGGCTGATGTATGCCAGACGTTACTCTGTGACGACTGAGCTGAGAACGAAACCTTTTAAGTGAAAATGAGACAAGCAACAGTTAAATTATGCCAATGTGTTCTCTGCTGCCTTTAAAAACCCAAAATGGTTACACCGTATGTGCATTTGTCTCTTTTTGCGGTGACCCCAGTGGTGAAATGTCTTAAAGGGTTAGTTCAGCCAGAAACGAAGTCATCATTTAGGCTACTAACCCTTGTGTCATTCCAAACCCAGAGGACTTTCGTTAATCTTCGGGACCCAAATGAGAGATTTAAATGTTCATAAAGAGTTCGTAAAATAAATCCATATGAGTTGAGTGCATGAATTCAAGTCTAATGAAAATGTAATTTAGACTTTTATTCACATATAAACATTTATCAGCAAAAATAAACCACTTGAGAGAGTAATTAGTAACAAAATGTTAATTTATGTGTGAACAATCCCTTTAATTTGGCTTTATAAAATGGTTCTGTTTTTTAAATGCTACTTCTTACTTTTTTTCAAAACGTTCAACATTCAAAAAGTAAAGTTCATATATAATGTTTCTGAGATGATAAAATGGAACATTCCCTTGATGTTTTTGCTAACAAAAATGTAAAAAACAAAAGAAAAAACAAACATATGGAATGTTCTGAGTACATTCAGAATGTTTTGGTTTCCGTGACTTAATGGGAACATTATCAAAATGTTCTTATAGAACATATTTTTGTTAGCTGGCTTACCTTTTAAATTGTAAAATTACTGTAATGCGCAGCCTTGTTTATAATTTATAATAATAATAATTTGTTACATTTATATAGCGCTTTTCTAGGCACTCAAAGTGCTTTACATACAAGGGGGGGAATCTCCTCATCCACCACCAATGTGTAGCATCCACCTGGATGATGTGACGGCAGTCATATTGCGCCAGAACGCCCACCACACAGCGGCTGATTGGTGGAGAGGAGACCGAGTGAGGAAGCCAAACGTATGGGGATGATTAGGAGCCCCATGATGGAGAGGGGCCAATGGGCAAATTTGGCCAGGATGCCGGGGTTACACCCCTACTCTTTATCGAAGGACATCCTGGGATTTTTTATGACCACAGAGTCAGGACCTCGGTTTAACGTCTCATTCGAAAGACGGTGCTCTCTGACAGTATAGTGTCCACATCACTATACTGGGGTGTTAGGACCCACACAGACCACAGGGTGAGCGCCGCCTGCTGGCCTCACTAACACCTCTACCAGCAGCATCCTATAGTTTTCCCAGTTGGGTTACAGGGTGATATGGCTGCTGGCCATAATTAAACATTCCACATTTCTGCAAAGGGGAGAGTAGGGTAAGATGAGCCATTTTTACTTATGTGGTCCTATATAAGGCAGAAGTATGAAAGTATCTAAAGTAATTACAGAATGTTTGCTGTCATTTTAAATGATAAGAATGCATCTATGACAAAGGGTTATAAAAATGTCTTCTTTTAAAAAAAAATCCCCAGGTTAAGCCCCAGGTTAGGGGTAAGTTGATCCAAGTCAGTGGGTAAGTTGCACCATCTGGGTGTAAACAGACCAGATCTAATTGAATCTGAATCAAGGTGCAACTGTAAAGATACCTCTTTTAAAAACACCGTCAATAATCAAATTTCCTTTTACAAATAGTTATATTTATTTTATTAAAGCTAACTTAAACAACACAAAACAAACCAAATAAAGTAGAAATTTTGATATCTTTAATTCTTTGCATTTCTGAAACAAGGGGCCCTATTTTAACGATCTGAAACGCAAGTGTCAAAGCGCGAAGCGCAAGTAACTTTGTGGGCGGGTCTCGGCGCTGTTGCTATTTTCCTTGCGGGATAAATGGCTCTTGCGCCCGGCGCAAATCTAAAATGGGTTGGTCTGAAGTAGCTTCATTATTCATAGGTGTGGTTTGGGCGTAACGTGAATAAACCAATCCGAGCGTCATCCAACATTCCCTGTAAAAGCAGGGGCGCAAGTTCCATTATGGATTGCTATTATTATGGCGTATTTATCAGGCGCACGCCAGGAGCGGTTCACAGCCGAGGAGACTGATGTGCTTGTAAGAGCAGTGAAAGACAGAGAAGTGAAGTTGTAATGTTGTAGGCTACATTATGGTAAAGGTGATTTCACAGTCTTTTTTTTTTTTTTCAGTCTTTCAGTTTTTTCAGTTTTTCAGTCGATTTTTTTTCCTGGTTCTTGACGGACAAACCAATTTGTCAGATGTCCTTATATACATATATGTCTTGCCACTATTGGGCAAACAGGTCTTATCCTTAATTATTACAATTAGCCTGAATCATTTGTAAGCTAGATTTATGCCTATTTTTTCACATCTTCGTGGCACACCACAATGATTTCCGTCATCTCATGTGTTAATATTTTTTTAGTGTAACAATTTATGATTTGCAAAAATAACTGTTGCATCTGTGTAGGTTACATGAGCAAAGTGTATGCGCGTTGTGCACGTTATACATTATGGTCAAGCATGCGCCCTTAAAATAGCATAATGAACAACGCGCAACGCGCCACTGACTTTAGACTAGGTTTTTTCTGGTCAGTGGCGCAATTGTTTAATGCAACAGCAAAATAGCACCAGGGATTGTTTGCGCCGGAACACGCCTCCTTTTTTGCGCTGAACCGCCCAGGGAGCGCAAGTTCATTCACTAGTTTCGCGACGTGCTTCTGTGGAGGGAAAAGCGCGCTTTGCGCGGGTGCAAAATAGGAATGACACATGCGTCGGTGTACAAAGTCAATTGCGCTGGGTGCAAGATAGGGCCCAATATGTTGAACACCAAAGTTGTAACCTTCCCAAAAACAGATTAAACAGAGTTTGAGTTTAAATAAAATAAAAACTGAATTAGAATGAATGAATAAATAAATGTCTCTGAAACTAATAAACATTTTTATCAAAAGGTTCTTGGCATGGTAGTTTTTCTGCAGTGTTGAACATGTCATTAGGGACTACAGGTGGAAAGATATATATGATTAAGCATCTTCTGGTTCTTATCAGAGGAGTTGATGTACTTCATTATTTCTATCAGATAAATATCAGATAATATTTTTAAGAAAATTATAAACTAAACCAGTTGTGTAACATTACATTGAAATTATACCAGTTCAGAGATTTATCTTAACTATAGTGCCTTATGGTGGGATAAGTTAAAAATCTGCCTCAATTTACCCCACATCATTTGGCTCACTTTGCCCCATAGCTGCCATTTTGATAAAACTAGCAAGTTTACCAATTCAGGCTAATATTTAGCTAAATGATTTGCATGGTTTTATACATTGCTAAATCATCAATATGGATCATAAATATTTTAGATCTGGACAAATTTGCTTCGATGCAGCAGCAATAACATCTGCTATGCTAAAATTTTACTTTGACAAGCCAAAAACTGTTTTTAAAGTAAATGGGTGCCTTCCACTCCTCCCATGCTTCTCAATTTTCACAGTCTGGCAGAAATGATGGGTGGTTCCAAAATATATGGTCACATGACAATAAAAGTGTACAGTTACCAAGATAAAGGAGATGAGTCAATTTATCCACTGGCTCATCTTACCCCACTCGCCCCTACTGTGCATAAAATGCAACAGATGTGTACACACAAGCACAAACACAGACAGCGTGACTGAACATCAGCGGCCAGAGCTGCAGGCATTCAGAGTGCGAGAGAAAGGCAAAAACCTCTAGCGACAGATTATTCGCACACACACAACTGGAGATTACCCGACAGCCCAGATGAGATTATCTTTCTCGCAGATTCTAAACTCCTGTTGTTGGAAGATAGCAGTTGGCTTCAACACCGAACATTCTGACTGCACACAGAACTGGACCTGATCTGGGTGATCGAGAAATAGCATCCGATGGGCAAATGATCTGGATGCACCTTTAATAATAATCCTTTAATGCATTAAAATATAGTACTTTGTAAATTCATATATGTTTTAACAATGGCCCTAAAAGGATTTGGACACTTCAACCTCATAGATTGTAAAATGCATGAATTTCATTGCATTAGGCAATAAAATATCAAACTGAGTGGCATCTGCAAACAAATAATGCCGGTTCTTTTCTCTAGCGTCACTTTTATGAGCCATTTTTACAATGAGTTTAACTGGTCTCAAGGTGGCTTTGAATAGCTGTATTAAGTCATTTCCCTCAAGTTCATACAGATGCCCTATACACTGAAAAAAGTGTAATCCTGCAATTGGTACCTCCGAGTTCTACATTTCTTGTAGCTCAAGCAGATGCCACTAGAAATGACAAGGTCATGGGTTAGATAGATTCCTATGAATGCATTAACTAATAAACTGTATAGAACTTTAAATGCAATGTAAGTCGCTTTGGAAAACATGCATTTGTATGTATATTGTACAATAGAAACTATATTTGTTAGTTTAACATAATTGATCCGGTTGATTTAGTCTGATTAAATGAATGAATTTACTCAAGATTAAAACCAATAAAGAGATGTTCCCATGAAGCACATTATTTAGGTTTCAGAATAAAAATTCAGCACAGGTGTCATCACATTAGCTATGAACAGAAAGTGTTACAATACTTATCCATTTGACAACATATCTATCGTTTTATTATTCAAAATTGAGCAAAAAAGTGTGTGTGTGTGTGTGTGGTTTTTTTTAAATAATAAATGACACTTGTATGTGTATGTGTGAGTGTAGAACGGGGGAGGTGTGACCATCCACATTATATGCACATAAAGTTATTTCAGTGTCTGAGCACCAAACCAGTTTCTATCCATGTTGTCTTAGACAGGCTTCTTTGCTGCCCCCCCCCCCCCCTTTTTTTTTCTTTTCTGGATTTAAGCCTTCAAAAATTCCTTTGGGGATTTTCTGTGCTTTTCTGTGCAGTCACAGTAACATTGACCCTTCTCTGCCTCTAGCGCTCTCTCTCACTCTCTCTCTCTCTCTTTATCCATCCAGCCTTTTTTCTGCTGTATCTCCTTTTCCAGAATCCCTCTCCTTCCATCTCTCACCCAACTCTCGTATGTTTTCCTCTCCTGTCACATATATCTTAATGTTTTTCATTAGTGCCGAGTATGAGCGTGGTGGTCATTTCTCTCTGTTGCCGTGGCACAATGACCAGCACTGATGCCGGTTTGGCACAGAGACTACAGACCGCATGACAGGGGTCATTTGAGGGCCATGTTCCACACTCTAGGGGGCAAAAGCCAGCTTGTTAAACTGGCCCCTGGCCAATCACAGCCTCTGAGTCGCTCATTTTTCCCAGTCGGAGCTCAGAATGCTCAGTTTTGTCAGTCGGATCAGTCAGAGCCACTTCATCATATAACAACATACAGTATTTAACTACTAAGAGCTTTGCAATTACTTAAATCATCACACAAAATTATTTTATTTTGTGCTGGAATTAAGTCCATTAGACAAGGGAGTCACTGGAGAGTCATTTTAAATTTTAGCAAATGACACATTTGACAGGATGGAAAAACAATATGTAGTAAAGCAAATGAGTCGATCATCATCATCAGCTCTACTTTTTTCTTCTTCTTTTTTCTCATCCTTTCGAGTCTGGCCGCAGTCCTGGCAACACAGATGTCTGCCAAAGATGGAAAGAGTAATAAAAAAGATCAAGGAGGCAGACACATACGATGGAAAAAAGAAGTGTAAGAGAGAGAGAGAGTAAGAAACAGATGAGCAACTTTGTTTTTTACTGCAAAACAAAACATCTCAGGTTACAACTGTAACCATGGTTCCCTGAGAAGTGGAACGAGACACTGCATCTGGATCGACGCTATTGGGAACACCATCAGTGTGACCGGTGTTTGAATCACTTGTATACACACAACAATTTCATTACCCAATAACGTCACAACTGGAGTGCCTGTGAGTATAAGAAGGCGCCTGCAATAGACATCATAATCTTCTTTGTCTGAAAGAACCATGCAGTCGAGCTCGAGGAATGGCAGCGAGATGTTCCCTTCTCAGGAAACCATGGTTACAGTCATAACCTGAGATGGTCCCTTTTAAGTGAAACTCAACACTGCATCTGCACCGACGCTATGAGGAACAAATACCCCGCTCCACCGTTCTGAGGGAATGCCTGCCTCATTAGCTGTGTCTATACACAACCACAATGGGCATAGCATTGGGCTTGTTTAGCTGGAGTCAGAAGCGTTAATCATACAGAGCACATCCTAAGACTTATAAACCGTCAAATGGTGGTAATATTCCCTCAACCATTATCCAAGCTCATATGCCCCGTGACATGGAAAGTCTTTTTCAACCTTCCTCCTTTCCTTGTGTAGATGGAAGCAAACCCATGGGTATTCATTTAGAATAACTATATATCCTACTCGTTACAAAGAACTTTAAAATCTAGGAATCCGTAGGGGAGCTTCAGCTCTACTACCCCAGAACGATCAGGGATAACGCTCACACCCTGCCTGGACTAGTCCAGGGTCCCAAGACTCCCAGCACCTCACAAAGGTGTCTAATAACAAGAAGAGCTGCTAAAAGACTATTGAACCTATTTAACCTCTACTTGTTAGGTTCTACAGGACCAGTTGATTCTCCAACAGGTAGTGGAGGACCCTACTCTAAAAACCCTGATAGTAGGGGAGGATTCTACTCAGACCTGTTCAGGGTCCCAAGACTCCCAGTACCTGACAAAAGGTGCCTGATAACAAGAAGAAATATAAGAAGACAAATTTGTTAGGTTCTCCGGGATCGCTTGAGCTTCAACAGCAAGTGGAGGACCCTACTTCAAAACCTCATGGGTTGTTACTTCTCCTCTGCGATTCGATCTTGTTTACCAAATTGCTTCCTTCAATTACTTTCTCCTAGCGTCCCACCTCCTCTGTGCTCTACTTCTCGCCAGAGGAGGAGCACAAGTGACCATGCTCAGTCTCTGGCCCTGCCTCCAGTCTTAAGACTGTGATGGACCAGGTCCCCCAGAGGTATTAGCCGAAGACTTAGACCAGCGCGGGATGTATCCCCCTCGCCTCTCTTCTGACTACCATCTCTATAGACAAGACGTGACAAAATGTTCAGAGGGGGAGACTGGCGCATCAAGGAGAAAGTTTTTCTCATTCTCCTTGATTTCTGCATAGTTCAATCACAGATGCCTCTCCCGTTGAACAGCAGCAGTTTATTTGGTAGCCAAGTCCATGGTGTGGCGCGGTGCGGCGTGGCGCGGTGCGGCGTGGCTCTGCGACCGCCTCAGGATACAGTCCCAGCCCATGGTCCAAGTCTTTAAGCAGATCCGCCTGGTAAGCAACACCAACATCATGTGAAAGGAACCAACAGCCTGACCTGCTGCCGCATATGCTTTGTTGTTCAAACGCGAGGTAGTCCTTAACGTACGGCAGGGTCGGAGAGGGGAGGTTATCGCTCTTCAAAAGTGCCACAAGTGACTCCCTGTCTCTTGCACCCTTAAACCAGATCTAGTCTAGTCGTGGCACAGGCCATCACCTCCAGCAACTCCTTGTAAGCATAGCTGGCAGACTGAGAGAGCTCAATAAATGCGATATCCTCATCCTCATTAACCACATCCGCCTCGTCTTGGCTGGATGGTGCCAGCAACATATGCTATCTGCTTGTGGACAGCAGAGGGAGCGGATTTATTAAAAACATCTGCCTCAAATCTCTCTGTATCTAATCCCTCAGAATTAGACAATCCACATTAATCAGAGCTAGCAGGAGGAGTCTCGAAAGAAAAAGTTCTCCCCCTCAGACTCCTTCCACACTCAATCTGGTCTGCTATCATGAATGCATCGCTATGAATGCCTTCAACTCAATCAATCACTGCAGAACAAAACTTCTTACCAGTCAGACTGACCTTTCAGTCAGTCTCGCAGATGCATCATAATGAGCACATCCAGCTTCTTCGAGGAGTTGAACGTGCTCCACTCGTTGTGTTTGTTTTACACACGCATACAAACAAGTGTCTCCTGAAGACAAAAAAATGTTGATGATGTCTATTGCAGACGGCCTATTATATTAATGTGTGCACCGGTAGTGACATCATGGACTGTCGTTGGCCAATGAAAAGCTTGTGTGTCGTGTGCTTCAGACACCAGTCACACTAAATGCCGTTCCCCATAGCATCATTCCAGACGCAGTGTTGAGTTCCACTTCGAAAGGGAACTACTGTTAGTCTGATCGTTGGAATAGTCTTTATGTCCAAAATACAATAGATTGATGCATAAAAAATAACATTAATATCCACGTTTTTGGTCGCTAATATCTTAGATTTATTTTCTGTAACCTTTTATCTTAAATTAAGTCGATATCAAAATGTTCCAAAATAATTTAGTCTATTAATCATTCAGTTTTAATTAAGATTCAACTTTCAGATATGAACTTTCAGATTACTTTCTATAACAAAAAAGAAAAGGAACAATATTTGGGAGAGATCTATGACTTATGATTTTATATAATAAAATTACAATTTATTTTCTTATTTAATTATTTGTCCAAGTAAATCGCAGGTGAGTTCTTGACTTCTTCTCCTTATTTAATAGTGTTACTTTGTTCACCTAAAACAACTTTCCCATGGAAGTTTGTTCACTGTTATACTTGGTATGGATAAACAAGTTTTTCATATTTTCATTGCAGTCTCGCTGCTTCTGAATGCTCAGCACAGGTGCAATTTACATTATAAATTGAGTTCTGGTGGTGTAAACTCATCATTAATTTATACTGTAAATCGGATGCATTTTGCATTTTTCCGTGGCAAAACAAAAAGGTTCATAGTAGAAAACAATGCTTTTTGTAAAATATAAAAAGAGACAGACAAAGACAGAGGAAAAAAGATTTTCCCGGGTCCTGGATTTGCAATGGCATCCTGTGTTCTTGGATGTGCCGTTGCCAAGGCAACAGTAACTTGGTGACCTCGTTATTTCAGCCTAATCCAGCGCTGAAATTATGGTTGCTCCACCCTTTTGCCTGGCTGCCCTGATAACATAATCATTGCAAATGAGGCACAGGAAGAAGAGGGAGATAGAGGGAGAGGGAGAGAATGAGAGTGACAGAGTTAGACTGAGATCCAAAGATGAGAAGAGAACGAGAGAGAGTGAGAAAAAGAGAGGGAACCAGAGCACTAACATGCAGAGAATGACTGCATGAGTGAAGGAGTGTTGGTGTGACTGATGAATAAATCAACAGTGAATCAAACCATAAAATATAACTACTGTAGTTTTTGAATAGAACAACTCCTGAAATTGCTTGGAGAACAACCATTATCATGTTTCAAACAGGATCATTTTGCCAGCTTGCGAAAAAGATACCATAACTGCACTTAAACTGTAATCTGAAAATACACTCTTTATAACTAACAAGGCTGCAAATGAACAATTTACATATCTGACATGCATTCAAAATAACCAGACATTGCATTGAAGTTGAATAGTAAATAAAACCTAAGGCAGCTTTTTTTAAGGTTCAACTGTGATCGACAGTTACTCTGCACTGTAAAAACTTTCACCTGATATAATAAATTCAAATAAATGGCTTAATAATGAATTGAAACAGGAGGATTAAAAATATTTATTTGAAATAAACATGGGAACTAATATGAATCTTCATCTACGCCTCTTTAATAATTCACCAAATTTGCATATCATTATCTGCATATCTCATTACCTCTGACAGAGACACTTACATATTCAAAAATATAATTAGGCTTATATTCTATTGCATAAATTAGCATCAATAATGCAGGGCTGAACTCTTTAAACTGCTTGATAAAATTGTGCTGATGATTTTGTTTCTTTTCAGATCATTTTGTAAATGTATAAATATATGTCCACTGCTCATATGTTTCAACCTGTTTACGTTAAATTAACTTTCATGCTGCAAAATATGAATGTGCTGGTGCATGTCTATTGAAAGGGTCATCATGACACACTACAACATACTTTTTGGAGATGTAAACATATTTGAATGTCTTGCACATTATTGAAAGCATTGATATCACAATAAAAAAACAAAGTTGGAGCAACATTTCTGAATGTAAGATTGCAAAAAATGGCGGAGAACTGAAATATGTCACTGAAATATGTCCCCATTATTCATGAGAGGGAACGCCCTCCAACTGACCAGCATTCACAATTTGAAACCACTGTTTGTATGGTCATTCACATATTATTTCAACTTTTGTCTCAAAACAAACAGAAAATGCTCTCAGAAAGGCCTAATATTAATATCATATGAAATAAACATACAGAGCAAAAGCGTTGAACAGTTCTGGGTTTGACAGTGCAGAGAAAGCATGAGCAGATTAAAGTTAACTCCTGAAAATTAAGTTTTTGCTTTTCTAAATAATTGATAACCATTCTGCAATTCTCAGGCACTGTCTCTACAATATTATCTGAGGACTTCAGTCCATTTATAGCTCGTCACGCTTATAGAGAATCTGTCATTTACTTTGATTGATGCTTGCACATAAAAGGATGTAACAAAGCTATGAAAAACCTTTTATGCATAACCAGTTACAGTACAGACAATCATTTCCCAACCATGAGGCACATAACACAAAACCGAAAGTTGCTTGAGAAATTATTGATTTGTTTAAAACTGCTCAGCATGTTGACAATCATGTGGATATTGACTCTGTTTGAAGCAGGTCATGGCAACTTTAACAATGTAATGTCTTTTTACCAGCCCAATTCAAAACATTATTTGAAAATACTTCACTGTCTTCTTAAAAAAATATCCAATATAGTTTTTGCCTGTGGTGGTTTCTGACCTCATGTACTCAACTCTCTTTGGTCCAAATATACTGTATAGACAGCCTGCTAAAGTTGGAACTAATGCAGAATTTAGCAGAGACATTTAAAATGTGGGAGCAAAACAGAACAAGGAAAAACAAAGTAAACGAGAATGAGACAGAGGGAGAGGTAAAGAGAAAAAGAAAGACCAGTGAATCTGTGAATAACAAAAACAGACATATTTACTTATCTTTCTTAAGGAGGACATACCATAGACCTTTATTTTTTATAATTATTATTTTTTAAAGAATTATTTGACTGAAAATTCGACAACTACCCGTTTATTGCATTACTTTAGCGCCATGTGTGTTACCATGATGTTGTTTTGTGTTCGTGTGAATGACTGTAGTGTAGTATAATTCAGCTTGTGATGAACTTCTTCATGTGGCTTCCTCTTTTATCACCTGTATATTATGGTAGTTGTCAATATAGGTACAAGATATATTTAAGTAGCAGTGTGCATTGCTGGATTTACCAGTTTAAACCAAATAAATCATTTTTTTTTAAACATTTTACGGTTTTACTTTTTACAGAATTATTCTGGCAACCACAGCTGTCAGAATTTTTTTTGTTTTGTAAAAACAACAGGATTCTTATATATAGTGTTGGTAAATTAACTAGTTATTCTACAAAAATTATTAATTACTAGCTACTAATTACATCTTCAACAGTATTTTGGATGACTGTACTAAGTACTCTCTCTCTAAAAAAAGTATAGCATTACTTATTACTAATTACTTTGTAAATCCCATATCAATCTCGACCAGTTGAACGATACACTGATAGACATGAAACTGCTCTTTTAATTATTTCACATAAATAATATAAAATTGCATACATTATTATTTAACTGCAAAGTATTTAAAGGGGCAAGGTACATTAAAAACATACGTTTTATTAGTAGACTTACATTTTGATGTTAAATCCACTATTGTTTTTTATTTTAAAGAAATCTATTTATTGCAATTACATCAGAACTGTTACTGATAAATTAAGAGTACTTTAGATTTTAAAAGAAAATTAATTCAATTACAGTTTTCTCTCTCTCTCTCTCTCTCTCTGTATGTGCGTGTGTGCTAAATAAAATAGTTGATTTAAACTGGATTACAATCTTTTCTGCACATAAACTTTATACATTTTACTTTAATCATTGCCTCATTTTCCGCATATAATTTATAAGGTAAATTATGGATATTGTAGTACAGTTTGTCTAATATATTTCTATTGTGACGAAAGCCTAATCGTAGTGTATTAATAACTGACTAGGAGATAAGCAGAGAGGGACAGGAGAGAGAGAGAGAGAGAGAGAGAGAGAGAGAGAGAGAGTTCAACATGTTGATTGTTGTGCATGTTAGCGAAGTTGCTTACTAGTGCCATCTAGAGGGGAGGTCATGGCAAGTACTGCACAGGAGGTGAATGCTATATTGTGATTGTTGTTAATTGTGCATCTAATTAACATCAAACAACTCGGCTTACATTTGTGAATAGGATACAAATGCCAAAATGTGCATGCTAAACATTTGGAGGAGACAATGTTTGTCCTCTATCATTTACTTCGTTCTCTTTCTCTCACTCACACACACGCGCGCGCGCGCGCGCACACACACACACACACACACACACACACACACACACACACACACACACCTTCTAGTATCCTCACACTCAAGTTACCATGGCTGAACTAACCACTTCCATCTGTACGCTCTTCATTTATACCGTCACCACGCTAGCCAGACAAAATGGCTTCCACATGGCAATCAGACAGAAGAACAACAACTGCAGGGAAAGAAGGAGATTTAGCCAACAATATCCAGCACTGCAGAGAGAAACCACCAGTCAGACAAAACAAAACAAGACAAGATACAAGAGTCAAGACAAACCTTGTCTTCACCACATCCTGACTGAACACAAACCATCAGCAACTATCTGCTCAAATAAACCGACAATAAATGAATGAGAGAGAAGACAGGATATTTTTTGTAAAGGCCTATTACTGTGCACTATTTTTTACCTATACACATATCTGTTTTTACAGTCTATGGGTAGAACTAATATCTCTTAAAGGAACAGCTGTCCTTAAATATAATTATTTTATTATTCTCGCATTTTTTTTTGTAAATCCATGTGCTGTTGCATTTTTTTCATGGAGTACAAAATATATTTTATCTTTATAGGCTAGTCTTTTGCATCTCAATATCATTCTGGTTATATTTTTGCAGCAGTGGTAGCTAAGCTAGCTACGGAAAAAAGCTGAGGGGTGGAAAAAAATTGAGAGCTGCAAAAAATTACAACATATACAGTAGATTTGAACTGACATGGGAATAAATTACAGATTTTTTTTTATTTACATAATCTATTCCTGCAAATAATACATTTAAAAAATACTTAATGTACATTTTATTTTCAAATAATGACATCCATGTTGACAAAACATTGTTTTTATTTGTCTTTATTATGCAATTATGGTCCGTACACATTAAGCACCAATACAATGTACTGGAGAGAAAATACTTTGAGGGAAGATACAGCATCCACACAGGATTTCATTTGAACCGGTAATCACATACACTCACAATTACACAAACTAAGGCCACTTCTCTGAACAGAAGACTGTACGTTTCACACACAACAGCGGCACACATTTTGTTGTCAAGACGGAAGTCACAAACGTACAGGCTGTAATTTTATGTACAGCACATGTAATGACCCGACAAAAAATATGCAAGTTATTACTTTGGTCAATCTGAGATACTGTACTGTGTATTTCCAATGAGACTGGATAAATGGAAATGTCACATCTCCACACTTTCCATCAGTTTTGCTTGACCTCTGCTGCACAGTATTTTGGTAAACATTTCTCTCCTCCACTCTTTATATCTTTGTATTTCACTTTTTCTCTGTTCCCCCTTTACTGGGCCGCCGAGGCCTCGGTTTTCCCCCCAGTCGTCACCAACTGTATGAGGCTGCCTGAGGCTGGCCGGTCTGACCCAGTGGCCCAGCCGTAGAAGGTTCTGGAACAGAGAAAGAAAGAGAGACAGGTGTAAAATGATGGTGGTGAAGGATGGGTAGAGAGAGAGAGTGTGAGATAATGAGAACAGAGATGGGAGGAGGGAGACAGAGAGAGGAAAATAAGAACCGAACAGCAAGCCTTGTTTACTCTGGAACATTTGGGAGAAACTGTAGACATTTTAACCCATTATAGCAGCTGAAGTAAGACTACATATTAATTACCTTTAACACAAAGACTATTTATACTCCTCCATCTCTCATGTGCTTCTCTAATCCAGCCGGGTTTGCTGTGGCTCCTCTGGGATTATGGAGTTGCATCAAAGCCTCATTCTAATCTGTGCTGACGGGCAGGAGAGATTTGGCCACAGTGGCCACATCTGAGCGAGATATTCTAAAAAAGTGCTAAGGGGCCGTTCACACAGAACAAGTTTTTGCATTCCACATGTTTAGGGGCCAAGCACCAAAGTCATCATTGGTCTTCTTCTTCTTCGCCCGTTTCTTCCGCTTTGGAAGTCTATGGCAGCCCATAGAACCGCTTGCGGGAAAGTTATGAAATTTAGCATACAGAAACCTTTTCGGCGCAATGTCACCTACTGGTGCGGAGATACAAAAAAAGGGCTGTTTTTGCTTCTAACGGTTCACCCAAAAATCATACAAGTGGTCTCGTTAGATTCGGGGCGGCATGGTGAGTCGAATGATATCCAATTTTCCCATATCAGCCATTTTGGGAGTCAGCCATTTACAATTTTGTAGTAAAATGCTGTATTTTATGAACGAATTGCCATATTGTTATGAATCTCGGTATGGACCATCGGCACAATGCCCTGAAGGAGCCTGATAAGTTTCGAGCCAGTGCCACCTAGTGGTAAAATCAAACAAGTTTGTGCAACGTTGTGATTTAGCGTTTAAACAACTTTCGTGAATATCTTCGAAACCGTTTGTCCGATCAAGACCAAACCATTGTAGGAAAATTGGGATGAGGGAAAAGCGGGATGATTGAATATTAATGGCCAAATGGGAGAGTTTCACCAAATTTGACATATCTTGCATATGAGGACACTCTGAGGACACACAAAAAAAGCAGTGGGACTGCGCCACTGGGTGGTGCAATAATTGAACAAAACATAAGAATTGGCTCAATTTTGGACATGCAGTGTCTCTGTCTCAGTTGCTATCATTGTCCATTATGACATTGGTGTACCTTGAAAAACATGGCCATCATTTTAATTACAAAATGACAAAAAAGATCCAAAGCTATAACTGCAATGGTTTTGCTTATTGCTATATTTTACAAATGCACTGGCATATCGTTACAAAACTCAGTATGTGTTCGGCACCATGCCCTGAAGGTACTCAAAGTTTCAGGGCAGCGCCCACTTGTGGTCCAAAATTGTAATGAAATTACATTAAAAGCAATTATATCTCATTACAACTCAATGTATTTATGGGATTTCAACCTTTTTGCTTAAAATTGTCTCCAATTGTCTTTATTTCCTCATTTTTGCAGTTGGTCTGCTGCTAGCTTGCTTGTTTAATTCTGTTGTGCTTGGCCCTGATAATTGCTGCTTAGTTATATATTTCCAATGTTTTTTTCCCATGATGTTTTATTAACAAATTTGGGAGGAACATGTTCAAATTACCTATCCAATCAGCACGAGAGGAGGCCTATATATACATAGCAGACTAATCTATGTTCCTCGACAGTTTTCTCCGTCCCTCGACCACCCCGTCTCCTCACTCTTACCTGGTTACTTTCCTATCCAGGGATACGGGGGAATACTCTAGGTTCCGGCCAAATTACGAGTTCGGAGCCCTCCCCTCAGACAGCAAGCCAAATACACATACTCTTTACTCTCTCTGATTATTTGTAAGTGTGAACTCGTGAGCTGTTTTTCTATGAACTATATACTGTAGACTGTTTGACAGTTGCGGGCACATCTTTTGCAGCGTCCTGCGCATGACACAGTCTAAAAACACAGTACTTAAGTTAAGCTTTTAAAAAATGCTTCCCTAGACATTGTGTATTATTTTTTTTTCAGTTCCACCGCCCTGCATCACACATTTATTAACCACAAAAATGTGTTCTGTGTGAATGGCCCCTAAATCATTTCTTATTCGTTTCTGTGAAATCGAGAGGCATTTGTGTTAATATCAATTCCACTGAATATAAATGCATGCATTTCTCTAAAAGGTCTGTGCTTGGGTTGATGCTCGACATTATTCACTTAAATTCTGTTGTAATTCAATCATTCAAACAGGGTGTGTTTGCTTCTAAGAGGCTTTTACAATTGCCTGTGGCTTTTTTGGTTAATATTACTGAAGCAAATCAAATGTAACATTTGAGGAAGGTTTTTAAGACCTGATTTTAAACATTTCTATTATATGGGAGTGAGATTTTCTGTTGAATTCAAATCTGGGGTAACAATAATTCTAGGTGGATGACATGAGACCATGAAATAATTCATAAAAGTGGATTGAGGATTAATATTCACAATATCCAGATCCCTGAATAACATGAAGCAGACATCGGGTCTCTTTTGGAAGAACATTACTGCCCTCTTCTGGTGAGAAATTGCAGCTTCCTAGTTCATCCCATTGTTGGAAACTGTCCTCACTGCAGCCTATAATGCGACGACGTACTGCATCAGATCCAATATGTAGTGGACGCATGCTTTTTATTTGTCCAAACCTGTTGGGCACAAAATCCGCCACGCAGTCGATTCTAAAAATTTAATTACTCCTGTCAATTACAGTGCTGATTGCCTACAACAGATACTAACCCCTAAAACCTAAGGGAAAAAACATGTCCACTACATATTGGATTTAATGCAGTACGTCATTGCACTACAGGCTGCAGCGAGGACATCTTGCATTGTTGAGGCTTTTTTTCTATTTTCCAAACAGGTCTAATCTCCGATTCATCACACTATCAGCAAACGTAATGAAATCTGGTGCTCAGTGGACATGGGGAAAGTGCACTCACTCTGCGATGTATTCCAGCGGTGTCCAGCTCCCAAAATCTGCGTCAGGCATGAATTTTCTGTTCATTGGTGTATCCAAGGTAACCCTGGAGGAAGATGACATAATGTTGTTATCTTGGTGGTAGATGAGACAGTGGAACAGAGCCTGCGGTACTAGCTTAGACTAGCCTGGCCTTTTGAAAACACTCACACCTCATACGTTCAGTTAATGCAAAGAGACAGCCGTCAGAAATGTACCACGCAGGTCACTAGAGCACAAATGACAGCAGACGCTTGCACACACAGAAACAGCATTCATTTATATAACATATGAACATGGATTAATGAATACTTAAAAACAAAAGGCCACAAAAAAGAACCACATTTACTTTCTTAATGCATGTCCCTGGTGTCTTTGTGATGGATTTGTTGGTACACACCATTTCAAAGAAAAACTTTTTTCTAATCATTCAAAATGTAATATTGTTTGTGGTCAGCATGTTTTTTTTTTAAAGAAATTAATACTTTTATTCATCAATATTAATAAAATATAAATGTATATGTCAAATAAATGCTGTTAATTTACATTAATCAAAGAATCATTAAAAATATATCATGGTTTACACAAAAACATTAAGCTGTGTAACTGCTTTCAACAATGATAATAATAAGAAATGTTTCTTGAGTACCAAATCAGCATATTAGAATGATTTCTGAAGGATCATGTGATGCTAAAGACTGGATTAATGATGCTGAACATTCAGCTTTGCCATTACAGGAATGAATTACATTAAATTATTCCATTTTATTAAAATAGTAATTTCACAATATTACAATTTTATTGTATTTTTGGTCAAATAAATGCAGCCTTAGTGAGACACAAACATTACAAATCTTATTGACTGCTACTGTAACATTTAAGTTAAAAATAGCCTAAACACTACTTTAAGCAGTACTCAATATTTTCAGGTTGGATCTTGGGAGGAAGCATAACTAAAAGATATGATGATTTGACAGATGCTCTTACGGAAGAATGGCCACAGCTCCAGCTCCAGATGGAAGACCGCTGTTCTCGCCAGCCAGACTTTTGCACAACTGATGGACTGCAGCCTTGGCCATGCCGTACCCAACCATTCCTACATTCAGAGAGAAGCGTCAAGAAGTGAATGGAGAACAGAGCCCTCTTCACATGCTTTGTGCTACAGCTCTCGCTCCATACAGCAGACTATGGGACACAATGCATGCGCACACAGCACTTGAGAGCATGCCAACAACACAATTTGCCTAACAATGTCTCACAGGCAACAGCTGTGGCTTTGAGGTTTGGTCAATAATAATTTGGTTGGATGCCTCAAGCTGAGAATAAAATGGATTTTGCAATACAAAACAAGCAAATTGAATATGATTCCTCTTACACAGTCAGACTATTTTTTCCCCTCACCAGTGAAATTTTTCTCTCACTTTGTGCAGAAATACCAGTGTATTTTAAGGGGTCACATCATGAGGAATTACATTAGATTTTGTACTTTAATACCAACTCAAAACTTCAGTTCAAAAACACCATCTATTGGAACAAAGCTGCAAAAACAGCTCATTCGAAAAGATCTAAAACAAAATCTTAAAATATGACTTTAATGTCCTGTCTTAAAGGCACAGAAAAAAGTGTCAATGAGAGGGTGAACATTTAGTTTTTAACAGAAATGATAAATTATTTACTCATTGTTTTTTTTTTTTTAAAGATTTTATTATCTTCCAGAGGGTGGATGGAGGCAAGGAAATTGTAAAATCAAAAGAATATTGCTTACCAGCACATTTTGTATATACATTTTTCAGTAAAAGAACAACAACTAGATAGTTAGTTAGTTAGTACTGGGAATACTTATATATTTTCAAAGTAGTGAGCTTGCCTTTCCAGCTCCTCCTCTCTGGATGTTTGTTGGCTTTGCATCTGGAATCAATAACCAGCATACTTGATGTAATAAGGGGGTTAAATACTACTTTTTTCCCAAGAATTTTTTTTTTTCGCCCTCAAACCCAAAATGCATTATAGCCGTTCCATAAAACTACCAAAAAAACCTTTAAACCCACAGAGCCAATAAGAAAGAGGGGTGGAGAAGCTCCAGAATTCAGTGTTTTGTGAAAGTTTCAGCCATACTGCATGACCCTTCATGACTAAATGAACATTGCGGGTCACAGTTAAATCACATGTTCTGTCTTTTGGCTTTGGCTTATTCTCTTTGGTATGTTTGATTTCCAGACTGAACTTTAGATTTGAGGTCAGTCAAACTCAGTACGCCAGGACTTTGCCGATATCTCGGCTTTAGAACAGATTTTATGTATTATAAAACATTTAAAGTCGATGATTTAAAACTTATTTTATATATATTATATCAACAAATCAATTTTAAGATCCCCTAAGTCATATAAAATGCAACAATATTCTGAGGGTTTGGTGTTGGAGGGATGTGTTGTTGGTAGTTCCCATGTTTTATTTATATTTAATTTTCCATTTTAAATTAAGTTGGATGTTACTATTAGGGTGTGGTTTCATTTCATTCTTAAGTAATTGTACATTTTGTTTTTGCATAAACCATTAAACGTGTAATTACAAAGACTTTTATTTAGCAAAATTGCCAATAAAAATATTTAAACACAAAATGCACGTCACTATCATGATAACTGTCTCACTTTTCAAAACAGCCATCTGAGTACTAGAGTTTCAGCTTGTGGTGTGACTAGCACATGATACTGATCTTGTATGGTTGTAAGAGCTGACAGCCTGATCAGAAATGTTCACCAGAGCTTGCTCCTGTCTCTTTGAACGAGATACATCAAACGCTCCAACTAGAGGTTCCTTCATAATCATATCAAAGCAGTGTTCATCGCTGCAGGGCATTTCCTGTCTAAATCAGTTCTGTTCTGTGTGGGTAAGGACTACAAACTCCTAAACACAGTCCACATGTGTTCCCATCTCCAAAAAACCTGCTGACTCATTTCCCCTCCCAGGCCTCCCAGCCAATCAGAGCAGTCTGCTGATGCTGGAGATTTTGAATAGGCTGGAGGCGACCTCTGTTGTGTGCTTTATTGAGTTTTGTCACTAAAAGAATGAACCGAACATTTCACATCTAAGGCTATGAAAAGATTTGGAATGTGAGGCAATATATAAAACTAATTAAGTACAATGGATGTGACAGCCAATTCAAAACTATATACACTTATACTGGCAGTGAAAAAGCCTTGCTGTTATAAATGAATTCTATTACTGCCTTCACCCACCTAAGGGAAAACCTCATGATGTCGGTGTTTTCCTTCATTAACAATATAATTTAACCACTTTGGGGTATAAGTGTACACAATAAACATCACATTTTGAAGTGTCCTCAGGTAAACCTGTGCTGAAAATGCATTTACAAAATGCGTTTTCCAGTAGGCAACATATAAGGAATATAAGGATAGATGGTCCTACTGTACCTGGAGTGCCATCCAGCGAGGCCTTTGCTCCAGAGAGAGTCAACAGGCCTCCTGGCTTCAGATGGAGCGATGCAAGATGACTGGAAATGGTTGAGGTCCAGACACTCTGTTTCCACATCATATCAGTGTTCTTATACAAGTCTAAAATGAGTAAGAGAGAGAGAGAGAGAGAGAGAGTTGATACTACTCCAGCAAAATCAATTAAATCATGAACTGAAAAAAGGAAAATAAAAATAAAAACTATAAATACGCCCACCTTTTGAGCTACAATTTCCTCCAGCCCATCCTCCAGCCACACAAACAATGGCGTCAACCTTGTGTTCCCCCAGCAATGTGGCTACATCAGACGTCACCTGCATTAAAAACCATACTTTTACAATTCAGCGGAAACAACAGTGCAAACTTAATGAAGACTTGTGACATAAGGCTTTTTCACACTACACTACTGTACAAAGACCATTTTAACTCTGCGTTACACACTTGTAATTTTTAAGGAGGAGGATGAGCATCACTTTTAAAGTCAGCATGATATGGAAGTTGCCCTAGTCTTTCCTTCCCTATTATTGTGATGCATACATGAGTGAAATGGCTTCTCAAACAAGAAAAAATGTAAGGCGGAATTTGATTTTGTCCAATGAGAATTGATTGGATCATGCGGTTTGTTATTGCTGTGATGTCAGAGAAAAGAAGAGATGTCGCTGAAAGAGGGAGGGGACGTTATTTTGACTAAAGATTACGAGGACACATGAATTAAGAAAATAATGAGGTGCACGGAAAATCATAATAAATACTTAAATAGTTTTGATTTCGGATTATGATTCAGATTATAAAATGATGGAATGTTACAGTTGGTGATTTCAAAACAGACAATCTATTATAATCTGTAAATACTTCATTAAATATTCATGTGCTTTGCACAATCCCAGAAACGTTCATGTTATGTCCGAGTATAACAATGCAGAACATCAGCGGCGAACCTATTATCTGGAGTGATGAGGAAAGTTAACAGCAATTTCAAGAATTAAAGTGCAATAGTGTTACAAGACCACAAAACAAGAAACACAATGCGGTGCCATAAAGAGGACAGTTCCAACGGTGTGCCATTTAACCGAGACTATTATTAACAGCATCTGAATTCAATGACAGACACAATAAGGCCAATAATGAGAAAAGATTGCTTGTCCAGAACACATATGGCAAGACAGGAAATTACTTTAGCAGTGTAAATGGAAAGTAAATGGCAGCATGACAGGCACTTTAATAAGCCCTATGTGTTGACGCCAGGACATTGGCTCCACCCACCTGTGCGGCTTGATCAGTGAATGACTCGCAGAGCTTCACCAGGACGTTTGCGTTCGCTTCTTCATTCGCTGCTATGTCAATGCTGGCAACCCACTTTAACACAAAAGAAACACGTTATTGCTATGAAACAAGTTAACAATGCATGCTATTAAAGTAGGCTTATGTAGCCTATGCAAGTATAATAATAATGAAAAAGCAAAATCCCTATCGCATCCACAGGTGGTAGTAGTTTGAGCACACGCACCAACTCACACTCACTGTGACTCGGCTCCTATGGAATCAAAATAAAGAATAGTTTCTACTCACCCAGCCTTTCGACCTAAAATAATGCACACATGCCGAGCCGAGAGCTCCTTTTCCTCCGTAAACAAGGACACGGTTCGCAGCAGCCATGGCTTTTCTTCGCTGTGTGAGACGCTTCAGCAAATATGATGAGTATCCTCTCAGCGCAGAGAGAGAGAGAGAGAGAGAGAGAGAGAGAGAGAGAGAGAGAGAGAGAGAGAGTGGGATACACACGCGCTTGTGTAGCGGTTAATGATTGGTTCAAACCGGTATTCCGCCCTAAACGCCACAGAAAATTCAAAACATATTTTAAAAAGATTAGGCTAAAACTCGGTCCTAATAATTTAAACGAAGTAAAAAAAAAGTGTTAATTAATATCAACTCACAAGAGAAAATCAGTAGTAGCCTACCTTGACACACTTTTGACTCAATCAAATATATTTCAGGGTGGATTTAAAAAAAGTGAATTTCTAGATACGTCTCTTATATTTTATAAAATTACAACATAAAACATATAATGAGCCTAACATTTATGAAAAAGAGATCTATTAATTAACAACTATTTGAAACAAAATCAAAATCACTGAAAACAAGCAAAAACATCCCTGTGTGACGACAAGTCTCCATATGGCTACTCCTCACTTTATGTAAGTTTCGATGTTTTAATAGTTCAATTGTTCTAAATAGGACTGTATTTGAATCACGACAGTATAAAATGAACCAACACTTTTGTTCATAAGTATGTAGATCAGGGGTGTCCAACCCTGCTCCCGGAGAGCTAACGTCCGGCAGATTTCAGTTCCAGCCCTACTCCAACATACCTGTCTGTAATTATCTAGCACCCTGAACACCAGGATTAACTGGTTCAGGTGTGTTTGACTGAGGTTGGAGCTAAAATCTGCAGGGTGATAGCTCTCCAGGACCAGGGTTGGACACCCCTGATGTAGATAATAAAGTACAAAGTCCTCCCATCTCTTTTGCCAAGTCATGGTGATGTAACTTTGGCAAGCCATGTTGCTGGCTATACAAGCAGATCAAATACATCTACCTCAGTGGTGGATGGCCGTGTCAAAGTGCATGAAGAACAAAGAACAATTATAGCAAGTTAGCAACCATAGACCAAACCTTGATAATGTTAGAAAGTCAGTGAGTAATATATTGCAGCCTAATTGTGCAAGGCTACTTCGTAAACTTGTGTAGTTATTTTTCAATCCAATTCAAAATTACACAAAAGCAGTCATGTAAATCTCCATGGCATTTTGATTCCTTGCATTTAATATAAAGATGATATACTTCATTATCAACAAACAAAGAGCATCTGCTCCATGTTAATACGGAATGTGTCCATTTTTACCACAAGAGAGCAGCATGCTCCTATGAAGAACCAGAGATGTTGTGAAAGCACTTCACATGCTCTCTTGGAAAGAGCAGGGGCTTCGCAAGCAGGGGGAGAGGTGGGGACTGACAATAGGGGGGGCAAGAACCATGGGGCCAGAGGACCTATACGATTTCTACTGAGATGTTGCATATTATGTAGAGCAGTACATTATCTAATATGATTACACTATAAGCCAGGGGTTTGGGCATACCTGCTACAAGCACTCTACATTATGCATTGCAGCCTTCAACGGATGGTTCACCTAAAAATAAAAATTCTGATAAATTTTCTCACCTCTAGCCTATGTGAGTAAATTATAAAGTGGTTCAGTCCAAATTTTCTGAAGAGACACGATCGCTTTATAAGATGAACAGATTGAATTTAGACTTTTATTCACATATAAACATTTAACTCACACACCAGTTGTGGTAAACGGAAGCTGAAGCATGTTTGCTTGACGTGTGAGAACCAATGAGGTTCATTCTCGTGTTACACACAGCGCCGCCGCTCCCACCACGCGCTGCACGTAGGGCACCAAGTGCTGAGGGGCCCCCCAAAAAAGACCCCACCCCCCACTTTGCACTTTGGTCAGAGCGGTAATAATGCGATTAAGGTGTTTACATGCCTGTTTATTGCGATTAAAATCGGCGTACACCACATAGTTTAATGCGATTATGGTTACTACGATTATGAGTTTTATCACATTAGCTTGGTTGAAGTTTTGCGAGGTAAAGTTAAGTAAATCCCATTATAATCACATTATGAGGGTGCATGTACACACACTAAATGTTTAAATGTGAATAAAAGCATACATTTAATCTGTTCATCATATAAAGTGATCGAGTCTCTTCAGAAAATTTGGACCAAACTGCTCAATTAATACGGATTCGTTTTACAATCTCTTTATGAACTTTTTGAAGCGGTAGTGGTAGTTGCGTAGCTATCAATTGAGAGACAGAAATCTCTCAGATTTCATCAAAAAGATCTTCATTTGTTTTCCAAAGATGAACGAAAGTCTCACGGGTTTGGAACGACACGAGGGTGAGTGATTAATGACAGAATTACATTTTTTGGGTGAATGAACTCTTTAAGTCTAATTGTATATGCTTTTACAGATGGACAGATGTTCTACACATCTTCAAAAGAGAACCTCAGCAGCAGTATATTGTAATGAATGGCTTTTGGTTTCATATTCCAACACTGGGGACTCAACAGGCAGCAGAGCAGCGTTATTAACCCCAAAGGGAAGTTTCTCTGTTTGAACCTATACTCTCTCTACATTCAATATTCACCAAAGAGTTTCTTCAGGCTCTGTAGATCCCCTGAGTGAGTGATGAATACATTAGCTGAATACATGACAACAACAAAAACAGCAGTGCTGGAAACACTGAAAATCACAGCAGCTACAATGGTTCTGGCCAAATATTTTGATATGTTAGTAAACAAAATTATTATTATTATTTTTTTTGTAGTTTCAGTGATGTCTGCAATACATTATTGTAAATATCAGGGTTATGTCCAAGTCTGTTTACCTTCATTGTGTTTTGGGGTGTGTCTCCATCAGCTCTCTAGGGAGTCTCAATAGCAAAATCCTTCCAGTGCACTGAAATGTTCGCTCCCTAAAAAGCCAGGGGTGCCCAATTCTGTACCTGGAGATCTACCGACCTGCAGATCCAATCCTGATCCATCACACCTGTCTATAATTATCAAGGATTGGGCACCACTGCGATATACTTATTCACAACATCGGAAGCTATAGGGAGCTGATTGAGACGCACCCTTGGTCTGCATCTCAATATCCAACCTAAATAGTATGTGACATTAGTAGCTAATATTCAATACTTTTTAGGGTGGATAATATGCACATTGGGATGCAGGGTTGGTTTCGTTTTCCCTTTTCCCATTTTGCCTGTGTTTGTCCCATAGTTACTCATTAGTGCACTGTGCATATAGTTTCTTATGTTAAATTTGTCATGTCATTTATTTTGAAGTGGTTGCGTCCTATGATTTTTATTCCTGTATTTTCCTGTGTTTTCCAAGACTTTGTTATTGAATTTCATGTGCCGTGCGATTATACAGTCACCCAAATCGTTACAGTAAATGAGACAAAGATGAGTTAATTAAATTCTCAGTATGTAATTGTGTATGGCCACATTATTGTTTTCTGATGCAGCAGATGATCATCTATGCTCATGGCCAGAATTTTTATAAGTGAAATGTTATGAAGAAAAGCCATGGGATTGGATTTGCTTGTCTTTGTCATATCTGTGGCCGTCTTCATTTGTCTTATTGCATTATCAGGCTCATTGCTTGCTGTCATGGCTGATAATAAGATGTCATGGCTGACTGTCATGCCACTGTGGGCCTTACGATTATGAAGTTTGATGAATTCAATCTAGCCTGGACGGCCACTGAAAATCTAAATTTTCTAATCAAAGGCTGTGCAGATAGATTTTGTCCAATATTCTACCCATCAAACCATATACAATATGTGAAATTTTCAATTTATTAAACAATACTGCACTCAGAAAATATTCAGACGCCTTTATAGACCCCTTTATATTTTCATATTTTTTTGTTTCTTATGCTTAAATGCCTTATGCTAAAATGTAATACACATACAGTAGGCTATACACTATATTGCCAAAAGTATTGGAATTCTGACGTTATATCACTTCCATGGCCACAGGTGTATAAAATCAAGCACCTAGGCATGCAGACGCTTCTACAAACATTTGTGAAAGAATGGGTCGCTCTCAGGAGCTTAGTGAATTCAAGTGTGGTACCGGTTGCTAGGTTGCCACCTGTGCAATAAGTCCATTCGTGAAATTTCCTCACTACTAAATATTCTATAGCCACCTGTTTGTGGTATTATAACAAAGTGGAAGCAATTGGGAACAGCAACTCAGCCATGAAGTGGTATGCCACATAAAATCACAGAGCGGGGTCAGCACATGCAATCGGCAATCCGATGAATGAGTCTGGGTTTGGCAGTTGCCAGGAGAACGGTACTTGCCTGACTGCATTGTGCCAAGTTTAAAGTTTGGTGGAGGGGGGATTATGGTGTGGGGTTGTTTTTCAGGGTTTGGGCTTGGCCACTTAGTTCTAGTGAAAGGAACTTTTAATGCTTCAGCATACCAAGACATTTTGGACAATTTCATGCTCCCAACGTTGTGGAAACATTTTGGGGTTGGCCCCTTCCTGTTTTGACATGACTGTGCAGACTGCACAGAGTCCTGACCTCAACCCGATAAAACACCTTTGGGATGAATAAGAGCAGAGACTGCGAGCCAGGCCTTCTCGTCCAACATCAGCCCCTAACCTCACAAATGCGCTTCTAGAAGAATGGTCAAAAATTCCTATAAACACACTCCAAAACTTCCCAGAAGAGTTGAAGCTGCAAAGGGTGGGCCAACTCCATATTAAACCTAACGGATTAAGAATGGGATGTCATTAAAGTTCATGTGCATGTAAAGGCAGGCATCACAAAACTTTTGGCAAATATATATAAAGTATATATATAATGCTGGTGAAGTTACAGTACATTCAGAAACTATTCAGACCCCTTCATTCCTGCATGCACGCACATATACAGCTCTGGAAAAAATTAAGAGACCACTCCAAGTTCAGAAATCACTGTTAAGTGGTCTCTTAATTTTTTTTTTTTACCCACAGTCAATGTATTAATCACACATAAATGACATCAGAATTTCACTAGTGACCTTGAAAAGTTTAAAAGTTAGTTTCTTTATAGACAGGGAAAAAAAGAAACATGGCAAAGGTCAAAGCGTTCATAGTACACATTGTGCTGTGCAGTTCTTATTTTTTTCCCCGTATCCTCTTATCTTTTTTAAGTGTGTGGGGTTTAAGAAGAATCTGGCCCTGAGATTTTTTCTGGAGAATTACAGTACAGCGGTCTCTTCTGAAGCGCATAAATGTAATGCTACAATCTCCCTCTTCCTCCATCTTTCTCTTGAACATTTAATTGACACGCCATTACACTAGAGCAAAAGTCCTTAACAAGCAAAACATTTCTCCAGACTTCCATGCGGTGGGCATAATCGACAGCCTATCTGAGGATCTCTCTATAGTACGCACAAGGTTGTTAGATTACAATGAACTCACTGACTTGAAGACCGGAAATCTCTCGCTGTGTGCAGTCTTAATGGGGCATGAAAGAAAAGAAAGAGGGATACATTAAAAACAAGATATTTGTCCTCTGCTGCATCTTAAGAGAGACACTGGTCTATTCCACCACTGCATGCATCTTGGTACATTGGAATTGCGTCTAGTGGAATGATGTGTGGACGGTTATACATGAGCAATCTGATAATCCTCAGAAGACCTTGTAAAATCTAAAGTGGACTTGTATGGCCTTTAGTCCATGTCTGTTATAGCAGTGTACTCCTAACAGTTAAAAAATGATCAAAATGTAATAACTCTACTGGCATACTTCAATTCATAATTTTCACTAGGTTTTTAATTTACGATTTCTAAATGATCCACATTGCTGAAAGTGACAGAACATTTTATCCTCCTATCTGACATTGTCCATGCTGAACACCTCCCTTTATCTCATGCAGGCAGAGTGTTCATTAAATTCATAAGTGTCATGGAAGAGGTTGGTCAAATGAGGCCGAAGGTTTGACTGATTTAATGAGTCTGCTGGTGAACGGTGAGATGAGTTACAGAGAGTCTGAACCTGAGCCGATTCATTTAGCGCCCACCGTCACTCATTTTAATGGGGATTAAATTAGACTGACAGGCAATAGGCATCACAGTGGGAAAGCTGTTATTTATGATCATTTTCTCCTACCCACAGGATGCCAAATGCTGCAAGACTAATAATAATTATAATGATAATGATAATAATAATATGATATATATATAAATGTGTAACAAAGGCAAGCTAAAATAAGACCTGTGCATGTGAAGCTCATTACCCTGGCCTCAAGAGTCACGCTGGTGACTGACGCTATAGAAGCTGCGGTTAACGCGCCCACCTACCATGCCGGAAACACCGGTTTAAATCTCACTCCGAATGGTGAGAGTAGAACCGGACGGGTTAAGCCTGAGACACAGCCAGCAAAGAACTAGCAGCGAAATATACAATTTAGCGAAAAATCGCAATTCTGACTTTATATCTCAAAATTCAGATTGTATATCTCGCAATTCAGATTTTATATCTCACAATTCTGACTTTATATCTCACAATTCTGATGTTATAACACGTAATTCTGACTTTATAACACGTAGTTCTGACTTTATATCTCTCAATTCTGACTTTATATCTCTCAATTCTGACTTTATAAAACGCAATTATGACTTTATCTCTCAATTCTGACTTTATATCTCACAATTCTGATGTTAAAACACGTAATTCTGACTTTATAACATGTAATTCTGACTTTATATCTCTCAATTCTGACTTTATAACACGTAATTCTGACTTTATATCTCACAATTCTGACGTCATAACACGTAATTCTGACTTAATAACATGTAATTCTGACTTTATATCTCTCAATTCTGACTTTATAACACGTAATTCTGACTTTATAACATGTAATTCTGACTTTATATCTCTCAATTCTGACTTTATAACACGTAATTCTGACTTTATAACATGTAATTCTGACTTTATATCTCTCAATTCTGACTTAATAACATGTAATTCTGACTTTATATCTCTCAATTCTGACTTTATAACACGTAATTCTGACTTTATAACATGTAATTCTGACTTTATATCTCTCAATTCTGACTTTATAACACGTAATTCTGACTTTATAACATGTAATTCTGACTTTATATCTCACAATTCTGACGTTATAACATGTAGTTCTGACTTTATAACACGTAATTCTGACTTTATATCTCACAATTCTGACGTTGTAACACTTAATTCTGACTTTATAACATGTAATTCTGACATTATATCTCACAATTCTGACGTTATAACATGTAATTCTGACTTTATAACATGTAATTCTGACTTTATAACATGTAATTCTGACTTTATAACACGTAATTCTGACTTTATATCTCTCAATTCTGACGTTATAACACGTAATTCTGACTTTATATCTCACAATTCTGACCTTATAACACGTAGTTCTGACTTTATAACACGTAATTCTGACTTTATATCTCACAATTCTGACGTTGTAACACTTAATTCTGACTTTATAACATGTAATTCTGACTTTATATCTCTCAATTCTGACTTTATATCTCACAATTCTGACTTTATATCTCCCAATTCTGCCGTTATAATACGTAATTCTGATGTTATAATACATAATTCTGACTTTATATCATGCAATTCTGACTTTATAACACGTAAATCTGACGTTATAACACGTAATTCTGACTTTATAACATGTAATTCTGACTTTATATCTCTCAATTCTGACTTTATATCTCACAATTCTGACTTTATATCTCACAATTCTGCCGTTATAACACGTAATTCTGACTTTATATCTCCCAATTCTGACGTTATAATACGTAATTCTGATGTTATAATACATAATTCTGACTTTATATCACGCAATTCTGACTTCATATCTCGTAATTCTGACTTTATATCATGCAATTCTGACTTTATAACACGTAAATCTGACGTTATAACACGTAATTCTGACTTTATAACATGTAATTCTGACTTTATATCTCTCAATTCTGACTTTATATCTCACAATTCTGACTTTATATCTCACAATTCTGCCGTTATAACACGTAATTCTGACTTTATATCTCACAACTCTGACGTTATAACACGTAATTCTGACTTTATAAAACGTAATTCTGACTTTATATCTCACAATTCTGACGTTATAATACGTAATTCTGATGTTATAATACGTAATTCTGACTTTATATCATGCAATTCTGACTTTATATCATGCAATTCTGACTTTATAACACGTAAATCTGACTTTGTATCACGCAATTCTGACTTTATATATAACAATTGCATGTAATAAAGTCAGAATTGCGAGTTTATATCTCATAATTCTGACTTTATGTCATGCAATTCTGACTTTGTAACACGTAAATCTGACTTTGTATCACGCAATTCTGACTTTATATCATGCAATTCTGACTTTATAACACGTAAGTCTGACTTTGTTTCACGCAATAAATACAAAAGTAATTTTTACCCCTCAGAATTCTGAGAAAAGAAGTCAGAATTGCGAATGCTCAGGTAAGATGACGTAAAATGATAAGTTAACAGCCTTGACTTATTTTGCTCGTGTTCATCACTTTTCGCTTTTCAACAGCCAATCAGAGATCTCTCTCTCATCGTTGGCCCGACACCAATAAAACATGCTGAATCGGCCCAAAAAATCCAGATAGTGTCCGACTAGAGCCAATGGTGCTTTACATTTCGGAAAAACTGCCCGACAGCCGAACATCGGCTTAGTGTGTCCCGGCCTTTATACATCTGCTACTTGCAAACAGGCAAAAATAGGTCTTATCACACCCATGTCCATATTAAAGAAAGTTTGATACTTTCTAGACTAATTATGAGCAATAGTAATCATGATTTTGTCAAAGCAGTTGAGGATTGCTATATAGCATCCAGCACTAACAAGAGGCAGCTCTGACATTTCTGTTAAACAGGCTAGCCTACAGCATCTCCACACAGGCCAGCGAGTTGAGCACAGATTGAGATGAATCTGGGAGGCAATTATGGATGACATTCTCTGATGTTTGCTTGGTACACTCCTCTGAAGATGGCTCTTCCCTGGAGAAAGGTTAGAAAGCAGCTCAAACTTACTCCATCAGTCCTTATATACATTTGCTGTTGTGGATGCCACTGAACTTGATAATAAAACATGTCAGAGAGTTCATCGAGTGTTCATTACTTTTCCTGTGCCTATGGTCTTCATTGGGCTCAACTTCAGTTATTAAAAAAATATATATGGTAAATATCAGCCATAATTACCTGTCAATAATTCTCTCTTCATCAGATACATGGTCTACTGGAGCTGCACAGACATTTTCATCCTGAAAATACAGAAACATTTCTTTCCTTACAGAGCTTTGAATGGCCTGTGATGGACAGATGAAGGGACCTGTCTCGCTTCTCTCAAAGAATCTTTTACTCCTTGGAAATTCAGCTGCAACACATGCAAGCACAGTTTTAATCACACCTGTGGATTGCGTGGTAAAGAGATCAGCTGTAAATTTCAGTGCATATATTATTATCCTCAGTTGAAAGAACATGAATGGAATGGAACTTTTAGCTTTGATGGCTGACTGAATGCATTTAAAGTGTTTGTTCACCCAAAAATGAAAATTCGGTCATCATTTACTCACCCTCATGTCATTCCAAAGCCGTAAGACTTTCGATCATCTTCGGAACAATGCTTATATGGGAATAAAAGCCTAAATTCAATCTGTTTATCATAATAAGCGATCGTGTCTCTTCAGAAAATCTTGACTAAACTGCTCAATTCATATGGATTCGTTTTATGAAGCATCAAATTGGTAGTTGCCAGAAGTCTCTCCGATTTCATCAAAAATATCTTCATTTGTGTTCTGAAGATTAACTAAAGTTTTACAGGTTTGGAACTGCATGAGGGACATAATTTTCATTTCTGTCAGGACCACTATCGTCAAAGATGATTTACAATTAGCAAATTAGCAGTTTGGATTGGCGGTATGGTTGTGTTCTGTTCTGTTCTGGCTGGTTCGTAATGCTTAAAGGTTTAGTTCACCCAAAAATGAAAATTCTGTCATTAATTACTCACCCTTATGTCGTTCGAGACCCGTAAGACCTCCGTTCATATTCGGAACACAAATGAAGATATTTTTGTTGAAAGCTGATGGCTGAGAAAGGCTTCAGTTAGGCCTCCATTGGCATTCAGTACACTTATACTCCCAAGACCGATAAAAGGCACTTAAAATGTCATTACAAAGTCCATCTCACCACAGTGACTCTACAATAATCTTACGATGCGACGACAATAGTTTTTGTGCGCAAAAAAAAATCAAAATAACACTTTTATCCAGCTTGTTATTGCCTTCCGCGTGTGCCTCCACGACGCATGCGCGAGAATATGACGTAGCACTGGGGCTCGGGATTCCATGAAATGCACACTCTAACCCCATTTTGAGCACTACGCCGAGACCTAAAGCACGATCAATGTAGAATCCAACAGCTGAGATACGCGCGTCTTCCTCTGATTGTAAACAAATCACTTCTGGGTCATCTGTCCGAACGCCGGATCTGCGTCATATTCTCGCGCATGCGTCGTGGAGGCACACGCGAAAGGCAGTAACAAGTTGGAAAAAGGTGTTATTTTGATTTTTTTTGCACACAAAAACTATTGTCGTCGCATCGTAAGATTATTGTAGAGTCACTGTGGTGAGATGGACTTTGTAACGATGTTTTGAGTGCCTTTTATCCGTCTTGGGAGTATAAGTGTACTGAATGCCAATGGAGGCCTTTCTCAGCCATCAGCTTTCAACAAAAATATCTTCATTTGTGTTCCGAATATGAACGGAGGTCTTACGGGTCTCGAACGACGTGAGGGTGAGTAATTAATGACAGAATTTTCATTTTTGGGTGAACTAACCCTTTAAGTGCTGTTAAGTTATATTTCAGTCCAAATAAATAAATAAATGAAAGTGTGTATGAATATCCAAAAAATATGAATATCCATTTATCGCAGACTCTATAGGTCGTTTTTCAAGCACCTTACGACCTTTATTTATGTTTTCGTGTCGTGTCTGTCGTCATGACGTATGACTGTCGTTACGAATCAAAATGCGTGTTCATTTAAATGCAACGTGTGGACTTTTTATCACCATTTGTCATATTTACATTTAGCAAAAATCATTTTTTATCAACAACTACAACCACCCCACCCCTAAACCTACCCAGTGATTTATAGTGCATATACATTTTATGAGCACATGTGTTCCCTGGGATCGAAGCCACGATTGCATGATCACATGATGTAAGCTCAGAAGGGACCGTGCCTTTGCTGTGGCAGCTCCTAAACTTTGGAATGATCTGCCACTGCCCATTAGACAGGCCTCTTCGCTGTCTATTTTTAAACTGCGTCTAAAAACCCACTTTTACTCCTTGGCCTTTGACACCTGACATTGACATTTTGTTTTATTTGATTGTTTCTATGGTCTCGCGGTTTGTCTTAAATCTGTTTTAGTTGTATTTTATGTATTGTGAGTTTTGGATTTTTTGCTGTACAGCACTTTGGTCCACTTCGGTTGTTTTAAAGTGCTTTATAAATAAAGTTTGATTGATTGATGATGTTGTATTTTGCAATGCTCTATCAATTGAGCTACGCAAAACCCAAAATATGACGCAAATACAAGGAAACAAAGCATTCAAATAAAAGTGTCCTGTTGTCGATAGGGGCACAGCTTTAGTAAACGCTCCTATGGGTCGTATTTCATGAATTAAAATGAAAGTGTCCTGTTGTCAATAGGGGTGCAACTTTAGTAAACGTTCCTATGGGTCGTATTTCAGGGAAGTGACAAATGACCTATAGGCGTATTGGTTGGAGGACATGTTGATTTATCGACAGTCACAGTTAAACAGCTCATCATTATAACAAAGCTTCATTATTCATTCTTCACTTGTTGCTAGATATGTTGAAAACAATAAAATCTCTGTGACCTTCTGGTGATTTTTGGCATTTTTTGAAGTTTTATTAAAGAATTCATTTGCTTCCTGTATTCTCTATTCAGAGCAAAAATATAATTGAATTACAGTGAGGTCAATTTAAATGCAGTAATTGGCTGGCAACCCAGCTGACAGTGTTTTCCATCTCTACACAATAGGTTACTGCGGTTTTCAGTACATAATTAGTTATTGTGTTTTCTACAGTACATTGGAAGTTACTGTGATTTTCTACAGGAAATTGTTGGTGACTATCACAGTACTTCTTTCATTACTGCAGTTTTTGACTGAATCTACAGTATTCTAATGTGAACTTGTATAAAGTAATTTCCTGTACACAAGTTTTTTTTACAGTGTACCCCAAGTTTTTTTTTTAGATTAATTTTGGTGCATGATTTTATTACATTTTATCAAATTAGCATCTGTTGCCAACATGCATGACTACTCTTCTATTATTAAAAATATCTCAGCTCAGCAAACTATGGCATGCACACTTCCAGAAAAGAAAAATAAATAAATTTGATAATAACCAAAAAGCTCCATTTGACCAATTTATTTGTTCCCAAGTGTTTCAAGCTATTTATTTGTTCCTTCTTCTGCAACACCTGCATAGAAATATGCCTTTAGATTGTTAGTCCTCATCAAATTTAGTTTCCCCATCCACGTAGAGTTCCTGGCAGATCTGTCAGCCTACTTAATACCTTTCAGCCAATGTAAAATGACTTGAAACCAGTCTTTTTCTATCAACTTTTGTCTTTCCAGAGGACTCTAGTCCTGGCTGGGTCTGTGGCTCTTGCTGGACTTTAATAATGTTTTTCATCTTATGATGTTTAATGAGCTCTAAGGGCAGAACTATCATGATGCCCGGTCCTTCCTCTCAGCACAGCACTTTGAAGCCCGAGTTGTGAGGTTTTTCAAAAAGCCCATCATACCGAGAGTTTTTTGGACGTCTTTAATTAATGGAGATGTCTTATTCAATCCCTCTGTTCTTTGCCTTCATCCTCTCTGCCATTATCTTTGAATGGAGAACTGTGGAATATGACATGAGTTGAAAGCCCTGTTTGGTTTTGATTGTTCCATGCTAGGCTAACTGCTTCTTCATGTTTATAGAAGTGAAAGGCTAATTTTCCTTTTCTTATTATGGGTACATGTCTGCAATTAATCACCTTAAATCATTAACATGATTAAAAGGACAAAAGATCATCAAAATTATTAAAAATGACTTCTTGAAGCTTAGAATCCGTTAAACACATAAAGCCTTTTTTTATGACCAAATATATATCAGTAATCAAAGGCTCCAGGAACAGTTTAAAAATCCCTGTCAGTGCAATGTATTATCCCTCAGACTTCTTTTACATTACTTTATACTACACTACCAGTCAAAAGTTTGGAAGCATTAAGATTTTTAAGAAAGTAGTCTCTGAATCTCACCAAGGCTGCATTTATTTGATCGAAAATACAGCACTTAGAAGAACCTTAAGAACTTAAAGAAATGAATACATTTATTCAGCAAGGATGCATTAAATTGATCAAGTGACAGTATGACATTTACAATGTTGAAAAAGCTTTATATTTCATATAAATGCTGTTCTTTTGAACTTTCTATTCATTAAATAATCCAGAAAAAAAATGTACACAACTGTTTTTAACACTGATATACATGTTTCTTGTGCAGCAAATCAGCATATTCAAATGATTTCTGAAGGATCATGTGACTCTAAAGACTGGAGTAATGATGCTGAAAATTCAGCTTTGAATCAGAGAAATAAATTGCATTTTAAAATATATTCAAACAGAAAAAAGTTATTTTAAATGGTAAAAATATTTCAAAATAATACTGTTTTTGCTGTATTTGTGATCAAATAAATGCAGCCTTGCATGGTGAGATTTAGAGACTACTTTCAAAAACATTAAAAAACCTTAATGTTTCCAAACTTTTGACTGGTAGTGGATATATATGTTTTATACTGACTGTGGCACCAGTTGAAGATATTTTCTGTGGTAATGCCACTGAAGCTGTCACATCATTTTATGTCCTTTGATTTCCAGTAGAGCAATTATTCCATGTTTTTGTGTTGATCGATCACTTTAGCATACTGGCCTTTTTAGGCCACACTAAGTCTGCCAGAGCTGAGAAAAAAATCTGATTATAAGCAATTAACCACACATTAACGAAAAGCCATTCAATAATAAACAAATTAAGCAATATCAGGACCACTTTAGCACACTCCTGGAACTACTGTGTCAGTTCTGACACTACCACTTCATAACATTTACAACATTTCATAACACCTCATTTGGCATGTATACCAGAATGTTCACTAGACAGGGTAAACCCAGCCTGATCTGCCGGCAATTTGATTTCGCCATGGAAACCTGTACATTCATTTCTACTCCTTCTGTTACACTTTTGCGGGAACCAATCACAGACTGGCTTATCCACCTGGCACGCTATTGGCGGGTTTGACACGATGACGGACAGAGAAGCGATGGGTTGTTGCCCGTTGATCACGCCTCTTTTGGTCTGACTGGTTGAAGGACTATCCAAATGCATACAGAGTCATTTGAATTATGCTCGTTTAACACGCCTCTTGTGGTCTGATTGGTTGAAGGACTATCCAATTGCGTACAGAGTCATTTAATTTATGCTCGTTTATCACGCCTCTTGTGCAGTAGAAAATAAATAGCAGACTCCCCAGACCAATGTTCAATCTTAAATTGAGCTTGGTCTGATGATAGCCAGACAAAATGTTCACCATAGCAGATATGTTTTTTTTTTAATTCATTTTTTACTTTTTACACCAAGTTGCAAGAGTTGACAAATTATTTTTGAAACAATGAAGTTTTTTTTGTGCTTTTATGAAAATAATTTAAAAACGGATTATTTATAATGTTATTGATTGATTTGACTGTAATATTATCATGATTATAGGTAATCACTAAAATGTTCTTGCAAAGATTGAAAAAACACAATAATAGCTCTTACCATGAGCTGAAGGTGGATCATCTGACGGCAGTAGTGTGTTTGAAAAATGAGACTTGGAACGATCACTCTGAATAATGACAGGAGCACTGCAGGAACTTACATCTAGAAGTGACTTGTTTACCACACAACTTCTGCCATAACGACACCATAAAACATCTTCTCAAACCAACCTTGCTGTCATATTCATAGCCTTTAAAATGCATGCTCTCTTTCCTAATAAATTCTTAGCCCTCCGTTTAGTGCTGAGAGAGACAAAGGGTACTGCTTATAAATGTTCGCTCCCTACATCCATGTTGCTCGGTGTAACCTTGAGTACTGCAATGTAATTCCTTCCCCTACTTCCTCTTTATTGATTTCTGTAAAGCCAGATTCTTCATATGCATCCCGCCCTGTCTCATTTACCTGGGCCTTTAAGGTCTCTCAGTGCTAAAATTGCATTTCTGAAAGAAATGGGTTCCGTCCGTTCCTTTGCATTCACAATCAGCAATGGGATGTAATGTGGTATAGAAATGTAGGGAGATCAGTGTGAGATGTGTCTGCTCATAAGGACAAAGCCTAGCTCCATGCTCTGGGTACAAGATGCCTTTTATACCAGTAACCAGTGTTTTCACAGACAGACTCATTTGTTAGTTCGTTCATTCATTAATTAATTAATTCATTCATTCATTCATTCAGTACAAGTTTGTTTTTTTCCTTTTTTTCTTCAGAATTACGCATCTAAAATTGCACTCCCTGTTAAAAAAATCCAGCATTGCCCATCACCAGCATAAGGTTTGTTTTGCATGCTGTGACCAGTGAGTCTGTGGACTAGCTACACCATCTAAGTTTTGTTTGAGAACAGCATGACTGCTTTACCAGTTCTAACGCGCATAAACCAGCCTGGACCAAAATGGAATTCACGCTGGTTTATGCTGGATTTTTCAGCAGGGCTGCACCATTTCTAACTTGAAATACTTTAATGGTTGACACTAAGGACTGAAAAAGACATGCTTGATCTCATTAGCATGTTTGGATAAAGTGCACATTATGAAGCATTGTCCAGATGCATTCTGCACAGGCTCGAGCGCAGTAATTATCACTGGTGTGACCTGAGGGTTTGGCCATTGTCTCCTGGTATTGCTGCTCTGAAGAGATCAGACATATTCTTCCCGCAGGGCAACACTAATCTACAGCATGTATTACCTTTATATGACAGGAGAATTAGATAAAGACAATCGTGAAAAGGTCTCCTATAATAAAAAGTCTTAATAGAGGCACTCTCTGTCAGTAATGTGCAGTATTACACAAATACGTTGTTCCATCTGTCGTATTGCATTTCATATAAAAAGGCAATTGTACTTTTCTCCCTGTGTTCAGGGTTGTAAGGAATAAAATGTTAATGTCATATGTTTGATGTTCTGATGTTTACAAGGCACATAGTGTAGTCCTCCTGTCTCTGCTACATATTACACCATAAATAACACCTCCCTGATGCTCCTTTTACAACAATGACTATCATCGCAGCACATGTAAAAAGCATTAGGTACCACAATTTTTAAAAGGATAGTTCACACAAAAATGAAAATTTGCTGTTAATTTACTCCCCCAAAAAAAAGAAAAAGAAAAAGAAAAAAAAAATTCACCTACATCCAAGATGTACATAGGCTACTTTTATATTTATGAGCAACTAACCCCATTCCTACCCTAAACCTATCCACTTCTAGCCTGGATGCCAGCCGAACTTAGCCCCGCCCACAACATTTGAGGTCGGGCAGTTCGGTTAGGACTTGATCCGTTGTGGAGCAAATATGCCCCGAACAGGAGCTGTTCGGACCAATGAAATTGTCAGGGCGGGCTTTAGACGATGATAAAGATGATAAACAGTAACGTAAGCATCCACATCACCAAAGAGCGCTTGGGTTGAATTTGTTCTAATCCGAAACGGAGAACTTGTTCGTGTATGCATTCACCTTCACTATTTCTCTCAGAAATGATGATGGTGTTGGTAAATACTCCGTGTATCCTCAAATTCTTTTTTACTACACTGACAAAGATTTTACACTCATCCTCTTCTACTTCTTCCAGGGTTGCCAAGTTTTCACAACAAAACCCGCCCAATTGTTACACAAATCTAGCCCAAAATCTTTCCGGAGGGGTTCTCCGGAAAAATGGTATTTGGAGGGTAAAATATGTTTTTTTTGGCAGGGTTGCAGGTAGAATTCCTGGGTTTGAATATCACATAATTGGGGTCGCTTCAACCCGCACTTCTCATGGAAAAACAGCCCGTGGGAAAACCGCAGACTTGGCAACACTGCAGTTGAGTTCTGTTGACATTTGACAACTAACGTTATGCATCGATCCGTTGCTCTGATTGGTTGTAGGTCTATCCAATTGAGGTCTTTCCTGGTTCGGTTGAAACACGCTCCATAATCACAGCCCAACGGAGCAGTATCAGACTCATATTCTGACTAGAATTGAGTTTGACAACATCAGACTAATCCACTTCTACAATATAAAACACTAGGCAAATACAAGTACAGTCACAAGTATTTATTGCAAAAACTGACCCAAAACAGTATAAATCCCACTAGAAATGTTACGTTCCCACAACATTCTCAGAACATCCCCGCTGGTGTCAAGGATGTAGCCTAGTAACATTCCCAGAATGTTCAGAGACGGTCATGATGTGGAGCTCTTTAAAGGGTTTAGGGACGTTTTTTGGAGGACCTTCACGGAACATTCAGGACATTCTCGGAACTGTAGGGGGACTTATTTGGAAATGTTATGTTCCCAGAATGTTCTCAGAACGTCCCCACTGGTGTCATGGACATCACCAAGTAACATTCCCAGAATGTTCAGAGATGGTCATGGTGTGGATGAACAGGATGTTTTAACTCTTTCCAAACACAGAATTTTCCGTTATTTGTGACAAAACGCTTCCCTGCCAAACACGTGATTTGAGTACAGAATCTCCTGATCAAAACACAGGTGAAGAAGACACAAAAACAAGCGATTGTATGAAAGCAGATGCATATGTAAAATAACGTGATCATCAATATTAAACATAATTTAAATCAAAAATGTTACTGAATGAAATTTCAACCCAGAATGAGCTATAGGACTGTGCAAGCATTAGGGGTGTTGATGGACTCCATCTACTCCATCTGTGTTTGGAGTACTCTGCGCGTTGAAAAAAAACACTAAAGGGGTTCCGTGTGCGTTAAAAAGTGATGCCGAGGGGTCCTGACCAAGCGTCAATGTGTGATGAGTTGGGAATAAGAACAAGATGAATTCTCAACCGCTTTGAGAGTCAAAGAAACATATACAGGAAAAACAAAACGAATACCCGTGGCTCCTGACGATATATTGAGGTATTATGGAGCAAAACGATTGGTCTGTGTAAGAAACTAAACATTATTTCCAACATTATTACCTGTGATCCACAGCTTCGGCAAATGGCCTGAGCGCAAGCTTCCTATATATTTGACTCTCAAAGTGACAGTAACCATTGAATTGCATTATACTGGCTTTTTCTGTGATTAGAGACAGAGGGGTAAATGCTCTTCACATCACCATCTGTTCACCAAATCTTTCCTCCCTCGCCACTCTTCTGCCTGGCTGTTCCCCATAGTCTAAATAGAGCTCAGGCCTGGGATGATTGCCACTGGTCAGTGCTTCTTCTGGCATTTCCCGTCTCAGCTGCCTAATCCCCAAAGCGTCTCTGCACTAATTGCACTAAATGATGTCTGATGTTTCATATTAAGGGGACAATGCATTTCCTGCCATTTATTGCTAAAGACTCCATAAAGGAACATTACAAGTATTACTGTATGGATAAGCTGCATAAAGATTCTTCAAAATATCAGTTCGCCCCCCAACCCCCACGTAAAAAAGTAAAAACAGCTTATGGACATAAAACATGAGCATATGTTGAGGTGGGGTAAATAATGACAGCATATTCACTTTTGGGTGAACCATCCCTTTTAAAGGGGAACATATCATGGAATACAAGATATTCCGTAATTGTAATTAAAGAGTTCTACTCAGACATCCTCTGACATATTTCTCTAGCATAATTTTTAAGCTTTACTAATTTTAGTACTTCGTTTGAAATGTATTTCAGGTATAAGTTTAACTTTTTCATATAACATTAAGATTTTATTTGATCTCAGCTGTTTTAGGGGCCGTACACATAGAATGCGTTTTTCCATTCCACTGCGCTACATTTTTTCCTTTGTAAACACACGCTAGATGGACGTGTTTGGCCGTTGTGCCCTGCCGCCCCCTGTCTCGTCTTTTGCAGCGTCTCATACATGGCAGTGTTAAAAAAATGAGGTGCTCAAATTAAAATATGTTCAACTTTTTAAAAACGTGTCTCTATACCTTGCATTTTTTCCTTCCACTGACCTGTGTCTCGTGTATTCAACCGCAAAAACACGTTCTGTGTGAACAGCCCCTTATTCTGTAATGAGCGCCTTGGCCCATCCTGATGAATTTAAGAGTCAAATGCTAGTGGTTTTTCAAATAGGAAGATCTTATTAAAAAAATGTTTTAAATAAAATTTACATTATATGGTCCTTTTTTGTCAATACTTGGACTGTAGTCATTGGTAATAACTGGCCAGCTGAGTCAAAAGCAGATATGACATTATGTCTCAAGTGCATTCAGATAAGGTCACCGTTATCTGGGGACTAAAAGTGTTAGCAGAGCAGAAGAGAACAGAGAGAAGAATGAACACACCTCTGAGCTTGCGCTCCTGCTGTGAGTAAGAAGCTGTTCCGGGAATTGAAGTCCAGTTTTCGTTTTTTTAGAGATTCTCTTCACCTGGATGACTGCAGTGATATGCTGCGGCACTCATAGAGGCGATAGATGGTCATGCCTGAAAACACTTTATTCTGTTCTCGTCTGTGGAATCGCGCAACCTGCTGAGAGCTTTAAACCTGATATCAACCCAGACACACTTACAAGAATGATCTTTGGATGGTTGTTGCATTGTTTGTTGATATTTAGTGGGTAAATGAGGCCCGTCTCTCTTGTAGAATATACCCCCAAAAGAGGACTAAATAGGCTCCATTTCTCTTTCCCTTCATCTCCCATCTGCTTTCCTCAGCAGGCTGTTTGTACCTGCTGCGACATCCTTTATTAAGCTTTATAGCGACTGCCTATCGAGAGGGGAAGTCGTTGCATGATCAGAACTCGGATGTTTTGCTGCCTGGCTGTGACTGCAACTGTCTATTCTCATTTTCTAAGCAGTTCAGTTTATCAAACACCACCATCCACTATTTGAGCTAGAAACAAAGAAGGGCGGTGCGACAGATAGATAAAGAGAGAGGGTGAGAGAGTTCAGGCATATCCATGGCCACCTGTTCTCTAATTCTCCAAGTCATTAAAATTACATCATGTAAATGAGCGCATTCCAACAGCATCAGTGAGCCCCTATTAGATTAATTTTATAGCGTCTTATCCTTATTTATTATAATGTTAAAAGCTAATAGCGAACACCTACATTTTCACCATAAGCATGAGTCACTCTTACATTGCTCATGAATGAAACGGACAAAGGGAAAGCTTTAGGGAACAATTGACTTGACATCTGATCAATGAAGTTTATTGGTATGATATATAATAGATTCTTGGAGCTTTTGGTGTCACATTACACAAGGTGTACGGTAGCCAAAAGTAATTTTTCAGTGGGAGCAGGTGGCATTGAAAGCTGCCACTTTGCCATACATGACTAGACTGACAAACCAGACCCACATCAAGAAGTTGGGTCTGGGAACTCACCATTGACAGGGCTCAATCCGAGGGGCGGGATAAACGGTTGTCTTTCAGATTCCCTCTGCAGGCAATAGGATAGCGCTACAACCAACCAGAGCAACAAAGAAGGTAAAACGGAGCTAGATGATAGATTAAACTTTCGCCGTATCCGGTCGGCAAAACTCCGAACACATCTTCCTTTCTTAAGAATGACTTCAGTGCTGTTCTTTGTTATTTCCTCAAAGAAAAGCTTTACTCCAAGTCGCGGCCAAAGCCGATTCATAAGACCGCCGTTCGCCAGCTTCTTTGTTTACAAGTAGCACGCGGAACCTCCGCAACTCTGCCATCATTATGTTAAGCCCGCCCACCGACTCAATGCGCGATGTGATTGGCCTGACCAGAGTTAGTTTTTTTCCAGCTCGCAAATCTATGGAGAGTTGCTAGATTACACTGGCTGCAAATTAGATTTGCTGTCGCTAGGGTGTGTCTAGATTTCTAGGCTAATGCATGACTGCTAGAGGCACAAATTATGCAAAATATATATATTCATCATGTATACCACATTTCATTATTCAATCAGGTGATTTTATTTGCAGCCAATCAAAGCAAGCTTTGATATTGGCCTTGAACAACATGGAGGTGAACATAATCTTCAATACCTGTAGCCAGTTTTTCTGATCTCTATGTCATTTTAAGCAGTAATAAATGCCATTTTATTTAGTTAATTCTAACATGCAACACGAAATACAATGTTTATAGTAATCACCTCATTCAGTGATGCAGCAGATGCATGCTCTGAGACTTTGGTTGAAAATCCAAATGCAGCTTTATTAGGGCAATCCAGAATCATAATTCATAGAACTGGTGATGGGTCAAACACACAGGCAAACAGTTCAAACATAAAACTAGGTCAAAGAGACAGGCAAACAGGGAAATACGGAAAACGAGGCAGAAAGGCAAACCACGAGTAACCAGAAGGAGCGTTCTCAGAAATGCAGTGTGACGTAACAAAACTTTGCAATGAGTGAAAAAACACACAGGGTTTAAATAGGCAGGGTTAACAAGATGATGAGACACAGGTGGATGCATAATGAGTCCGGGCAATGGGTTGTGGGAAAAGTAGTCCATGGTGAGATAACAAAGACGGAAGGAGTGCCCTCTGGTGTACGTATGTATTTATTTTTTAAAGGTATTTTACCTGTATTTTGAACTTCATTGCGTTGTGTGTTAGGATTAACGGAAATGTTCGTAAAATAACATCTAGGTAATAAGCTGCCAGCACTTTTTCTATTATTCTACGGATTTATTTTTTTTAGTGTAGCTATAGCTGAAACTGTTTAAAATGCCTTGAAAAAGCACATTATCCTAAACCTCTATGACTTTATTAAAAATGTAGTGGTCGCATACAAATACAATGAGATTGGAGCTTTCAAAAACCCACCATAAAAGTATTATAACAGTAGTCCATTTGACTTGAGTGTTTTATTCTGGCAGATAACAAGGTTTTCATTAAATATTTAACTTTTATGTTACTTTTTTGGGTCATTTTGGAGCTTGACAGCCCCAGTGCTCATTCACTTTCATGATATTCAAGAGAATGGCCAGGAGGACAATACAGTCATACAGGTTTGGCTCCACATGAAGGTGAGAAAATGATATCAGAATGTTCATTTCTGAACAATCCCTTTAAAACATTTTATGTCATTGTTAACATTACCAAATGCAACAAGATGAGACTGTTGTACAGCTGGAAGAGACTGGAAGGAGCCGGACATGAGTCATGACGGGAAGGAAATGCAGCTTCTCTCTTCCTGGCATCTGTTTTCTGCTGTGCCACATTCAATTTCAGAAGGGAATTAGCCTGTCGATAAGAAGCCATTATTGCTAACTCTGTGGAACTGCACCTTGCATTCAATTGTCTCCTTCGCCATTTATTTGAAATCTTATCTTTCCTCTCTCCTTAGTGCATCCAACTGCAGTTATATCAATGGATGCTGTTTATGCAGGATGCAACATAGCCGAAGGTTAGAGTGAGTGAGAGAGAGAGAGAGAGAGAGAGAGAGAGAGAGAGTAGACTAAAGGACAGATGTCAAGGGCAAGGAAAACAGGTCATGGTAGTGTAAATTAAATCTGCCTCGATCATTTTGTAATTTTCACAGCTGTCATTTCATTATAGTCCAACAAATACACTTTATATATACACACAGGTATGCTTAACTTAAATGTAAAAAAATAACTCCCAAGTTACTTAAATGTTCTCACTCCCAAGGCGTCAAAATCTGAAGCATGGTCAAGTGTCTTCACAATGAAGACGCTAAAGGTACCCTTAGGCGTCATTTTTCGACACGCAGGGTGCTCCATTGATTTCAATCAGAAACCTTTGGCGTCATAAACAGACTTGTTGAGCATGGGAACGTTATCGCCATAATGAAATTATATTGGGTTATGACTTTATGCCATTATGACATGGAGTGTGATCCTCAATTTAATCAGCCAGCATAATTTTATTTGCATTTATTTTATTTACGCTAGTATTTAGACACATTTGAACATGTAACTCAACCCCATCCCATCCCTAAACCCATCTGTGTATTATATGATATAAAACAAAGGATATAACAGGCAGATACGACTGCAGGAACAATTCATTGTCAAAAAGTAGAAATATTCCAAGTGTTCTGAGGCCAAACGATTGATTTGTGTGAAGAAAATCCCCAAAAGCGATCAGCGTCTCCATCTGCCGAAGATCATGCACACATTCAAATGTAAAAAATTGCAGCCGAAAGAAACATTACGTCAGATTTCATAGTGAAATTGCATTGTCTCTCGTATGTCGCGTGACCAATTGCGTCATTACCATGCTTCAGATTTTGATGGTCATCACCAGGACAAATAGAACGATCAATATTTAAAATCCCTGTTATTTATATCTGTTATAATTCTACAAGGGCTCAGAGCTCCAATAGCACATGGGGTTGACTGTATGAAATCTCTGTTGTTGTTAGTCTGTGTCTAGGTTAAATGAAAAGGAAAAGCAGAGAACAAGTGTAAAACTGTGAGAAGCGATGACAAATGGGCATGCAGCCTCTCGGTGCTGCTGACTTTGACTGCAGTGCCGCCCTTTGCTCATGAGACACCTTTCAGATGAGGAGCGATGACTCATGGGAAGACCATTATGGAGCAGCACTAAGTCAGGCAAATCTCTGGTTAAGATGAACAATTACAACAGCTCCCCAAACACGAGCAGGAAATGATGATATCCAATCATTTCCTGACCATTTCAAACCATTTCTTGTTCTGCTTGTCAGAACAAGGCCAGAAAAAAGACTTAGAAGAAATCATAAAGTCTTTTTCACCAACTGTTTGATCATCACAAAAATGATTGTGATAGTACCTTCGTTTGGCCAAATTAAGCAGCATTGTATATAATCATTGTGGAGAAGACAGTCGATTTAATCAAAATCAGTTTTACTTACATATGAAATGTTGATAGAAAATTCTCTCCCTCTGCTAAATCATCAACAGTGAAATAAAACATATTTTACCTGGATTGTAAATGTGAGTTTGCAGTCTGTATTGAATATGATACAATAAAACATGAAATAATGGCAAAAAGAGTTATTCTATATAATCTTCAAGGCCTGCATTCAAAACAAACACAACAAAATGTAATTCAAAACATGAATACATTATTCTCAACAGCCGATAAATTGTGACACAACGTCCAATAAATAAGAAGTTAAAGGGATAGTTCCCCCTTAAATGAAAATAAAGCCATATATTACTCACCCTGCTGTTGTTCTAATGCCCTATGTCCTTCTATCTTTTTTCGAACCTTAAAAGCTGAAATTTTTTAAATAGTCCTGCACACAATCCTTCCTATAATGGCAGTGAATAGCGACCAGGCTAAAACATTACAAAAAATAAATACAAAAGTATCACGCGATGATACAGTGAGACGCGCGCCATATGGAAAGTGTTCAGAGGCATACTATAAGGTTTTACGTGAAAGAAACCGTATTATTCAGTCAAAATACAGAGCTCGGCCATTACTCCGTGCACGTTCCTGTGTGTGCGCACTCCGAGCCATCAGCCTCACGGAATATTGTCATGACAACAGGTACACAACATTCACTTCAGGAGGTTTTATTATTAGTATTATTGTATTATTTCTTATCATATACCTTATAGAAAAGACGAGAGTTGCGTTTGTTTCTATTGAGCCTGATTTCTCAAAATGGGTGCTTATCCTGGGTGCCATGACAACAGTGCAAGTTATAGTAAGCATGAGCGCCGGCGCCTACTGACGGCTCGGAGTGCACACTCACAGGAGCGCGTACGGAGTAACGACCAAGCTTAGTGTTTTGACTGAATAATACGGTTTCTTTCTCGCAAAACCTTATAGTATGTGTAACGTGGTTTGTAGATAAGGAAAGAAGGAGGCGGGAACCGGCGAAAGTTTTAATCAAAATAAATGAACACAAAATGAAAGTATTTTGTACTTTCAGCCCCACGCTCCCTGCTCCCTCGAAATGGCGGACGCAGCAGGCCCCGGCTCACAGCAAGCGCCGGCGACTCCTCCACTCCCTCTAGGGAGGGGGCACGGCAGCGAGCTCTCCGTCCCATTGGATCTTCACTCGCTCCAGCACCACCGCCTCGGGCAGCCACTCGCGGTCCTCATCTATCCGCGCTGCCCGACCTCCTCAGCACCACGATCCCCCTCAGCAGCGAGGGCTCTTCGACAGCATGTCCCTCCTTCCTCCCGGGTTTCGACACCAATGTAATGTGGTTTGTAGATAAAGGAAGAAGGAGGCTGGAACCGGCGAACGTTCAACAACTTTTAATCAAAATAAATGAACACAAAATGAAAGTAAAAGCCCCTCACGGATGACTGCCACGCACACACATAACAAAACGTAAACAAAACACAACTTAAAATCCAGGCCTGGTCCTCTCTCGTCCTTCACTGGAGTCGCTCGTCCTTATATGCCTCCGTGCTCCCTCATGAGAGGACTCGAGACCGGAGTGCCTCGCAGGTGACACTCATTCTCAATCACACACACCGATCTCGCTCGTTCCTCCCATGTCTCTCACTCGTCCACCTCGCCACATACCCCCAACACCCCTCGTAGGCCGGGGAGTACCCGTGAAGAGAGGGAAAAAAAATTCTGCTCCGCTTCCCGGACACACTGCTATTCCTCGCGGTGCCATGCGATGGTACTTGACGCTCGATGGACGAATCGATCCTCCTCCGCCCTCTGGTGGCCGGCGGTGGCTCCTCCCATTGAGGGAGCCGGCAACGAGTCCCACGCTCCCTGCTCCTCCCCGAAATGGCGGACGCAGCAGGCTCTGGCTCACAGTGAGCGCCGGCGACTCCTCCACTCCCTCTAGGACGGCAGCCACCCCACCTCGACCCAGGGGCACGGCAGCAAGCTCTCCGTCCCACTGAATCTTCACTCGTTCCAGCATCACCGCCTCGGGCAGCCACTCGCGGTCCTCATCCATCCGCGCTGCCCGACCTCCTCAGCACCGCGATCCCCCTCAGCAGCGAGGGCTCTTCGACAGCATGTCCCTCCTTCCTCCCGGGATTCGACACCAATGTAACGGGGTTTGTAGATAAAGGAAGAAGGAGGCTGGAACCGGCGAACGTTCAACAACTTTTAATCCAAATAAATGAACACAAAATGAAAGTAAAAGCCCCTCACGGATGACTGCCACGCACACACATAACAAAACGTAAACAAAACACAACTTAAAATCCAGGCCTGGTCCTCTCTCGTCCTTCACTGGAGTCGCTCGTCCTTATATGCCTCCGTGCTCCCTCATGAGAGACTCGAGACCGGTGTGCCTCGCAGGTGACACTCATTCTCAATCACACACACCGATCTCGCTCGCTCCTCCCATGTCTCTCGCTCGTCCACCTCGCCAAAGTATGCCTCTGAACACTTTTCATATATGGCGTGCATCTCACTGTATCATTGCGTGATACTTTTGCATATTTTTTGTAATGTTTTAGCCTGGTCACTATCAGTGTTGGGCATGTTACTTTAAAAAAGTAATTAGTTATAGTTTCTACTTACAAATAGTAACTGAGTTAGTAACTGAGTTACATCATTATAAAAGTAACTAATTACCAGGGAAAGTAACTACTGAGTTACTTTTTTTTTTTTTTTTTTTTACTTGGATGCCCCCAATATTAAATATGTTAAATTAATGAATTGGACACTAAATAGAATAAATTATTATTATAAAACATTGTACATAATGTACACTATTGTAATGTTGCTGTGGGACAATGTGAGACACCTATCAAATTCAATACATTATTGTAAATATTATCAGTAGATCTACTATAGTGTAAATATTGTGTAAATATTATCAGTACTATACTACTCCTTTGGTAGTGGAGCTCACGTTATCACCTGGGTTTTTAGCCACTAATTTTGTGGCGGCATGTGATGATGTGAGGTGCTTCATTAGATTAGAATTACTTGCCACGGACGTGGAGAGCGTGTGCGTGTGTGTGAGAACTCAACCACTATCAACCTCAACCTTGTCTCCCACCCACCAATCATCATCAGTTATGTGTTCCACCCCACCCACCCCCCAACTCGCATGGCATGCATGCCCGCGCGCGCGCGCGCGCGCACGCACGCACGCACGCACGCACGCACGCACGCACGCACGCACACACACACACACACCAATTAGAGAAAAAAAAAAACACGTTGCAGGTCCGACTGACAGAGAGCCTGTTCGGATGAAAACCGCTTCAGTGAGCTCAATTAAAGTAACGCCGCGTTTTTTTCCCTCAGTAACGCTAACGGCATTGTAACGGGAGAAACAGTAATTCGTTTGATTACTCGTTACTGAAAAAAAGAATTCCGTTAGTAACACCGTTTTTCTACAACGCTGTTATTCCCATCACTGGTCACTATTCACTGCTATTATAGGAAGGAGCACGTGCAGGACTATTTTAAAATTTCTGCTTTTGAGGTCCGAAAAAGATAGAAGGACATAGGGCACTGGAACAAGAGCAGGGTGGGTAAAAGATGGCTTTATTTTCCTTTTAGGGTGAACTATCCCTTTAATAGGCTAAGTAATTTAAGGCCCCAATATACTTCAAGTGAAATGGAACAACAAACTGATGTGACGTCATTTCGAAATGAATCAGGCCGAAACAAAGTTTGTTTGGAGTTTGTGTTTTCGAAACAACTTGCCAAATTAAACTTTCCCGAAAAGTTTGCACCGGCTGCTAAACACCTTCGTACCGCCATTGGTCCATGGCGATTACGTAATAGGTGTGTACGGAAGCTCCACCTTCTTCCATGTGAAAATCTTTTCTGGTTCATTTGGCCTTTTCATTCGGTCGTTATTCGTTTTATCTCTAAACGAAGAACGAAAGAAAAAAAAAACTTTGCCGTGAGTAGCATATATCGGAGCCTTTGCAGTCAGAGAATTTCCAGTTACTGTTTTTTTTTGTTCCTGAATGAACCAGTGTTCATTTTAATTGGTTGAATGACGAATCGGTTAATACAGTATTTATCGACTCATTCATAAATACTTTCGCCACCTTCTGGCATACGGATTTAACCTACAGAAAGATTCAGTGCCTTATATTATTTTTATAATACTATCATTCACCAATAACACAAATATTCTTTATAATGGATTGTATTTCAACAGTGTTTTGGTAAAGAATATGACATTGTTTTGTATTACTGGTTAATTTCTTCAAATTCATTTTATTTCATTTTACATACTTACTGTACCAATGCTGCTCCAGGACAACCCCCTAACTGCCGAAGAAGAAAGATTTCATTTATCTTCAACCATCCAGTGGCCTTGGGAGGAGTCCTAAGATAGCCATTAAACTTAATAACTGTCAGTGTGAGGAAGCTTTTATTCATTATTAGCCTTCATGAACCCACCCACAGGACCCAGAACAGCTCAAAACTCCTTAAATCTCTTAAACCTCTGTGTACAGCAACCCAGGATGGAATTAGCATACAGCTTCCTCTGTGTTTTATTCATGACTACACTTCTATCTCTTAAATCAACCTCTTGATCATGGAGGAGATCCAACCGAGAGCCGCCTATCAAGATGCTGAGGTTGTGAACTGCAGGTTAGATGGTCATAAGTCTTCCTTTTAAGATAACTATTTATGACTGTAAATAAAAAGAGGAGGCCACCAGAGACAAGAAACATTAAAGCATTACAGGCAGGTTTAGAGTGTTGCCAGAATGCATATAATGCATGAATCACGCATTTTTAAAGTATTTGTATTTATTTTTTATTTTTACAAAAGACAAAATTGTCTTTAAACAGAGTTTTCTGCTTTCTGAGCTCTATTGATATTGCTCCACTGCTCCACTTTCAATCCTCTCTTGTCCTCTGTTAATTAGTATTCTGTTCTTTCTTGACTTCTGGAGTCTGACCAAAGAGACAAATAGTCAATCGATCTGATCTACCAAATGGAAAAATAAATGTGGCTCTGGTCCTGACCGCCATGCATCACAGCTGACAGTTTAGCTTGTAGGTTTATTTCAGAGACAAGCTGATAAAACTGTTTAAATCACACTTATCTGGGTCATTTCACAAACAACAAACAATTTGATGACCACTTTATTAAGTAAGTTAATTTTACGGCTCAAGTAACTTCATAATGTGTTCACAATTATTAACCAATACATGGCAACATGGTGAGGGGTATCTCCAGAAGAATGACTAGTTGAGGAAGGTAAGTGTCCTCTCTCCATATTACTTGAAACCATTTTGAAATGACAACAACATATAAATAAAAATACCTAAAGTCCATATTTGATTTTTCTTGGCTTCTGAAAACTGTAGAATGGACTACTTTTATGCTGTTATTGTCATTGTAAAAATGCTGTGCTGTAAAAATCACTTTCAGTGTAAGGAAAAGAGCAGCTCAAGACATTCTGCAAACAATGATAAATAATGATATACACTCAAAAATGTATTCTAGCTGTTTGCTCAGTTTATTTAAATAAAATAAGCTGAAACAACACAAATCTTTAGTTTTTTACTTAATTGTCATTTGCACTCAATTTTATTATGTTAAATGAAATTAAATTTGTAAAATGTAAAGTTAATCTTAACTATTTGTGTTGGGACTAAATTAATCATTTCTGTTGCGCTGACTTAACTGGGCAGTGTATTTCTAGTTCCCAGCATGCTTTGCATAGGGATGAACCAGGAGAATAAATGTTGAAATTGAGTGCTGTTTAATGTTTTTTAATAAAGTGAAAGACCTGTTAAAGTTTGGTGTTTGGGCCGACACTATGTTGCTGTCTGGGAAAAAATTGAATGGGGATATTATGCCCCTTTTCACAAGATGTAATATAAATCTCTAGTGTCCCCAGAATGTGTCTGTGAAGCTTCAGCTCAAAATACCCCCCATCATTTATTATAGCATGTCAAATTTGCCCCTATTTGGGTGTGAGCAAAAACGTGCTGTTTCTGTGTCCCTTTAAATGCAAATGAACTGCCACAAGAGGGCGGATCCTTTACACAAGCTTTGGATACTCCGTCAACAACAAAAAAGCAGAATCTTATGCCCGTTTCACACATACTCTGTTTGCAGTGCGTATGCAATGAGTATTTTTTTCCGTACCCATGTTAACGGATTACAGCTTTCACACTGCATGCGGATGCTGTCCATCAATCCGTTCCAGGAGCGGTTCGTCTGCAGCAGTGCGGCGATCGTTTCCGCACTGACTCTATTTTTAGCTGTGCTGCACTGCTGAATTAAAATGACAGCATATTGTTCATTCAAAAACATCAGAATGAATAAGTAATAGGCTATTTTCTGCCATGGTTTTGAGCCTTTCTCAAGACACGCTCGGTTTTGATGGGCGTGCCGCACTGAAGACTTTTTTAGTAAACGCCCACGGCTAGGATTGGATAAGATTAGCATATTTAATGAGCTTCGGCTCCCTTCGGCTAAGTACACAAGGAATTGTTTTGAAAGCGGCAACCGGAATGATTCGTCCCTCAGGGCTCGCAAAATGTGTTTATCAAACAAACACAATGATTTATCTCTCATCCACCCGAGATTAATACTAGGCCTGTCGCGACTGGTCGATACAATCGTTTGTGTCGATGCTGTTAATTAGTCGACGTCAACATTTTTAGTCGACTCGGTAAGTTGGGTATGATATGAAATTGTATTAGTACCGGTTCTTTAAAAATGACAGCACTCTAATAAGAGCAGTTTTTCTTAATTTGCGTCGATGTGTGAAAGCAGGAGTGAGGACGTGTGTGTGAGCTCTCAGAACAGTCAAATATATACGCGCAGCTCAGGGAAAAGAAAGCAACAGAAAAGTGCGGCACGGCCAGGACGTGCTCGCGCGCGCTGCCGGACTCTGACACACGCCTTTCACTCAGACAGATTGCGACGCCAGTTTCGCGGATTATTGGGTTTGAATGGTAAAAAATCTGTAAAAATACACGTCCTGGCGAGTATTCGGGTAAACGTATACAGAGTTGAAAGAGAAATCGGGTGTTACAATGATTTTTGGTCCGTACAGCTCTTAAAGGGCGGACCTAATATTCTGTGTGAAGCAGGGCAGGGCAGGAAAATGCTGGCCAAGTGAGTTTTTAGGGTTTTTTAACCCTAAAACAATGATAAAACAATGAATAATAAGTTCTGTCATATTATTCAATTACTTTTACAGTTTTTTGCCATGGTATGGATTCAGTATCGGTATTGAGGTATTTTAGTCTGGTATCGTATCGAAGTCATAATTTTGGTATCGTGACAACACTATTCTATATAAAAAGTATTTGCTGATATTCTCTTTTTTTTGTTATGTTGGTTTACAAATTTGTACCTTTTTAAATTTTTATTCTTTTAGTTTTACATTTTGTCAAGGGCTTGTTTACATTTATACTGTTTTAAAATACACTACTGAAGGCCAACGTTGCAATGTTTAAGGAAAATTTTTGAAAATTATTGTGATAAATTAGTCGATAGATTAATCGATAATTTAGTTGATAGATTAATCGATATAAAAATAGTCGTTAGTGGCAGCCCTAATTAATACAAATTGTTATTTTACATTACTTGGCCCGCCCGATCGGTGGATATAAGTGCGAACCGTGCCACACACACACACACACAAACACACACACACACACACACACACACCAAGTACGTTACAGACAGCAAAAACTTCCGCGATTGTATTTTTCCTTCAAATATCAAGTCAAGAGAGTGAACAACGCAGATCCCCGGGACGTTGGGCTTTGCGAGCCCTGTGACAGAGGTAAGTTATGTTTAATTAGACATGTACATGGTGTAACATTGAATTTGATCTGTAACAATGCAATACTATCACATAAAAAGACATATTTTTTACTCACATTAGTGTGTTGCTTAATTCGTTCATGTAATCTCATCCTGTCTGCAAATCCAGTCTCTTGTTGACAAACGAATCCGGTGAAATGAACATCTGTGCAATGTCTTCCCCAAGTGAGCTGGATATTCATTAAAAATAAAGTTCAACTACACATTTCAAATATTTGAATCCGAAGGAAGCTTATGCAGTGACTGTGTTCTTCCACAACCAGGCACAGCGTAATATCTTGCTATCTGCGGCATGTTTATTGCTCGGTAGTGCTATCCATTTAGCTCCACGAGTCGGTGGGTGGGGCTACAGAATCAGGCGTCGTCTTCTTCTGTGGAGGCGGTGTTTCTGCATTCACTGACGTCAAGAGTCGACATATTCTGAGATCGAGCGTTTTCTGGGCCTGGTGTCAATAAAAGCTTTTCTTTGACTAACAAGGAAGTTTTCAGCTCTGAAACTTACAGGATATTCTTATATCACGATGAACTTTTATATATCAAAGGCTCAAGGGAGAGTTGATTTCTCAATTCATCACCCCTTTAAAGTCTACTCTGTTACAAAGTCAACGAATGGCTTTTTTCCTCGGGTAAAGCAAGGAGAACGACACCTTTACCTTAGACTGGGTAAACCCAGCCTGATCTGCCGGCGATTTGATTTCGCCCTGCAGCTCAGGCTGGACACGTTTGCGGGAACCAATCACAGACTGGCTTATCCACCTGGCGCGCTATTGGCGGGTTTAACACTACGACAGATAGAGAAGCGATGGGTCATTGCCAGTTGATCACGCCTCTTGTGGTCTGATTGGTGAAGGACTATCCAATTGCGTACAGAGTCATTTGAATTATGCTCGTTTATCACACCTCTTGTACAGTAGAAAATACATAGCAGACTCCCCAGACCAATGTTCAATCTTAAATTGAGCTTGATCTGGTGATAGCCAGACAACCTTTACCTGGCATTTAGGTAAAAAAGGTGACTTAATGGATTGCATTGGTCCTTTCTTGGAGGTGGAAAAAATAATTTTGTGATGACCTGCAGGATTTCTTGTCAAAAAGATTTAAAAACAACAAAAAAGACAAGAGTCGGCTGTTTTTGTCTAGCCTGGGCGTAACTCAGCCAACATGCCAAAAATAAACTGTTGTGGAGTGCAGCCTTACATGTTTAAACCAGAGTCAGACACAGATGGAGAAACTCAGCATGAGGTTGCAACTTTTAGACTGCACCTGGACGTTTCTGAATGGTTAGTGGATACATTTATGTAATGTTAGTTGTTGTGGAGTTACATTGATTCAGCTCATTGGCTAGCATGTACCGTCATGTTAATCTATAAATTGTTGTATATATAGGTGCTCGTGTCTGAATGTAAAAAATATAAAATAAATACTATACAATACATAATAAATGTGCGTTTTTGAATTACGCGTGGGCATTTTCGGGATAAAACTAACGACCCAGCTCTAGTCTCAGTACATTCAGAGACTATGGTAACTTTAGCCATATTAGCCGTACATCATTCTAGAAATTACATTTGCAAACTAGTATAAAAATATGTACAAAATATGAAGTACCATTTTTACATGTTCTGGAAATGAAGTTAGAGCACGAAGCGTTGGCATTGACCCATCCTTCAAAAACAACTTTTTCGTGAATCCAGCATTGTACTGACCCTTGTTGGTGAAGTAATCATGCATAAAATGATTTGCGCAAGTATATAACATTTTACCATCATTCTTCGGCATATTTCCTTAAAAAAGTGTCCTCAGTGGCTCGGATGCCGGGAGTCTATGGAGACTCCAACAACAGACATCAAGGTACATCCAACAACAGAACATTTGTAATGTTTTTGCCGCAGACATAATACTCTAGCCAAGATACAGCGAGTAAACAGAAATGGCGGCCTCTGTGTCTATGCTAAAAGGTCAGATCATCAACAGTCATGGGTGGGGTTTCCCTACTCTTATGTAGGAGTAGGGGGAATATGAAACAGCGCGTTATGAGAGATTGATAATGATTGATGGGGATTATTAAAAAAAAGTATTGGGTGGATTTTTACCATTATAGGCTGATTGTTTACACGCACTGTGGATACATATCTGTGTTCAAACACCTTATAAAATACATTTAGCATAATAGGTCCCCTTTAAGTGTTATTTACTTGTTTTATTTTATATGCAATTCATATAAAGAGCATTGGAATTATCAGTCAGGCACTTGTGCCTCTAGTTGCTCATATGAGTCTCTGTTTTGTCTGAGAAATCAGAGAATGGCAGAGCTAAAGTTTTATTTCAAACAGCATTAGTAACAATTTTCACCTGACATCCAGTAGCCTCCTTTTGCATCTTTCTTCCTAAGACATCAATTTTGGAATTTAAATCCCAACTGTGTTTGAAATACATGTTCTGTGGCTCTATGAGTGTAATCCTTCAAATTAGCATCCAGCATATTTGTGCTTTACTACCTGCAGCTCTAATATGGTTCTGCAAAAGTTAGATATCTTGTGATCAGAAGAAGCTGACAGAAGAAGGAAATTTAATAAGAAGCAGAGGGAGAGCGAGACTCAAGCTTCTCATGAGGAAATGGATCTAAAGGATTGGCCTGAAAACATTGATTTCGGCGCAGTCTTAATCTCAGAGAGCAGAGAAAGAGAGAAAAAAGTGATGGCCGGAGAAAGAAACTATATGGCCTTTGAACAAAACCTGGATGAATGAAAAGCTTCATAGCGAGAGAGGACAGAGAGTCAGAGCATACTGCGGCAATACATATAGTAGCCTTCCAAGAGGCTCTTTTTATTTTATATTTCCTGGGTGAACCTTTAAGCCTCCAACAGAGATGACTGGTTTAGCAGCTGGGTTTAAAATGCTAAACTAGTCTTCAAACCAGTGGAGAACTTTACGAAAGAGAACGTGAGAAAATCTAGGACTTGACATCCAGTACATTTTGGACCAATCAATGAAATCTACAATCTACAAATCAGTAACTACAAAGTGCGTTTTTATTTATTTATTTACTTTTACTTTATTTAATTATTTATTTTGTGAGAAAACTTGGCTAAACTGAATGATAAAAAAAAAAATATATATATATATATATATATATAAATAAATATATATATATATATATATATATATATATATATATATATATATATATATATATATATATATATATATATATATATATATATATATATTATAAAAAGTAACTAGGCCTACTTAAGTGTGTCTCTGATATGACACACTCTCTATTCATAACTACACTACCCATCATGCTCACACTTACTGTACCACAACAACTCCCGCAAAGCATGCACACCCTAAATATAAAGAATAATTTTTATTTTATTTTATTTAACCTTTATTTAACCAGGAAAAGTCCCATTGAGTTACTGTAACTCTTCTGCCAGGGAGTCCTGGCCAAGACTGGCGGCCAAAAGAAAAATAATATATATATATATACATAAAAGACAGGACAGATTACATACTACACCACAAATCTCTATACATACACTATACATACTACAACACAAACAAGTCATTATACTTAACGTAAGCAAATACAAACATACAATTGTAAAAGGCACCTAAAAGCAATTGCACTGTTCAGTCAGAGTTGACTTTAAAAGGTTTTTAAAAGTATTAATAGATTGAAGTGATTCTAGATTTAAGGTGTTTTAGAGTTCATTCCAGACATTTGGTGCATACTGAAGATTGAAATTGTATTGTTTAATGTTATGTTTATTTAGTATTATTATGTTTTATTCTTTTCATAATTATTTGTATAATGTATTTTGTAAAGTCCGGCTGTGTCTGTACATGTGTCCCAAGGAGAGAAATAGGATGAGCTATATTTGTTACAGGAATGAGCATACATATAGCACGTTTCCACTGATGCATACAGTAGCATGCATTTGTTCCATGATGTATTGGCAACTGATTCTTTATAAGGAAAGTGGATTGTGCAACATATGTAAGCATGAAGTATACGCTCTATTTCAAACATAGGACGCATGTTTCTGTACCTACTAAGGAAATCTCTTCCTAGTGAGTTCCTCTGTTAGTAGTACATAACATCCAAATTGAGTGTACTGCCGCAGAGACAGGAGCCAGGCAGGGACGTGACAACAACAGCAGCGGAAAGGAGTCGACGATGAGATAGAGGAAAAGGGACAGGGGGAGGATGGAGAAGGGAGAGGGTAGAGAAAAGGAGGAATGGAGAAACATACAGCTGGCATGAGACAATAACTTTTCTTTGTCTCTACTATGTCTGACATATAAAAATAATAAAAAAGAGATCTCTTGGCAAATGACTGATATTCGGTCCTGTGATTCAATCATAACGGGGACAAAGCTGAATTTTCAGATCAACACATATGATGAGAATGCTTTTTTTCCAAGTTCTGTTCTTGTTGATGGAATAATTAATAGTATTTTCTTTGACGACCTTGTCCTGTAAACAATATTTTGGTAAATAAGCAAATTTGAAATATAGATGGGTAATTTACCCATTAGTGCTTTAAAAATAAAAATCAATAAATGAAATTTCCTTCTGAGGGAGAGGGAGGACCATTGTACAGTTTCATACAGAGTGCAGTGTGAGTCCTAGCTGCTGCACCTGTAATGAAACGTAAGGCTTAGTACGTGATATAGTACATCTAGTTTTTTTTATTTTTTATAAAAATGAAGTAGAGTGCATATAAATTAGTTCACCATAATCCAAAACTGATAAGAATGTGCTCTGCACCAATCTTTTCCTTGCTGAATAAGGAAAGCACTCCTTTAATCTAAAATAAAAACCAAACTTGGGTCTGAGTTTTTTTTAAAGGCTCTCAATATGGACCCCGAAAGACAATTTCAATTTTGTGTTTCATAAGTGTTTCAATTGTGGCTGTTAATTTAACGTGTTTATTTGGTGCGATTAATTTTAATCACTTGACAGGGCTTGTCACAAGTGCACGTTGGATAAAAGTGTCTTCCAAATGCATAATATAGGCCCATACATTTTTTTCTTAATGGGTAAGCTTTCTATTTATCAGTAAATTAATTAAAGGCACAATATGAAAGATTTTTGGATTCAAATATCCAAAAACCACAACAAAAACCAGAACAATGTTATATATTTTGCTTAGATTATCTAAAATGTTTCTGAGAATGTTTAAATCCAGAAAAATAAGCAATTTTAACCAGGGCACGGACCATATCAATGACATACCCTCATTAATCTCAATTTCCAGTTTTATTTCATAGAAACCCTGGAAACACCAAAAACGCATTAATATATTACGTGTTTTATTAGACAGGTGAGCAACTGTTTGGATACATTCATACATATAGTTAGTCTTATTGTTTAAATCTAGTTTTCTTGATTTACTGCGAGTACCATGTTTTACCATGCCTATCGATCTTACTGCAGTGTGCAAGTGTCTCATAGTAGCCGCCGATCGAACGCACAGAGTAGCATTAGAACAGAACTTTCAACACACTCAAATGTATCTAATATGATAAAACAGCGCTGTGTTACCCCACATACACATGACCGGAAGAAGCGGAAGCGGTCTTCTGAGGCATAAAAAAAGCTCAGCGAAATCAAGGCGTCATCAAGCTATGCCTTTGTTTTGAAAAAGCAACCTCTAGTGCCAAAAAATTACATATTGTGGCTTTAAATAAATAAGAAAGCAATGTGCATTAAAAAGCACATCAGATATCATAGTGTAAGTTAAACAAGTTAACACATTACTTTATGTGGAACGTGTCATTCTCAACACTGGACACCAACATGTGCGTTGACTACACGGACACAGAGCAGGTGAGCTTCACCATCTCTTGACTTTCAGCATGTGTGTTTGTGCTCAGTAAACAGCTTAACCGGCGCTGGCCTGAGATATAAATATTTCCACAGGATTCCTGTGTTTGTTTAGTATGATTTTTCATATTCTCTTCCACACCTTCACCTGCTTCTGTAAGACACCCTGCTGCTCTCTGATATTCACTCTGGACTCTTTCATTGGATCAGCCAAATAAAAACATTGGAAATGTTTGACAGCTTTCTGTGAACCAGTGCAAATGGCGCCTGCCATCTGCGCTGGATTCCCCAACAAAAGGAGGGATTTGCTTCATGAACAAGGCTGCAAAATACCAGCAAATCAGAGTATTATGGGAACTAAGAGCATTAACTGGTGGGAGGTTAGGAAGTGTGTTCCTGGCAGACATGCGGCCACCCAGACGGTCACAGGAATCACACCTGCATGCGTGCACACATGTGCACGTGGAGCTCAGTGGGACTGGCTCCATGATCTGGGCTCCTGTCTGGCTGCTTCAGAAGCTTCTAATCCCTCTTTTCTCCTGCCAAACACTGGAGCATCTCGACAGCTGCAGGCGTGCCAGAAAGTCCAGTGCTGAAGAGATGGCAGGCTGTCTGAGGTCAGGCTAGCTGGGCGACTCATCCTTTAGAGAGTGCCAAGACACTGCAGCTGCCCAGGGATTCTATTGTGGAAACAATGTCTCTCTGTTTGCATTCGGTTCAGCGATAAAGGTGTATTTTTCAGCAATAGCTTTTGATTAATGTAAACTGTGGTGAAAAGTGTATATGCTAAATTCTTCCGATATTTGGAATGTTTTGAATATCTTTGTTGTTATTTATGTATATTAATTTACCCTCACAAATAAACAACCTAATGTAAATTAGTTCTATAACTTAGAACTAAAGTTTTTATACTGTAGTGATTATGTTCAGTTTTGTTTTAGTTCCTGTTGGCCCTTTGTATATGTGAATCAGGCACGTGCACAGGTAGGGCTCAACCTGTTACACTCCGAACAAGTGCCTTTTTTTTTTGGTAGTGGTGTTTTTCTTCTTCAATAAATCAATGCTATTGGTCACCCTTTACGTCAATCTGTGTGTTTTACAAATATTTAGCGAAAAAGAGCTTGTGACAATCTTGTTGGACCCTCAAACTGTCAGTAAACCTCATAACTCCACCCCCTATAACGTGACTGAATGAACTGAATGAACGAAGTCTTGCAAGGGTAAATAAAGATCTTGTTGTTTGATTATGTACAGCATTTTCTGTATGCAAGAAACGTTATGTCTATAAAGGCTCATATTTTATGTATTTAAGGGTCTGAGACATGTGGGACCGGAGAGAGAAGAGTAGCATTTACCCTCTAGTCATAGCCAATAGCCTGTGCATACAGTAGCATTTCATCTTTTATAAAATTAGATTTTGGCCAAAATGTATTTTACAACAGGAAAAAACGAAGCACCCATATACAACACACTTTGTAACCTGTTGATGAAAACGTATGATGCCGCCGTTTTAATGACTGCACATTTGCACACGTTCGCTGACCAAAACTTGAAAACTTGACTTTTGACTTTTTGTAAGTAATACAACGACATGTAATTGGTTTTTACCATCGGGAAATCATAAATAAGCACAGGTGCACCCCTGTTTCGTACACAAAGCAACTAAGTGATCCTTGTCACCTAGGTAAAATATATTTGTTTTTTGATTTATGATTGCTGATACACTTAATTTATTAACATTTAATGATATTATGGCCGCATGTTTCATTCATGTTTGCACTGTTAATATGCACATATTTGCTAGCTAGCTAATTTTTGAATCTTGTATTCTATACTCTCCGCTCGTCTTCACATAATAATGTTGTCGTACATTAACTGCAAATAGGCTGCCTTTTTCACTTTCGGCCTTTTGCCGAACTCGCTCTACTCCCTTTTCCCATCATATAGAAGATCGAAAAGGCATTTTCTTTAAAAATGAAGAAAATATTAAAAAAGTAGAAATGAAACGTCTAACGTGTTTAATAATAAAGTGTTAGGGGTAGATGAACAGACAGTTGCCCTTGGGATGCCCCTTTTCAGTTTCAGCACATGCCCCTCACAAGGTCTGTGCAAGGCCCTGATGTGAATAAAAGCCTAAATTCAATCTGTTCACCAAATAAAGTGATCGATTCGTATGGATTCATTTTAAGATCTCTTTACGAAGTGTCAAATTGGTATTTGTGTAGACTGTCAATGGAGGGACAGGAATCTTTCAGACTTCATTAAACATATCTTCATTTGTGTTTTAAAAATGAACGGAAGTCTTTTGGGTTTGGAACAATGACAATTTTTTTTTTGGGTGAACTACCCCCTTAACAGAAAGAACAGCATCGATTTAAAATATAAATCTTTTGTAACATTACATAATGTCTTTATTAAATCAATTTAATGCATCCTTGCTGAATCAAAGTTAATTTCTTAAAAAAAAGGGAAAAATTGTTCTTAGTGACCCCAAACTTTTGAACAGATATTATTAGTATATTATTTAAAATATCTAAAAATATTGTACATATATAATTTGTATTATAGACACATTTTCCATTTGGTTGAGGTGGGAAAAGAGATTTAAGATTCTTCTTTTTATTCTCCATTACATGTCCATCAATACACCTTTTCTTGTTATTCACAATTTTTTTTAAATAAAAATGTATTAAATTGAATTTGAAGAGCCTTCTCACAGGAAAGGGAAAAATGTATTTCATGCTTCAGTGGCTTGCTGAATTACAAATTACAATTTACATGGCTGTTCTGTAACTCATGGTGCTCGGATTCAATTAACGTGGCAAATGTCATTAATGGAATGCATTGTCATTTTCCCTCTTGAGATTTTTTTCTGAAGATTTTCACACTTTTGTAAAGATGAAAAGAGGTCTCTGTGGGAAACCTATGCAATATAACTATCATTGAGGACATGTATTTACCAAAGAATCCCTGTTTTATGATGCTGTAATTCATGGACCCTCTTCATGGTTTATTCATTCCGTCTGTCTGGTTTCATCTTAAGTATGTTGCCAACTCTCTAACTAAAAACCCACCAAAGCACACCACATGAATTATTACATTCTTACATGAATTACATTCTTAGAAGAGTTTTTCCAGAGTAAATCAAAAGCCAATTGTAGGAAGGCCTGTAGTTGTTGAAAAAGGTGTCTTTCCTAATGACTAATTATTCATATAAAACGATACAAATGCTTAATTGGCAGCATCAATGACTTTAAAGTGGTGATGTTCTGGCTTGAACCAAAAATCTGTGTAAAAGATGTATAGGTGTTTGATTGAAATAAATCATGATCTTCCTTTCTGCTGCAAAGAGTTCTGATATCTAAAGGGACAATATATATATATATATATATATGCATATGAGCCATATGATAATAACAAGTAAAAACAAATTAATTAGAAAGTCTTCCAAACAAATAAAAACAGGTCTTGACCTTGTCATTAACATCTGCTATGAATCACTGTGACATTTCGCGGCGTCTGATACTTCTGCAGAACTACAGTTTACCAATCAAGCAAATAATTACCACTTATGATGAATGTTGAAGACACATTCGCCTGGCACTCAATTTCCACTCTGAAATGAGCCCCCTGAATTAAAGCAAAGCCCTGTTGTACTTTGATCTCTCAATAATTCATTGTCTCATCTATGAAGCACAAAATAATTGTACTTCAGAGGAGAGATTAGAGAGTGTGAGGGAACACTAGTCAGAAGGTTAATTCCAGTCCGAACCATCACGTCCAATGCTTTGCTCTTTGATGATGATGCATCTGTCTCTCCGATGGATAGCTGCTCTCTTGGTGACATTAGTATTCAGGATTAGAATGGGATGTGTGTGTGTTGGTGAATGTGTGTGCATCGATGTGCATGATCGAAATACTCATGGGAAGGGAGAAAAAAACTGTCACGTTCAGCATCAGTTCAAGGGCAAAGTAGCCTATAGAGAAAATGGCAGCAAAGACATTATCAGTCAATCACACCATAGACACATCATGCAGAGAGGTGTGCATTTTAAGTGTGCCACATTTTACTATATATCTTAAAGCTTCTGCTAAGAAAAAAAAGGACTTGATTACAATGTACACATCACTCGACGAGGCAATAAGGCAAAGACATCTATTAAATTAATATAAATATTGAAGTCCTCTGTAGTCACTTTTACTTCATGCTTGACCAATCAGAACCACCATCGAGCTGTGTAATAAGTACATCTTTTTAGAATTTGGAATGAACTTACCTGCTAGGCCCTCTGCTGAAAACGCCTTGCTGTGAGTGCTTGAGAGCGTTTTGGCAGCGCAGGTTCTTTTTTTTTCAGTTGAGACTCTTTGCTTGTTATGATACTGAACATCAGCAGAAGTGTTACTAGTATCTCATTTCACATGATGTTTCTGTATTGATTCTATATAAAAATGCCGATATAATGTAAAGTATTTGCTCTGGCTCTTGTTTTAAATTATTTTGTTCCGTTATTATGCTTGTTGTTTTCATCTGTCGCCGTTGTACAAGCAGAATGTGGCGGTTGGTCAGTGTTGTATTTGTCCCGCCCCTACTCCACTCTGATTGGACGGCTGGGTGAAAAGTGACAGTGATGAGCGCTGGATTTTACTCAAAGTTGAAAATTCTTCAACTCTCGGTGACCAGTAAAAAACGTGTATATGCCAGCCAGCTGCGTGAAAAAAACCCTTTGGTGGACACACAGCCTTATGCTGCGTTCACACCAAACGTGAATAGAGCGTCAAAATCGCGTCTACCGCATCTAGTTGGATGCTTGAACATTTTGCATCCATTGGCGCGTCCACAGTGAATTGACCTATCGGTAAGCCCCGCCCCCCTTAGTTACTGTTGCTAACTCGAACAAACAAACGGAGTATCTTACAATGACAGCTGTCGGTGTGAAAACCTTATCCCAAGATGTTTTTGGACACAGAATGTAGCGTATATCCCGTCTGAGTGATTGCCAAACTTTACTGATGGTTTATCAAGTTTATTATGTCCTTTTTCACTCCAAAAAAATAATTGTAAGTGCTGAACAAACAAGCATAAGAAGTGCGCATTAACGTCTCATTCACAAACTATCTCTCTCCGTTGCATTACCATTGACATACACAGCAAATTACACAAAAACACTCACACAACTAACAGTAAACAAACATATACACAGACCGTATGACATCGAAGGTGCAGTTAATAACTGGTAAACTTTGTATCGGAAAACAACTCCGATAAACTGCGTGCGAGCTCTCCCTTTCACTAGCCGTAGACTATAATACCCATCAAAATAGGAGTCCTCCTTAGTAGGACAGATAATGTAGACCTTAAACGTATCTAAAATTAAATAAATTTACATATAACCAGCTTAATATGGAGAGGCACTGAAATGTAGACCTTCATGTTTTTGATCTACAGTGTTATGACGTGAGAACAGTTAGTTATTTTGGTTTGTATGTTAGCAGGGGCTTTAATCGTAACTTAACGAGAGTATGACAAACAGAAAATCCTCTCAGAATCCTAATCCTCTCTTACCTCGGCTCGCATTCAAGTGCCGCCCGCTCAAATCCCGCCTCCTTCAATTTGATTGGATATCGTAAACATTTTGACATTGACGAACGCTTTTACACCACTGAGACACTGGGACTGAGCAGGCTATAGATTAGAGTTTTGCATGGAGTTTTGCCTCAAGTGGGCTGCACGGGCCATTCGTCTGGGCTGACGGAAGGATATAGGCTACGTAGTTTTACTATAATTTATTCTTCATATATTTACAGGGTGAAAAGTGACAGTGATGAGCGCTGAGCTTTACTCATAGTTGAACATTCTTCAACTCTCGGCGACCAGTTAAAAATGCTGAACGCTCAGCGCTTGAGCGTGAAATACTCGCTCAGTGCCTGGTTATGCTCATGGCGTTCTAAAAACGCAGCGCTCCCATTGAAAACAATTGAATACGCCAGCCAGCTGCGTGAAAAAACTTTTGGTGGACACGCGGCCTTAGAGCCAGGTTCACCCTGGAAGCGAGACACAGGAAAAGACTTGGGCGCAATCATCAAACAAACTATTCGTTTAGCGCAAGTTTACGTACAAAAACAATGGGTCACCCCTTATGGAGTCATCCGGTTTCATAAGGGACCATTGCAGTTAAAAACATACAATGCAGGACAGTGGAATGGAAAAAAGAGAGAGATGCATTTTTTAAAAGTAAAAAAAACATGACAGTTTAGCACATATTTACATAGAAAAACAATGGAAAGCAGCACAATGAAGTGCATAAACACATTCTGTGATTGGCCCCTAAGATTCACCCATGCATGTGTGTGTGTCCATTGCCATTTGTGAGGAGAGTAAATGATCTGTACATTTTCGATTTATTTTCATTCAAGTATTTTCTCTCGTTAGTAAAAAAGTGCTGATATGAATTCAGCCACAACACGCTCCCAGCCGACTGGCACTCTTGCAAATGACTGGTTTGCAACAAAGTGCACCAATTAGAGCGTTTCTGATACTACGGGAGGAACATAAATTCCGCATTTGCCACAAGTGAGCTTGTTATAGGAGTTAATGATGAATTAATATTCAACTTTATGCATTATACTTTTAGTTTTTTAGCGTGAAGCTCTCCCAGGTGTTTTTGTCAGTTACTAAACATTGGCATCTGATTTGAAAGTCAAATCACACTGCAGATTTTATAGGGTTCCTCTTCCCCTTCCTTTTACTTTAAAAAAACTAAAAAATCTTGTATTGCCACTGGCAAATGTAATAAAAAACAGGAAACAAGCTCAATCTCTTTATATATAGTGAATGTATAGCCTATATATTTTGACATTAACAACTTTACACCTTATTGAAACTTTATAACCTTTAGTTTGGCAGCTATAGTGATATAATGTTGAATCATTCCAACAGTGAGTCTAATTACGGCATTTTCAGTTCTCAGTACTACAGCGTGGGTGTGTAGGAGACACTCAGCGTATCTGTGTTTTTCCGGACCCACTTGCTCCAGTGCATTGGAATTGCTTTCCTGAGTCACCTGTATATCTGCGCAGCCGTCTGAACTGTAAAAACCTGTTTATTTGAGGGCTGCACTCAGCTAGATTGCATTTCTCCCCTTTAGTATCCCAAACCCTATATCACCAAGCATATAAAAAACAAAACAAAAAAAAAACCCTTTTGTTACTTGTATTTGCTGTTTTTTTGTATAATATTCTGGATGCTACTTTACTGGGTAATAAATGAACTTCTGCTACTGGGATCTTGGCCTGTAAAAACAAACAAACACAAATAAAGCACGGCCAAACACCTGAGACCACTTTTAAAATAGGTTCTATTTTACTTTTTTCTAATTTAATACATTTTATACACTTGTATAGTCAGTGTTGGGAAGGTTACTTTGGAAATGTAATACGTTGCAGATTACAAGTTACCCTATTTAAACTGTAATAAGTAGTGTAACTATTTCAATTACTTTATTAAAGTGATTACATTTGATTACTTTTCTAAATTTCTAACAAATGTTTTCAATTGTTAATCATTTTCAAACATTTAAACAAGGCAAGCAGGGTTAACCTCTAAATAACAGAGATAGTTATATTTTGTTATTTTTATGTTATATTTAAAAACATAATTCTAGATCATTATACTATCATAAAAAACATATTTTTCTTCTTACTGAAATCTGCATACTATTCTTTTTACCACTATGTGTGTATGAAGGGAAAACATTATACCATATGAAACCTAATATTGATTTCTCATTAAAAGAAGCAAGAATAGATTCTAGTTTCCGACTGCAGACTGCCCCAGTGTAGCTGTCTTAACATGCATGGTATTGTTAGGGCCCGAGCACCGATGGTGTGAGGACCCTATTGTAATTGCTCGGCCTATCATTCTTCTTCTCCGAAATGAATCGCATTTTTGAGGGCCTGACGATGCTTGAAAACTCATGAAACTTTGCACAGGCGATGGAAGTGGCCAATTTTACATCTGATATGGGTTTCAGAATTAGGTGTGGCAAAATTGCTCGATAGCACCACCTACCACCTACCAATAGCGCCCCTCCCGCTACGTTTCATGTACAGGTATGAAATTCGGTAGACACTTGTAACAGCCCAATACCTACAAAAAAGTTTCCTGGTGCAAAACCAGAAAACCAACAGGAAGTCAGTTATTTTGAGTTTTCTTTGCAAAATTGTTGCAAATTTTGCCATTTCCAGACGTTGTACTTTAACAAACTCCTACTAGAGATTTAATCAGATCAACATCATATTTGCACAGTCTAGTCTAAAGGCCTTGGCAAAGTTAAATTGAGAAGATTTTCAGTTTTCGCTGTGTCAGTGGCGGCCTGACAAAGTCTGATGTTTCGCCATGAAACAGGAAGCTGTTGTACATCAGGCATACAATGGCCAATCTGCCCTAAGCTTCACATGTTTGATAAGAGTCCTTGCCTGAATGCATTTACATGCTAACATTCAGTTAGTCATAGCGCCACCTGCTGGCAACAGGAAATGGCTTGCTTTACACTGTAATTCACTCCTTGAAACACATTTAAATATACCATGAAGTGCCAAACACGTTAGAAACATGTTAAATCATGCAACACTCGACTATAAGCACTGTCATGGAAATTCTCAATACGAATATCTGACCTCATTACGGACAATTCAAAACAACTCCCAGTTGTTAATATAATACTACAGTATCTCGAGATAATTCCCTTCTCATATTCTTCTAATACAATTCAATACTTTGAGGTAATTCCCCTCCCGAAATAAGGTGACGGCGTCCCGTCGAGAAGCTACTATCGCTACCTCAAACACACATGAGCACACAGGCCTTTAGCATCTATACATTCTCACCGTCTTCTCAGGTGTACGCTGGTCTCTGCAGGATCCTTAATACTAACGTATTACAGCCTCACCCCGAGAATGGCTCTATAGTCTTCCAACACTTCCACTGTCTCTGCTGCAGGCACGTGCAGAGGGGGGGGCTTTGGGTGCTCGAGCCCCTGCCCTTTTTCACAATGAATCAAAAGTGCCCCTCTCAGACAAATATCAACGATAATATCGTGGTCAATAAAACTAAATAAATGTGATTATTATAACATGACATTGATGACAATGTATACAATAGTAACGAACGGCTCAAAAGTCGGACAATTTCTGTTGAGGCGTTGCCATAACGCGTTGCTATGGGTCGCGTGCGTTTTGATTGATTGCTGATTTTCCTCTGATCGGAAGCGGCTCTCGAGCCAAATATGGTCCTTTCAGAGAGTGTGTGGCCTTACGGGAAAAAAAGTAAACCAATATTTTTTTTCATCCATAATCAGAGCTAATGTGTTGAATTACAAATCTATATATTATATATTTTAAAGTATTACACAATTCACCAATGCCCGTTTGTCATGTATATACACCAACCAATCGTGATCTTAAAGCAAGTTCAAATTCCATTGGGCGATGTGAAACGGTAATTTTCTGTTCTTATTCATAAATCGGTTGAAAATTACATGGACAGACGAACTAACGTTTCGGGCTTTCGGTACGGTGCGCGCGTGTACCGAACGGTTATGAATGCAATCTATAACAGTTAACGTCGCGGAACACACTTCAATCCGAGTTCCCACACGAACATATTAAGTATTCAGTCCATTTTATCACGAAATTCAAACGATAAATGCCGTTTTAACGCTCTGTTATGTGACGTGACAGATTGACGCGTATCAGTTCAACTAAAAGCGGCAGCGCGAGTGAACGCGATCATCTCTTCCTAAAGGAATTAATATCGAAAGGTATGTTGAGGATACATTACAACTTACTGAAACGTATCATATGTCGTGTAATCACTCCATCTGTGTTTCAACCGCGAAAAGACAATAAAACAGCTTGTAAACAATGTCATGTAGAATCACATTTACCTCAGAAGTCATTCAGTGTCCACAGCTGTGAGTTCACTAGAGAGATTAACTCTTTCACTGAATACATGCACTATATTAGCCTATATATTCGTTATATTAGCCTATATATATTCATTATATACCACTTAGCCTGTAGTGATGTCTTGTTTATTTAATGTATGTTTAAATAAACCTGTCATGAAAATTACAGCCACTAAATGATTATATTTCAACAACGAGTTGGAGAAAAAATTATAATAATTAGATTTAGATATTAATGCAAAAACTGCCTTATGTGAAGCTTATGAGTGTTGATTATTATATCTAAAAATAAATAGCAAATTAATTTATGCTAATAGTTTGGGCTCTGTTGTTAATCTTTAATAGCAATATGTAAGGGCTCCCTATATAGTTTACAGCATTATCTTTAAGAAACTTTTAGTTATAACTGAATTAATTTAAGGACAGACACAATTTTTTTTTAATTAAACCACTGTTGAATAAAAATTAATAAAAAGCAATTTTGTAAAACTGCTGTACCGAATCCGTACCGAACCGTGACTTCAAGTTTTGTGTACCGTCACACCCCTAATATATACATATATATATTTACATATTGCCCCTTTTTTACATTTGAGCCCCTGCCTCTGAAGAACTCTCTGCACGGCCCTGCTCTGCTGTGATCTTTTGAGCGTAGAATCTTTAGTACTTCTATTCCTCAGCTGCGCAGCGTATATACCTGACACCACTCCAAAGTTCCTGGAGTGAAATTAAGTTTTATTCACGGTCGAGAGATCTCTGGTGTCACTCAAGCCTTCTTCACTGTGATTAGTTCTGGTGATTGGTTTATAATGATCTAAGGTAATCATATGACTGTTTTATTTGTGTTAAGCACCTTTTTGGGTAAGTCTACATGGTCTTTGACCAGAACATAGTTTGTGTTTTTCTGTAGTTTCATATTAAATAACCATTTTACCACTTCTGAGGCCATTATATAAAATATTTATATCACAGCACAAATGTATGTGATTAACACCACGAAAAAGGAAGTTGTTGTAACGCAGACAATGTCCAATCTGCTCCAGACTTCACATGTTTGATAATAGTTCTGACCTGAAGACATCTACATGGCAATATTCAGTTATATTGAATATATTGAAATACGGAGCGCATCGAATTAGCGAGTGGAATCATGATTCGGATCGCGTGTCAAACCGCCAAACTGCTGAAATCATGTGACTTTGGCACTCTGAACCGCTGATTCGAAAATCAGGAAAAACCAGGATGCTTCAATAGCGGCGTTCAGCTCTTCTACATTGGTCAGTCTCATGTCTCTCATCTTTCTCTTGGCAATGCCCCATAGGGTCAGGTGCTGGCCAATCAAGCACAGTAATCCCATGGTCATTGAACTAGGTTTTGGTGCTTTTTGGCAGTGTGGGCAGATGCCAAGTCCTGCTGGAAAATGAAGTCAGCATCTCCATAAAGCTTGTCTTCTGAAGGAAGCATGAAGTGCTCTAAAATGTCCTGGTAGACAAGTGCGTTGACTCTGGACTTAAAGCACAGTGGACCAACACCAGCCAATGACATGGCTCCCCAAACCAACACAGACTTTGGAAACTTCACACTGGACTTTAAGCATCTTGGACTGTGTGCCTCTCCATCCTTCCTCCAGACTCTGGGACCTTGGTTTCCAAATGAGATGCAAAATTTGCTCTCATCAGAAGAGAGGACTGGACCACCGAGCAACAGACCAGTTCTTTATTTCTTTAGCCCAGGAAAGACGCTTCTGACGACATTTGAAGCCCATGTCCAGGATCTGTCTGTGTGTGGTGGCTCTTGATGCAGTAACACCAGCCTCAGTCCACTCCTTGTGAAGCTCCCCCACACTTTTGAATGGCCTTTACCTGACAACCTTCTCCAGGCTGCGGTCATCCCTGCGTTTCCCTTCCACTTAACTTTCTATTAATGTGCTTTGATACAGCACTTTGAGAACATCCGACTTCTTTTGCAATTTCCTTTTGAGGCTTTCCCTTCTTGTGGAAGGTGTCAATGATGTTTTTCTGCACAACTGTCAGGTCAGCAGTCTTCCCCATGATTGACTGAGACTGAGAGACAATTCAAAGGCTCAGGAACCCTTTGCAGATGTTTTGGATAAATTAGCTGATTAGAGTGGGACACTTTGAGCCTACAATACTGAATCTTTTCACAATTTTCAAATTTTCTGAGATTTAGATTTTGGGGCTTTCATAAGCTGTAAGCCATAATCATCAAAATTATAACAAATAAAGGCTTGAAATATCTCACTTTGCATGCAATGAGTCTAATATATTAGTTTCACCTTTTAAGTTTAAAATTACTGAAATAAATGAACTTTTCCATGACATTCTAATTTATTGACATGCACCTGCATACTCTCTGAATGACAGGAGGCATCATACACATCAAAAACAGACAAAGCAACAAATTAATATTATTCGATGTAACCCTTTTGTAATCGTTAACATTTTTTTCTGTAACTATAACTGATTACAGTTACGTTTATTTTGTAATTAAATTATGTGACTGGGAGGGACATTACATTGATCATTTCTACATTTATATCTTATTGGGACATGAAAACAACATACTAACAAGTTTACATGCAGTTTCTCAAATCTGCTGCTTTGATTAGTGACCTGGCACAGAAACGTAGAATCGTACATCTCCTTGTTTAATTTTTTTCCAAACTTTCTGTTTATTTCCCCTTTTTAAATTAGATTCTGGAGCTCAGATTGAACTTTTGGACCAAGCTAATTATACCATCAGTGCTGCATATGAATAAGCTTTGCTTACATAACTGCATTACTCCTGATTCAAAGCTCTAGTCATTCCCACAAGATTTATATGTATATATATGACATTTTCCTGAAATATTCATCCAACATGGCAGTTCCAATAACATTTGTGCTTCTTTATGCATCTCTATCCATTCGCTACGGCTAAACGTGGTGACCCCAGATGTGAGGGAGAGCAGCTATGCGCCTGTCTGGCAGTGTATTCAGTCTCATAAGTGACAGGATGAGGAACATTTCTCTAATGATGGCACTTTGGCACAGATCCCGGGCTCATATGGATGAAGTGGCCTCACTCACTCACTCACTCTCTCATGCTTTCTGAGCCTGTACACTCCTGGTCCTTTTGATTTGTGACTCAATTAGCTTGCTTCTGTTCACAGCCATGTTCAGAGATGAATGATGGCGCTAACATGCTAGCTGCTGCAATCTCTGTACGTTCCCACCCCCTTGTCGACAGCATATGAAAAATGGGTGGAACATGTGATTTGTAATTATGAGAAACCTCCTGAAATAAAACGGAGGGGTAGCAATAGCAAGATGTTGCGGGCGTCTGTGAGGTAGTTAGCGCCGTGTTAGCACGTCCTTCAGCAAGGTCCTTTGTGAATGAGTCCTTTCAACTTCACAAAAGTCTAATTAAAACTCCTCTGCAGACCAAATGAGCAAAGCCATTATTGAAAGTGATTATTTGCCTTCAGTATCACTTCTGGCAGGTGTTTTATTGCTCAAGCTCGGACAGGTATGCTAGGCTAACGACCGTGACATTGATGTGACATTGATGCTAATATATTAGCGCACCTCCACCTAGGCCTACTTCTGCAACAGTAGCCTTGTTTGGAATGAATATCATGAATGTTTTGACTGTTAATTCGGACTATTTTCATGCCATAAACAGGTTTATTGTGCACACATTCTGCAATACTAGCTTTGGAAGGAAAGATTCAGCTAAAAATGGAAAAAGTACATTCAAATCTCAGGTGTTCTGATATACCTCGAGACCACTGACACATTTACATTGTTCCAGACGGCGTTTTGACAGGCTGAGCTGCTGTCTTGAGCTCTGAGGCTTTGTAGTCTGGTAAACAAAACCTGTTAGCAGGAGCGTGTGTATTTGTGTGCGGCTTCACTGGTGTCTGTTCACCCATGTCTCAGGGCAGCGGTGGTGTAACCTTACTGATGACAGTCAGTGCAATGTGATGATGTGATTTCAAAGGACAGAGCGTCTCTCTCTCTCTCTTACTCTCATAAGATAGGGAGAAGTCAGTCAGCTTGAACTAATAAAAGTACTATTGTACACAGAAATATGTGATAGCTTTTAAATGTATATTATTGTTAAATATGTGCTTAAGTAGGGGAGCGCGGGGCACAACCTAATGCGGGGTTAGTTGTAACGCGCATGTTTTAACCCTTTCCACACATGCCAGAATGACGAAACTTAGTGTATTTACTAGTTGCCATATCAACATTATTTAGAGAAAATTAGCGCCAAAATTAAAAAATCTCTCGAAGACATCACTGAACATGTATTTAACCATAGCAAAAGTAAATTTCTTACTTAAGTTTAGTTTTCATCTCTGTTTTTTGTGTTTATCTAAAATAAGACAAATCCGATATTATTTTAATCTTATATCTGTTATTTAACTGTTGAGATCGTTCTTTAATGCTGATCTAACCAGCAGAAGACACGAGCCGCGATTTAAATCCCAGTTGTGCAGATGGGGTGCATTGTAGCACTGCGTTACAATGAGCCCCTATTAGAAATATGCCATTATATTCTATATTTTTATTCATTCTTTTGAGAAACCATGAGAAAAGGGTGAATAATGACTGAGTTAATGTTCAGAAATTATTAATTATTATTATGTTTTGAACTATGCTGTATAGCTGTATTTAGCGATGTGTTTGTAGTCAAACTCAAAAATGCTTATATTTTTAATTATTAAAAAATACCATTATTATATTTTAAAAAGTTAATAATTGTATTTTGTTGACAAAATATTTTAGTTTGTCTTGTACATATTTTTTTATTATATCAGGTAACATTTTAAGCTGTTATTTGGTCATGTTACATTGTGCCCCACCATATGTTACAATGTACCCCATCTATGGGGCATGTTGTCACATTTCACTTCCATTCTTTCGGGGTAAATCAAGAAAAAAGTATACACTGTATTAATGAAACAAAACCACATAATTGTACAAGACATGTGTGCAATTAATGTGGGAAACAATAAATACTCTGAACCCCAAGTGGATTTACACAAACTGAGAAAGTCAAAAAGCGTTCGGTTGTACCCTGCTCTCCCCTATTTATACATAGATGGCCAAAATGCTACACTTTTTACATCCATTTTGATGGATGTAAAGGGATAGTTCACCCTAAAATGAAAATGACTCACCCTGGTGCTGTTCTAATGTCTTATACCCTTCTTTATTTTATGGACCACAAAAGGACAAAAAAAAAAAAGGTCCATATAATGCCAGTAAATGTCAGAGTCACACAAATGCACACGCCGCATAGCCGTGCACAGAAGACTAATGTCCAAGGCTAGGATTTTCATTAAATAATACAATAAGGGCCAGATTTACTAACAGCTTGCTAAATCAGATCGGATTTCAATCAGATATGCACAAAATTCGGATTTGGACTGACAGTCTGACAGCCTAATTTGTGCTGCTCATAATAGATTACGTTGGTCATTATGGAAATGATCCGGCTGCATCTATGTTCTTTAATTTGTGCGTCGTCAGTAGATCACGTGCAGTTTTTCTGGAATTGTGCTCTCATGCTAATTTGCCCTGTTTAGTAAATCTGGCCCATAATTTCATATTGTATGGGGTATACGACTGCCAGAACACATGGGATTGTTCTGTGATACTTTTGCATCTTTTTAAAAAAGCTTGATTCTGGTTGCTATTCACTGCCATAAAATGAATGAGTGCGAGCGGGATTTTCATTTACACACTTATCACAGCAGCACTCTAAAGCCGCTGATGAGAGAGTATAACTGCAGCATGCATTTGTAATGAACAGAACATTATCATCCACTGGTGTGGACACTTATTTAGTTAACTTTAGAGTTATCGTTCTTGGTGTGAACCATAATATGGACGACACGTCTTCACTAACTTCCACAACGTCCGAATATGACGCTGACATCTTGAGCAGATTTGGGGTTGAGTCTGCGCAGTAGTGACCTCGGGACCAGAATCTGCGCAGTAGAGAGCAGGAAGTAGAGCTGCGACATCAAAAGCCCGCCAACTTCATTATGTTGGTGTGAAATAAACAGTTATGGAAATGTAAAAATTAAAGCTAAAGATCCAATCTCCTCCAGAAAATCATGAAAAAAGTCTGTTCGTGCCTCAGTGACAACTTCACTCAGAGAAGCCGTCAATCTCCTCGAGACGTTAGTTGTCGACTCGTCTGTGTCTGACTCTGATCTGGGGCTGGGCCGGGCCATGTGACACGGGTCCGGGAACAGAATGATTAGTTCATCTTTCGAGTCTCGAGTCTCGAGTTCGGGTTTGAGTCTTTCGTTCTTCCTGTCAGTCCCATAGAGTCTATGCTGTCAGTAGCGGAAACAGAAAAGATTCGTTATTTCGAGTTCGGGTTTGAGTCTTTCGTTCTTCCTGTCAGTCCCACAGAGTCTATGCTGTCAGTAACGGAAACAGAAAAGATTAGTTCTTTCGAGTCTCGAGTTCGGGTTTGAGTCTTTCGTTCTTCCTGTCATATTCTCAGTTAATATCAGACATAAACAAATATGGGAAATATATTGACTATTCAAGTCTAACATCACAAATTCAAGTCAATTAGACTATTACTCATTTTGAATCATATAGCGCAAACACACACACACACACACACACACATATACATATATATATATATATATATATATATATATATATATATATATATATATATATATATATATATATATATATATATATATATATATAGATAGATAGATAGATAGATAGATAGATAGATAGATAGATAGATAGATAGATAGATAGATAGATAGATAGATATAGATAGATAGATAGATAGATAGATAGATAGATAGATAGATAGATAGATAGATAGATAGATAGATAGATAGATAGATAGATAGATAGATAGATAGATAGATAGATAGATAGATAGATAGATAGATAGATAGATAGATAGATAGATAGATAGTGTGTGTGTGTGTGTGAGATATGTTTTTGTATAGGTGCTATATGCCTATAAGCTATGTTACAAAGGTTTAGGTAACATTTTTAAACTGATTTTTATTCATTAATAACACAAGGACAAAAAATAATAATATAACTCAATAGAGAAAAATAAAATACAGTTGATTCAAAACGAGTAATAGTCTAATTGACTTGATTTTGTGATGTTAGACTTGAATAGTCAATATATTTCCCATATTTGTATATGTCTGATATTAACTGAGAATTATATATAAAAAAATAAAAATACAATAAAAAAATAACTACGTGCTTGTTAGTAAAAAGGTTGTGAACTAGTGTTCAATACAGTGACAAGTCACGTGTCAAAAGAACGACTCAAATGTCAAACCCGAAAGACTTGTAAGAACGAATCTTTTCTGTTTCCGCTACTGACAGCATAGACTCTGTGGGACTGACAGGAAGAACGAAAGGCTTAAACCCGAACTCGAAAGAACGAATCTTTTCTGTTTCCGCTACTGACAGCATAGACTCTATGGGACTGACAGGAAGAACGAAAGACTCAAACCCGAACTCGAGACTCGAGACTCGAAAGATGAACTAAACATTTTTGTTCTTTCCAGTACAGATTCAGCGTAATGCGCATGCGCGGTCAACACAAAATGAACGAATCACTCTCTGAGACAACTCGGTAGTCCCGAGTCATATTAAAGATTCGTTCAAAATGAACTAATCGTTCATGAACGACACATCACTAGGACAAACCACCTGGGGGCGATCGAGACACTTTGGCTTCAGTTTTCAACACGAGTACGGCAGGCTTGGTGTCAACGGGCCTTTATGGAACTCACAATCTTTGATATTTACTTTTATTACTGTCACTATGGTTACAGACACTATTCACAGATATCTTACAAACAGAAAAGGTGCTCGACTTGAGTTATTCATTCATGCAGATGGTATTTGAGTTGCCCCGACAAGCTGTTGTATGAACAGGACCATTTGAGGGTCACATCTGACACTGACACATCCCAAACACTGACTGTGTTGTGTGAATGTAGCCAGGGAGCTGAAAAGAAGTGATACAGAGCAGGGATCAACCTCTGCTACCTCTTCATCATTAAATCTCTTGAAATCTGAGCAAGCATCAAGGATGGATTACGACAGAGGCTATTGGGGCTAATGCCCCGGGACCTCTGACCACAGATGGAAACAGGGCATTGCAGAGCAGTACAATTGATACTGACAGAGAAATAGTGCTTAAATGTGTGGCAGTTAACTAATAAAATACAATAAATGATCATTTAAGTATCAAAGATGAGTATAAATAGCACATCAGTTGCATAACACGGTATCTCTGAAGCTTTGAAACCCAGTTGAATACATTTTGCAATTTTAATTAACCAAGTTGCGTGGGCTCAATTAGTTGCATTTCATTTTGTATTTTTGCTGACTTAATTAACTTGACCTGTACTCTTTGCCGCCATTAACTAAAATTCATTCCTTGAGGTGAGGAGCAGCAGAAGTGGGATGGGTCAGCTAACACAGTAAGGGAAGTACAGCACAGAGACCTGCTCGCACAATTCCCTTTTATTGAGAAAGGCAAGAGGAAAAATCCTGCAAAATCACCACGAACAAAGAAGTGGAGTGTGTGTCTGCAAATTGTGTGCAGTGAACGTTGCTGCTCAGTAGCTTGTTCGCTTTGCCAAGATCTTTGCTAAGTTTACATTTTTATAAATCACTTTTTTAAAAGTTAGATTTGCTAAATATAAGGCTACATCTATGATATCGAATCTTTAAGATATATAGTAAACTCACAATATTTAAGTAAACTACATGCCATAATTGCTAAATATAAAGCCACTAAAAAGATAACTATAGCTTTATGATGATTTATTTAGTTTATGATGATAAGCACCTGCTGCAGTTATGTCATTTCTTGCTTTAAATGCTCAAGCTAATGTTGTAGTACTCGAGACCGGTCTTGGTTTCGAGACCGGTCTTAAGACCAAGACCATCAAAAATTGGTCTTGTCTCGGTCACGACTGCATTTCTCCTCGGTCTTGTCTTGGTCTCGGACTTAGAGGACTCGGTATTTTATCTCAAGACCAGTCAAGACCACAACTGCAAGGATATCACTAAATTGCCGGTGCATTGTCTGATTTAACATCATTAATGCAATTTGATGTAAAACTTACAGCTTAAAATGCCATCAATAACTTCTTTGTAATGTGATTTCTTTTGTTACTGTGCTGCCGGGTTCAAAATCAATGCAGCATTGTCTCAAAAATGCCCAAAATTAATATAAATGCCCACAAAATTCTGAGATTTAATTTGTTTATATAACAGAATATAATTAAGCAATATCGCAAGAGCAAGAGAGCTGTTTTCATGAATATAAGCATGATTGCAAATGATTTTGATTTATACAAATGTTCAATAAACAAGAAGTTGATATTAAATTAGATTTTAAACTGTGTCTTTGCAAATTCGGCAACGTTTCGTTATTAAATGAATCAGCTGCTTTGAACAAATCGGATGAATAAAGGATTCTTTGACTGTTAAATAATGTTAATGTTTTAATGTTAAATTAATCTGAACATTATTTATGCAATTGTACCAATTCAGATGCAACTTCGGTGCCATGAATTTTATTGGTAATAGCGTTATAGTGTCTTACTATTCTAATTGTGTTTATTCATTAAATATATGTAATTTCTCAGACAGTAGACATGGTCTTTTAGATGAATTTAAGGAGTGCTGGTCTGGTCTTAAACTCGGTCTCGTCCTGTCTTGGTCTTGTCTTGGTTTCAACCCCACAAAGTCTTGGTCTTGTCTTGGTCTCGGCACACGCTGGTCTTGGTTTAGGTGGTATTGACTACAACACTAGCTCAAGCTCTTTAACTCTTTCCCCGCCAGCAATAAAAAAAAAAGTTGCCAATTTGACAATTTTCACAAAAATGTCATGGTCCCCAGAATATTTTCTGCGTTTAAACAAAGAAACAAAAAAAAATTGTTTTATTCTAGCTTCATGCATTCTATTTTATTGACACTTGAATGTAGGTAAGTTTAAAAAAAAGCAACATTTTAAATGAAAAGCTGAGAAAAACATTCTTTTTAAAGACTAAACATTTGCATAAGCAATGCTTTTATCGCTTGTTTCTGCTCCTTTTTTGCCTCAGTTTTGATCCGGAGATTCTGTACTCTTTCAGAACATGCGTAATAGCGCCCCTACCGTATAGCAGTGAAAACATGGAAAGCTGGAAAATTCTTTCAATGGTGGGGATTAAGATGACGATACAATGTTGCTGAGCATTGTTGCTTGGGCACTTTCCAATTTAGAATGGGCAACAAATTTCTATCTGGATACTTTAGATCGGTCGTGGGCCATGTGTCTCAACTGGTTGACCGTTGATGGCAACATTGCCCAGCAACATTGCTCATAAAGTTGCCCCGTGTATCAGTTTTGGGGTTTTAGACTGGATGTCAATGTGTTTTATTATTCATCAGCTGGAAAAATCGCTCTAAAAGTGATTCTAACTATTGTGCTGTTTCGTTATCATCATAGCTGAGGTGTGGAATTAGAATGATTGTTAAAACTTTATAGTTAACAAACTTCCACGCCTTTGAAAAAGCATGAATTTTCCGGCCGCTGGACATGAAGATGGTCAGGTTTAGAAAAGGAAGACCATAAACATATTAAACTGTGACCACTAAATTATCCCCAAATCTCTCTAAAAATGGTGGGTGTGCGGCCTATAATGAGAGAAGGAGAGAATAGAAGAAAGATAAATGACCAACAATAGATAATTGCAGTGCCGCCTTGGTCTCGTTCATGCAGCAACTTGTGCATTCATTTGGCATTATGAGCGAGATTGAAAAAGAAAAAAAAAAGACTATTAACGTAATGGATCGGAGTCAGAGAGGAGGGAAGACATACAGAAAGAAAAAAAGAAAGGGAGAAAAGAAGACAGAGGTGGAAAGACAGACACTCTTTTCCCAATGTATTTGTTCCTAAAGTCGAGTATGAGTCTTTTTATTGAATCCTGTCTAAAATCGACTGAGCTCTTGTAACAAGGAGCTCATTATTTGTGTGGAATAGCATGCTTCGAGCTATATAAAGTGAGTTTTAATAAATGAAGTTTGGCTGTGTAATGGAGCGTGATGTATTATTAAATTGTAAATTATGACATTCTGCAAGATAAATAACATTTGTGCTTTGAATGAAACACTTTCATACTGAATCCATCAATTTGTTGATGCGCTAATGCATAAATTCATGCGGACTGGGATTTTAATTCATTTTACGGTCTATTCCACTCATATTACTGAGACAAAATAATACCCAAAACCTTTTTTTTTTTTTTTTCAAAGTTATAGGCTTTATTTAACTGCCAAAATGTCAAGCATGTTTCTACATAAATAACAACCACGAGAATCAACGTACATGGCTACATGGAGCTTATGAAATCTCTGGATGTGACATCACAATGTAATTGGTCATTTGTGGAACAAAGACAGTGCAGTTCTTTTGTCTTCAAAATAAACCAGGGGAAACGAATCAACCTGAACCGTTTGAAGATGATTTCGCCTAGCTATTGTTTGGTATGTGAGCGTAGACCAACCTGCTATTTACAGAACACAAGTAAAAGTAAAAGTCACTAAAAAACAAAAAGGTCATGGTTACTCGGGGAATAAGGAAAATACAGTCAATAAAAAGCCATTTCATATGCATTTTAACAAAATATACAAAATCTAAACTAATACATAAATGTAACTAATTTGAGGGGGGAAAGAAAGCTCAATTCATGCAGCCCATTGGCTGGCGTGTCAATGAAAATGCATAGACTGTCCACCGAGGAAACAATTCAACGTCGTGAGCACACGCTCGTGCTTCCTACTGACACTAAAAGATTCCTTTGTTCGTGCTCTTGTAGCATTGTGACTCTCAAACTCTTAAATAAATGTATCCCAGCTACGTATATAACCCTTGCAATGCATAAATTACTGTATGTCTAACATCACACCACGCAACGCACCAGTTACTGAAAGCAGACTCTCACGGCAGTGGCTGTGACTGCTGAGTCAACTAAAACTTGAATCTTTATGTGCCCTTGAAACTCTACATCCTCTCTTACTAAGATTATACAGGATCATACCTGTCCCTATGTATGTTAGGTGTTCTATTGTATAACAGACTCGTTCTCATTTGTTCACTGATCTAACCAGTGTTGGTTTTCATGTAGGTTTTAATTGGGGCTTCAACACAAAGGCTTCACACAATTCTCTGTGTCATCACTCTTACACCCAAACTTTTCATGAAGATTTACAGTTGTCAAACACATCATTACCGTCATCTCTATATCCAGAGTAGGTGACATTTTCTCAGCACGATGCTGTTTTAATAAGCCAGATATGCCTCTGGGTCTGTGGGAGTTATAAACAGGTGAAATTTAAGTGTAGCTCTCGTTTTCACTATGTGTGTGAGACAGCCAAGGAGGGTTTAATCCACAGGCTCGGGGGGAATAATTACATTGGCTTTCTTTTTTAGCGAGTATTCCTTCAAGGCACTGGAAAAAAGTGGGCAGAATGCGTTTTGTATATGTATTAAGTGTTAGCAGGGAAATGAGGAAATATTATTCTCAAAAGATGGCATTAAAAATACAGTTTTTCTGGGTCTGTATCAGTTGAGTTGATTCATTTGATCTGTTGAACAATTCTCACTTTCAGACGAAGTGATTCCCGCTGACTTCTTTAATAAAAGATACCAATGCTAGTTTGACACCACCTAATATTTTTGGAGAAACTACTTATTAGCTATTTGACTCGAAAAACCTGGCTAACTTATCAAAAACAAGCATTTCCCAAGTTCTCTTTTCCAATGCAGGTATTTGAACAGTCAATTTTGTTTTTTTGTTCCAAACTTTGAGATTTTTTTTTACTCTCAATAAATTAAACAGAGACCAAATTCAGTGCAACCTGTTTGTTTGTTTCCCGCTCAAGCCCCTTTAAGACGGCCTACGCCTCTCCCACCCACACCACAGTATTTCCCAGGGGAACGTCAGTGATCTCACAGTTGAGTTTATCCAGCCGTCCATCCAGTATAAACAGGGAGCTTTGAGACGGAGTCATGAGATACTGTCCGAACAGGCCGCTGCCAGTCATGACCCTGTTCTGGCGGCTCCAAGGCCACTGCGCTGATGGCGTGGGCTGCTTTAGGCTCTTGATCATTTTGACGCTACCGGTGCTGAGCTCCACAAAAAGAGCATCTGTCTGTCGGCCCGAGCTGCCGAACACGTTATACTGGGTAGCCTCGGTGAACGAGGGCATGAAGGCCAGATCGGACAGGTGCAGGTTGGTGTGAATGTCAAAGGGTTGGCCGATCTCGCCCCGCACGGACACGGGCTGCAAGCGCATTAGCCCATCACGGTCATCTACACTCACTAAATAGTGGCCATCAGGAGAGACATAAGGCGTGCCGCTCACATCCCCATTAGGACCGATGACATTGTCTGTTACGCTATCGATGATCAGTTGTGGCCGTACCGCACCTGTTGAGTCCGGCCAACAGTTGACGAAGTAGTATCCGCCCAGGTGTGTGTAGGCCAGGGATTGTGGGATGCAATCATACTGCTGCAGGCTAATGTTTTTCACATAGGAGGTGGTTTCCAAGTCGATCTTATGAAGAGCTGGCTCATTCTTGTGGAGGATAATACCAAACCTATAAACGAGAGAACATGTATTAGACGATATCAGAAAACATGGTTTCTGTCATGTAAAACATTAAACACAACTATACTTGTCATGTTGTTTATTTGTCAGAACAAGCTGCTGTGCGGCATTCAGAACTAAATTGATAATGCCTTTTTTATATTCCAATTCAGTCCCTTTTGAGGTAAAATTGGAATTTTAAAAAGTAAACATTCATATAACTGCTGTGTAAGTTTAGTTTTTTAATAGTATATTTTCAGTATGAAAAATGCAATAGTTAAATCTCCTAATGTAAACATTTGATGACAATAAAATTAATTTTCTTTATACATGTTATCATACGACAGAGAAATTGGATATTACTAAACAATGTTTAAAATGCCATTTATAGACTTTCAATATATGCATTTAGTTTAAGTGTATTTCATACTTTAGAATAGTGCTCTATGACAACATTAAAATCTGTATTTTATGATATGGTCGTATTATTGATATTTTCAGCTGGTTTTGGTTTTGATGTAAAATGTCATGTCATTTGTTGTCTTGTATTGATTTTCTTTGCAAATGGCAAATCAGCAAATTCCTCTCCCAGTCATTCCAATTCAACATTCTTTGGGCCAGTTCATGAATTCATGAATTGAAAGGAAGCCAGTCCAAGAATTTTGACTTTTGCCAAACCGTAAAGGATTTTTTTATTGATAAATAAAAGCCCTAATCCCAAGATAAGTGGTTTTGGAACTGGATCTAACTCCACTGCTCACTTGAGTAATGTTTCCCTGAGGGCAATGGGCTTGCAATTAATGAAGTGTAAGTTGCTTTGGATAAGAAGTAGCTGCCACACCGAAAGTAACAAAGCTAGGTCAGAGAAAGAATTCAATGTCACTTCTCTATTCATCAGTCTATGCTAAATATCCTCTGCCAGATGCCTGGTTTCATAATTTATTTCAATTAAAAAATTAATCAGCCACACTTTGTCTTATCCATTGAGGAATCCATAGAGCCCAATAATTGGCTATAAAAAAAATCTCAGAAGAACAAAGAGCAAATGAAGTTGGTGAGGAAATGAAGGATCTGACAAAGCTCAATTAAATCTGCATGCTCTCCAATCAATTCTAGTGCAGACTTCAAACCCTGACATCCATCTTCTTTTATGCACTTGAGAATGTGGTCGCTGTCTATGTCTGGCCAAAAGGCCACGTCTGCCATGGGCTGATGGGACAGATTATCGCCGCCCGTGATGAGCTCCATCAATTGGCAGCCGGTGTCCGTCCATTAGCTACAGGCCAGGCTGTTTTGGCCGTGACGATATGCTCTGGGCTTAATTTCTAAATTATGAAGTCCAGGAAGAAGGCCTGGCGACAGATCTGGCAACTGGGGGGGTGAGATCATGGAACATGAATGTAGAAGTGTTATTACCCAGTCAACACTCCGAGGATACAGTGAATAATGTTATTTTGCTAGCAAGAAAAAATCCCTCCTGATGAGCTATTTGTGCCTCCATTTCTGTTAACTTCCTCTTTTAGTTTTTGATAAGCTATAATAAATGTTTTCTGTGTTTCTGACTCTTCGTTGTAAGTGTAAAACGTTTACGAGTTGCATGGAAACCAATGGGGGTCAGTTTTTGTACAGCCTTTCCAAAACACATCTACTGTATGTGTCAAAACTTTGCATACACATTTATGACCCTAAATAAGAAAAAGTCACAACATTTCAAGAAGAAATAAATAGTTTAACCAGTGTTCCAAGCTGTTTAAATGTGGGTCAAATTTACTTTATTTATAAGCGATTTTCCGAACTTGCACAAGGTTTTTCAAACTAATTTTGTGCATGACAAATGCAGTGTTGACACAAATTGTGACTTGTGGCATGTGTCTTTCAGCGAATGAAATGCATTCAAGTCACCATGAAATCAAAATGGACATTTCTTTAGTTTTTTTTTTTGTGTGCAATATTGCAGTATTTACCGACGGCCCCCCCTTTTTCAAGATGTAGCTTTTGGAAAAGGGTTTTTTAATGAAGAAATGTTTTTATTTGAAAATAATTTTCATACTGCATATTTTTCATATTTTAAATGTTTGTATTGAAAGTATAGTAAATACTGGTAAAATGTACCAATGGTCACATTTAAAAATAAACACTTTTTGGCATACCATAAAAATAACCTGTAGCCCATCTGAATTATATAATAATTAGCCTATCCATATCATAGTGAAAATTGTGCAGCCTACCAAAATTAAAAAAAACAGTAGAAATAAAATATTATTGTAGTACCGTCCAACCCGTTCTCACTCCCAAGGCGTCAAAATCCGAAGCATGGTCAAGTGCCTTCCGCGTCACAACGAAGACGCCAAAGTCACCCCTAGGCGTCACTATATTGACGCGCTGAGTGCTCCATTGATTTCAGTTGTTTACCCAATGCGTCAGATCAAGACGCATTTTATTCTTTGCATTTGTAAAAGCATACATGATTTTATTAATATTTTATTCATATTTAAAGGTTACTTTTATATTTTGGAGCAGCTAACCCAACTCCTACCCTAAACCTACCCACTTCTAAACAATATAAAACACATAACAGGCAAATACAAGTACAGTCACATCTATTTATTGCAAAAACTGACCAAAAACAGTATAAAATTATTAACTCATGTTGCATTTCAAGTCTTCTGAAGTCACACGATGTCTTTATGTAAAGAACAGAGTTGATCTTAATGTTTTAATCGCTGAGATGATGATCCCGCCGCTCCGTTAACGCACTCATTCATATCTCATAATACACACGACTCTTTAGCACGACGCATTCGGTCACAAGATACATGAGAACCAATGACATTTTACAATCAAAGCTGACGTAATGACGCAATTGGTCACGAGATATACTAGAGCCAATGCAATTTCACAATGAAAATTGACGTAACGGGCGTCAATATTTTAAATTTTATGTGTTCGTGATCTTCTGCGGATGGAGACGCTGATCGCTTTTGGGGATTTCCTTCACAAAAATCAATCGCTTGGCCTCGGAATATTTGTATTTTTTGAATAAATTGTGCATGCAGTCGCCTTGGGAGTGAGAACGGGTTGCACCGTCTTACATTTTAAAATCATGTATAAGTTTTGTCCCGTCAGCGAGGTGCGCAAACACGACGGTAAGCTTTTCTTTGATTGTTTGTGTTTTTGCTTGCTCAAACATTACTCTCCGACACACCATATTTCTTGGCACACTTGTTTTAAGCGTATTTGGCGCAACCTATTGTTGCGGGTATATTATTGACATGTAAAAGTCTAGACCCTGAATATAAGATGAACCCGTTTTTTAAAAATGTATTTCTAAGAAAAAAATAAAACATTGCCTTATATTCAGAACAATAAGGTATTATAAATAATTTATCTGTGCTCACGATTTTCATGTGAAAAAAATCATGTGCCCTGCAATGTGTTTACTGGCTCTAGGGCGGGACAACCTGTCACTCTTATGAGATCAACCAATAGCAAACCTTCCAACATTCCAATCAATTCCTGAAGGACAAAATAAAGTCCTGCCCTATAATTTTTCTTGTTCAAGAAGCCATTTCACTCATATATACGTCCCATTAGGGAAGATAATACTACCACAACTTCTGTTTCAGGCTGACTTTAGAGTGTACCTATATTTTTTAATGAAATGCATTTAATGAAATGCATGGGTAGCCATATCGATAGAAAATCATATCAATATATTTATTATTATTATTATTGTTGGGAAGAGGTGGAAGGAGGAGAAAAAAAAAAAAAAAAAAAACAAGCCTAAAACACTCAACACTCCCTTTTGTCGTTGTTGTGGTTGATTTGTATTTTGTATAGTCTTTGTATGTATACCACCATACCAAAAATAAATGAATTTCTTGATATATAATTCATTCAGTCTGGGTTTAATTAGTGGCGCCTCATACCTTGCATAAACGGAATTGGCGCTCTGTGCCTGTGAAGTTTTGTTGGTGCATCCAATGTGGCAAAAACATGAATAAAACAGTGAAGATGGCTGCAGCTACAGGACTCACGAGCGCACTCACATCGACGACACAAAAATAATGTATTTCAGACACAAAAATTGAGCGGGGTTGTAGTCGAACTTAGCTGTGAAAACAAACTACCTCCTGGATATACTTGTGTGTTATGGGGGTCAGTAAAATGTTAATGAATAAGCATCCAGCTTTGTTAAACAGATGTTTGTTTGATGCAACCCTCAAGGAAACCTGCATCACTCAATGACTATTACAAACAGGTTTTCTAGAGCTAGATATCAAAAAAATTCTACAGGGGCATTTGATGATGTATCTCTTAGTACACCAGGAGAGTATACTGTAGCGTCACATACATCTTTTTGAGTTGGCACACACAGCTCTGTCTAAGGGATATATCTGCAGCCACAGGAATAAAGCTTTTTTCATTACTCTATAAAGTTACTAGCCTCTACCCATGCACTCAATATACAGGACAGCTTTGTAATATGATAATAAAAAAAAATGCAACACAAATGGGTGGGTTTGTAGCATTGTGAATACCTTGTGAATTCCATGGGTTTGTTTATTGACTGTAGGGCAATTAATAGAAAGAACCTTCCTGTCGTAAATCAATACTGTTCTCCAAATGCACCTTGGGCATCCCAAACAACCCTTCTTATGAACAAACAAAACATTTACTCACTCATCGTGACACATGCACAACACAACACATTCAACATTTATTTGACCAAATCCTTTAGACCTGTAAAATGTGTAATTGTCATTAGCAAAGAGTTTACTGTATGATTAAAAGAAAAGAAATACATAAAGTTATGTTTTTTTTTTTACTGTTGATGCGTAAACATATTTGCCCACAGGCTGGTTGCGGATAAAAGAATGACAGAAAGTCAATGAATGCTGTGAATGGGATTCCTGTAGGCTGTTATTTTCCCAGTGTGAAGGCGTGTAAATGCTGAAATAATTTGACAACCTGACTAAAATGTCACATGCGGTCTCTCCCTTGTACAAATCCCTCCTCAACAGTTCACTGCCACAGGTGATGTCAAAGCATATGAGGCATTTCAAATGAGAAACGAATGAAGTAATTATTGGATCACGGATCACCAAACATTCCTCCGTACATCAGTGTTTTGTACAAATGACATTGACGCTGTTTACCAGTCGCAGATCTCATTAAGTCAGCATATTTTCAAAAATCAATATCCTCCTCCTGAGGATTACGGGAGTAAATTCATATAAATTTACAAGGAATGTTGAGCTCTCTGGTTGATCTATTTATTATTCATGGGTATTCATGTGTACAGTGTTGTCCTAGCACGTGTTTAGGTTTAGATAAACACTGACACATACAATATCAACGTTCAAACCGCTTCTAAAACATAAACCTTTTTGCATGTGTGACTTTAGGGACGTACAAAGGTTTATGAATCATTTGAGATTCATACAATTCTGGAAATAGGTTGTCTAATAATATATATTCAAAGAATCCTGAGGGGGGAAAAAACTTGAAAAAAATTTAGCTTTGCCATCACAGGAATAAATTATATATATTATTTTGATCAACTGAATGCAGCATTGGCAAGCTAATAGTGCTTTTCCACTGCATGGTAACACTTCCGTAGCTCGGCTTGCTTTGCTTTTCTACTGTGTGGTACGACTCGGTTCTTGCGGCTCGGCTCGCTTTGGCTCAGCTCTGTTTTCCACTGCAGTTAGTAATGCTTTAAAAGTGGGTGGGATTATAGAATGATTGTTGTAAGTGTGCCGCCTCTACTTCTCGGCATGTGGATGTGGACGAAGAAGTTTGTTTCAAGGGAGACTGATAGCAGCAAAGCAAAATACTGCTAAAAACAAGAGAGTCTTAGGGTGTTTTCACACTTGGGTCCTCTTTAAAAGAACCAAACTCAGACTCCTTTAAGTGGACCAAGAGGTGAACCAAGTGAAAAAGGACCCAGTTCTCTTCACGTTTACACTGTCCCTGTACCTGAAAGAGGACTCAGATCCTTTTTTGGTCCACTTTGGTAGGAATGTGGTCTCAGACCCCTTTGTGTTCATACTGTTGCTTTTTGGACCTAGTCCAGTTCAGTGTTTGATGGCTGACCCTATGGATTTCAACATTTGATCCCATTCACTTACATTGTTTGTGCCTCAGTAACCAAGATATTTCTTTGTAAAGATTTTAATTTTAATTTTCTAATGACAATGCGACAAATACTGTTGAATTAAGTTGTTCATCTTTATACACAAAAAAAATATTTTTTTGCAGTACTATTCGTGCACTAGCTATATCACACATCCACCTTTGTAAATAACATTTATTTTGAATAGTTTTCCTTGAATCATGTTTATTTTATTGCAGAAGGCAATGATAACATCAGCATACACAAATAAACAATACAATAAAATAACAAAAGAAAGATGCAAATTAAATAAACTGCTTTAAATTTCCCAGGTAAAGTATAGGTATGCCTAAAAGCAACATTCAAGTAAGAAATTGAATAATCCCATGAAAAAAATAAAACTGCATATTCTTCACTGTATGATGTACTCCACTGATTCTTATATTAGGCTAGTAATGCAGATGTTTACATTCACTTAAGACAAAACCACCTATTTATAAGAAACTTTTGTGTTTTTGACACTTTAAAATAAATGCAACAAGACGCTAAAGATGCCGTTTAGTACACGCGCTGTGACAGCTGGCTTCTGTGCATGCGCTTTAGGTGTGTGCACTCGTAACACCATTCTAAACTGGCATGGCGCCCAGCCAGTTGAAATTGAAATAAAAAAGAGTTGTGAACGAATAATTTGTAGAGATTTGCGAGAAGAAGCAGCCGTGATGAAGAGCCGATTTGTACGGAGGCATCAGATGACCAAACTACATTGGAATTCGCGAACAGAAAAATCAAGTAAGTCAGATTGCGTGTTTTTAGCGAACCGTACCATAAGATGAGATCGAACCGTACCCAAACCACCTCCTGATATGGTCTCGGCTCGGTCCGCTTTAAAGGGGTCTGAGATTTTTTGGAGTGTTCACATATGGGCCAAAAATCACACAAACCGCGCTCAGACCCCTGAAAAGGACCAAGTGTGAAAACACCCTTAGGCACTAATGGTGGCGTCACTTGATTTGCTTGATGGCGCACGAGGGTAAGCTAATCTTGGTCTCAATCGATATATATCACTGTCACAAAAGCATATACTGGTAGTGGTAGCTAGTAGTGACGATTCTCTCTGAACAATCAGTGATCTGCAGTGTTTACACGTCACTTTTTAGTATCGGTACCAAACTGTACCATCCAGTGGAAACGCACCAAAGCGAGCAGTACCGAGCCGTACCGAACCGTACCGAACTGTACCATGCAGTGGAAAAGCGCCATAATATACAGTATTTACTTATTTTGACAGTTTCATTATGTTCGTGTGGCAATTGTGACAACACACAAATCACACATCAAACATGGTGTTTCTCCTATTTCATACTCTGTTAAGCTTTGATTCAAATTAAAGAATACTTATAAATTAATAAGTACTTATTAAGGAAACTCATGATTAAAAAGATCTTTCTCAGGCAAAGAATCTCCATCATTTACTAAATACTAAATAAATGCGAGTATAGGATTCATTATTGAGCTTAAGCTGCATGGAAAACCAAATTCAAAGGATTTGTTAACATTTGAAGCTGTCTAAAGCTGTGCGTTAAAGGGATTATATGTTTAAAGTGCTGTCAATAATTGTGTTCACCTATGAGATCATCATGTCTGGTCTTGATCTGTGAGTCTGTTATCTAAAGGCTGGGACACACCAACCCTACATCAAAGAACTAGCAGCAATGAAAGCCGACGGTGTTGTCGCCTCTCGTCGGCCGCGTCTGGGTCAAAAAGCTGCACTTGAACACAGAGAGAACTACAGCCGACTGTCAGCTAGCATGTGTGTTCTGCACCTGCATGTAAATGAGACAACTGTCTATTTCTGCAGATATATTCTTCTACATTCGTCATTCAAAAGGGAAACCAATGCTCCAGGCTGCAGATACACAAACCGTAAATATATCAGTGCGCGCTTACCTTTTCGAATATCAATCCTGCTGATCACTTTCTTTATTCCACTTCGCTCACATTAATATTAAAATATTCGCCCAGGTACACTCGGTAAGATGGTGTAAAATTAGAACAGCTTTCCATCTGTAACGTTTTGAATTCTTTTCTTGCTGTTTTGCTATTATTCTCGTGCGCTGATTAATTCGCCAATCAGAGTTCTCTCTCTCACCGTTGGCCCGACGACGATTCTACATGTTGAAACGGCCCAAAAAATCCAGAAGGTGTCCGACTAGAGCCTGAACACACCGAAAAAATTATGTCGGCTGACGCTCAAAAACGGCCAGACGGCTGATCGATGGCTTGGTGTGTCCCGGGCTTTACATAATCACCCTCTCAATCTTTATCTTATTCCCTTTAGATCAATGATGTAATTTATCAAACAGGTTACATAAGAAACACAACTTCACTATTCAAAAGCTAATGTCGCATGTGCTAAATCCAAATCTTGCCATGCAGGTGAAGATCAGAGGGCTAAAGTACTTTACACTGGAGTTAACCTCTATTTCAGTATAGAGCGCTGATGTTGCACTCCGTTGACTCGGAGCACTGAAACATATTATTCCATCAGGGAGCAGACAGCACTGCTAAATGTCACCAGACTGTTGGGGCAGAGCACCAAAAAAAGTGTACATACCCTCGGCTGACCGTCCTGCAGTTTCTTCAAGAAAAACGAGACTGACACGCACTGAACTCCAGTGACAGGAACTAAATTGTAGTGTGGCATGTACTGTATTCTACTTCAGTATTGCTGCTAGTAAATATTAGGGTGAAATCAAACCGCTGGGTTCAGCGACTCCTCTATGAAGAGATGTGTGTATTTTGTGAGTGTGTGTGGCATGCATGTAAGCCGTATTTTCTCAGGCACAGAAAGGATTGAAAATTAAACTGGTCTTTGCGCATTACACTGTATCCTCAGTATGAACTCTCTTTTGTGGAACTAAGATTATGTCTTTTAACAAACAAACTGCTATAGTACATGTTCATTCCCCAACACCTTCATACAGCAGAAAACACTGTATCTAAGAGATTCAGACAATTGACCTATCGGTAAGCCCCTCCCCTCGAACGCAGATGAGCCAATAGCAGTTGAGTATCAGTTGCGCTGGGACCGGAACTCGGACATCTTTAGGTGTCAGCGCCATAGAGAAACATTGGACAATCCGAACCTCTCATCGGTTTGATGGTGTTTATGCTACAAAAATGCTAAAATGTCGTGCCTGAGGTACTGTAACACTGATTCCAGGGATCCTGAGAGGATTTTCTGTTTGTCATTCTCTTGTTAAGTTACGATTAAAGTCCCTGCTAACATACAAACTGAAATAACTAACTGTTCTCACGTCATGTGACACTGTAGGTCAAAAACACGAAGGTCTACATTTCAGTGCCTCTCCATATTGAACTGGTTATATGTAAATTAATTTATTTTTTAGATATGTTTAAGGTCTACATTATCTGTCTTATAAGGAGGACTCCTATTTTGATGGGTATTATAGTCTCCGGGTAGTGAAAGGAGGAGCAAGTTGTTTTGCAGATAAGTTACAAAGTTTACCAGTTATTAACTGCACCCTCGAAAAGGCACTGACAGCTGTCATTGTAAGATCTGGCAACTCCGTTTGTTTGTCCGAGTTAGCAACAGTAACTAAGGGGGACGGGGCTTACCGATAGGTCAATTTTAGCTACACTATAAACCCCAATGCTCAAAATAATTATTTAGTTTGAGTAGAACCAACTAAAATTAAACAAATTAGTTCAATCAAATTAACTTTTATGAGTGTTTAGAACTTTCTTTTTCTTTTGAGTTCACAAAACAGTTTTTTTTTATTAATTTGAATTGTTTCATTGTTTTGAGTTTTATGAACTTCTTTCTTATAATTTAGACAAACTTAAATTTAACTGAAACTGGGCTGGGATGTCTATTTCCCAGCATGCTTTGCCATGACACTCAAAAGGGAGCGTAAATGCTAAAATTACTTTTTTTGTGCAAGATTGATGTTAAGTGGCAGTGTTTAATAGTTTAATGGACCCCTTTTCAGTTAGTAAACATTGTGATGTTTTCTTGTGGGCGGAGCTTAGCTGGAGGCAGAACGATTCCCCTGATCGCTTCACTAACGCTAGCCAGCAAGGTTTTTTAAGGTGAGCTTGTTTATAAACAATGACTGGAGTAATTGTATCTGAATATGTAAGGTCACTCCGTGTCCGGGACCGTGACTGTTATTTTAAAAAGTTAACCTTAACAGACAGAACCAGATTGACCGACCCGTACACGCTCACTCAATGGATGGACGATCTGACAGCATTACCTCTGGTTGAGCCATTACACCCAGGGCCGGCCCGCAGCATAGGCGGAATAGGCAAATGCTTATTTTTACCTTACACTTTATGCAGCTGTTCTGGGTACTCCGTGTGATTTTATAAAGAATCATGTCAGTTTTTTACAAACACATATCGCTTTTTTAATAGCCTAATGTTTTTACTCTACAGTTGTGCAGTTTTAAGGGGATATAGGGCATTTTTTAAATGTATTTGTATACAGGTTAATTTAAAATAGCAAATTCTTTTGTAAAATTCCCATTAAATATCTAAATTTCTTAGTTTAGGCTACTTCATGGTGAAAACAATTGGCCGCCTCCAGTTTTTCCTTTGTTTTGCCTCCAGATATTGCAGTGACATAATTGTAACGTCGGTGCAAAAAAGGTCTATAGTGTTTAATGTTTTGTTATGTCAGTTTCTGGTATGTTGGGATTTTTTGGGGGTTTGGGAGCATGAGCTTAGTTTGCATGAGCTTAGTTTGAGAACAGATACATGTTAAATGTTTTATATTGCTGTACTCATTCAATAAGTGCTATGCTTTGCTGATGTTATCAAAGCATTGTGTTACCAAATAGCAAGGTAGCATTTATTGAATAGCTAGTTAAAGCTAGCCAAATTTCCATTTCTAAAAATGTTTACTGGGGTTACTGGGGTTCACTGGGGAAAAAAATGGCATTTGGGGGGTAAAATATGTATTATTTTGGCAGGGCTGTCTGCTAAAATTCGCATTCCTGGATCACATAATTGGGGTCGCTTCAACCCGCGGACATGATAAACAACCCGCGGACTTGGCAACACAGTGCAGTTGAGTTCTGTTGACATTTGACAACTAACGTTATGCGTCGCTCCGTTGCTCTGATTGGTTGTAGGTCTATCCAATTGAGGTCTTTCCTGGCTCGGTTGAAATACGCCCCATAATCACAGCCCAATGGAGCAGTATCAGACTCAAATTCGGACTAGAATTGAGTATGATGACGTCAGGCTAGTATGAAAAAGCTTACTCAAATATTTCAAGTTAAGAGCAATTAAAATGTATGTGTACAAAATAAAATTATGAAAGTTCTGCTTAAATGTAAACTTTGTAACAGTTTACCTTACATTTTCTTTGAGTTTTGCCAACTTATTCGGGTTTACAGTGTGCAAAACAACATTTGAAAGTACTCTGCATAGATAAGTAAACCGCATACTGTAAATGCGTTCACTGATCATGAGATTCACAATTGTATTTTAACTGTTATGCTGATTTGTTGGCTATCATTATTAAATTTGTGAATATGCTATGATTAGATTGCAAAGAAACTGTCAATCAAATTTCCTTACTACACAGTCTTGAACATTTGTCTTTTTGTATGATTTTCAAATAATTCTCTCTGTCAAATCAAAGTATGAAATATTGTGATTCACCTTGTAACTGGTTGGTTTGCCTTATAGCTTATAACTCTTTAACAAAGACTTTTTGTTTTTATTCCTATAGAAAAAAAGGGAAAATAATACAACTGGAACCAAGGCCACTGAAAAAAGTGGGCTGGAACTGTTGTACTCCCTAGAGTGTTCTGATCACTTATGAGGTTCCATTTCAGTTAGGACGCTGTGAATGTAGGCAGCAGACCGCAAGGTTTTAGAACAGAGCGTAAAATTTCTTTACGACCGTCACATTTGTAATTTTTATGAGAACATTTTACATTGTTTGCCACTGTGTTCTTGTCATTAGCAGTGACTTGCTCTCTTGACGAAGAGAACAAGTAAATCTCTCTAGCAATTGGAATTGAGTCATTATTTTTTTTAATATTAGCACGACATGATAGCGTAAGTAAACATCTATCTGCCAACAGGGGACAGTAAGAGGATCAGGGCATGCTTAGTAATCTTCAACTCAGATTTTAATCAATTCAAATGAGATTTCCATATCCACGCAACATCTCCTGGTCTGTTTATTCAGGGTTTAAACTCACATTTCCCCTTTGACTACTTCTAAATCTACTTCCCCATGTGAGTGACTATGAATGCACAAAATGGTTTATTAAGATCTAAATGTCAGTCCCTGAATGCAATTTACACACTACCTGGAGCTAGAGTTGTTTTCTCTGGAGTTATAATCACAGTCAGAACGTGTTCATACATTGCTCATATATATATATGGAGGAGGAGTTCTCGCTCTCTTTTACCTGATGTGATTGATGGTGAGGCTGATGGGAGGAATGAAGAAATCCTCCACCCTGTCGAAGCGATGGCCAACTGGCTGGGTGTGAATGGTGTGATGGGACATGCTCCCACTGGCCTGGCTGATCACCTGATGCGTGGAAGAGTCACACATTCAAAAGGAACATGAGTGATGCAATTTCATTAGGGCTTTCATGTTACACACACAAGAACACACACACGTCTTGAGGAGCTCAATGTATTTCGTCTGTGATTAACCAAAGCTATGCATTAGGGGGGACAGGCGGTGCCAATTATGCGATATGGAACCCCACTGAGACCCCTTGCTGTGTGGTTCAACTTTACATCACTTGGGAATGCTCCAAAAATGTCAACTAAAATCATCAAAACATACTCAGCAGGGCCGACTCACACTTGAATAATCAGATGAGAGAAACTGTTAGGCAGAATGTCCCAGTCCTCTTGTTTGAGAGCAGATTTCAAAAGCAGCCATCAAGTGGTGATTAACACTCAAAGATGATCCTAGAGTGATTTGCCTTACCTGGAGGGTTGGAAAGTTTTTCTCGAGATCTCCCCAGCTCAGGATCCACACCTGGTCATGAGACTTGTCATAGTGCAGCTTCACTGGAACCCGGTCTGTGCTCACAGTCTGTTGACAACAACAGATCAACTGTTTTCATTTGCTCACCAAAATCAGGTACATTTAAAGACTAAAAATGTAATTTAGTAAGCAGGCTCGGGCATATCTCATGTTTTATTCATAGGATGAAATCTGAACTGAATTAGCCACACAGGATGTTAAACTGGAAGATAAATGTACTAAATACAATTGAATAAATAAAACACAGCGACACAACAGAGGAATTTAATTAGTCCGACACAACAACGAACTGAGCAAAAACAGTTGTTCTGTTTAAGGTTTTTCTCTTGTAAATTGGCTTCATGACCCATGAAAAAAATGAGGGTTAATTTATTAAATTAGTTAATTAAATTATATTTAATTTAATAAATTTGTGTAAAAATCTTTACACATTACCTTTCAAAAGTTTGGGGTCAGCAAATGTATTTATTTATTTATTTTTAAGAAATTAATACTTTTATTCAGCAAAGATGCATTAAACGGATCAAAATTGACAGTAAATACTTTTACACTGCTATAATCCCTAAAAAATAAAAAAGAAATATATTTCAATTTATTTAGTCATTTTTATAATGATCAATTTTTATTCATATATATATACACAGTATTATTCATTCAATATAATATTATGTACATTTTATTCTCAATTCAAAAATCAATTCTTAATTCAAAATGAGCGATGGGAGGGACATTTTATTAATATCTCATGCTAGGCACAACTAAGACAGGCGCTTCAGTGTCTTTGGAAAATTGATACATTTTCCACATTGTTTGCTTCTAAAGAGTCCCTGTGAGAATTCAATGAAATCATTGGAACTCATTATATTAATTCAAGAGGCTGATTCCCACCAAGCTCAATGCTTTTTGACATTCTACAAAAGTCACAATAAAAGTTTACAAGTCCACCAAAGCAACTATCCATGGCAGAGAGAACGTGTGTTGATTCCGAAAGCACAGCTGTACTTTTTTTTTTCTTTCTCACATGCAGAGTTTGGTTATGGGTGAGCATTTTAAATAGAGTGCTGACAGTAACAATAGCTCAGCCAGTTTGCAATTATAGCTTTGCATCCATAGCCATTCTCTGTCACCTGGCTGGAGATATTCCACTGGGAAACAAATGATTCATTTTATGCAGTGATAGCCTTACTGTGCAATTTTCACACCTCATTGTGCTTACATGGATGCATGCAAATATGAAAAAAATGTTAATTTGCACATTGAGCATTGCAAAAATGATTATACTCTCTCTTTTTCTCTCAGTGGGGCAGACGTTTTTTTTTTTCTTCAAAATGTCTTCAACTTCAGCTAAGTGTTTTGTATTCATCTGATGCAGCGTTCACTGTTAAGTCCTCCACAATGTGAGCATTTGCACAGCTTGTTTCGACAACACACGGCATTAAAAGAAATGAGGAGTGAACCAGTGTTCGTGTTTAGCTGTGATGAAGGAGGCTGATTGTGTTCTTCAGTGTCAATCTCCATGTGTGCAATAATCTGTGGGAGCAGATGTGCACATTGAATTTTTATCCCAGCACATCCCTCCCCTTCTTCCGAGGATTAGATTGAATAATAGAAACTCTTCAGCACATATAAACAAATTCTCGATGCAATCCTTAGCAGATACACCCCCCCCCCAAATAAAAAATTATTATAAAATAGTGATAAATAGTGAATGCTCTGGCTTAAATGTAGTTTGTAGACAAACATTGGCTTCTTCTCTCTGCTTCTCGGTTTCTAAAAGATCAGATGCCTATTTAGCACTAATTTGCATGGGGTAATGAAAACCAAACTCACAGGTGACTAAGAAATGAGTGCCAGTGCATCATGAGGCATCATGGGATACACAATAAGGCCTGCATGGAGAGAATATCTTGCTGGCACTTACCCCGGAATTCACTTTAAAGCTGCTGTCCGTAACTTTTTTTGTGTTCAAGATTTACAAAAATTATATAATGAGAATGTACAACATTAATCCATTTTCCAAACCGTGTTTTTTTTCTTACTCTGAATCATTATGGTACACTTATAATAAGTGTTTATATTGGGACTATTTCAGACCGGTCTGATAGGAACCTCTGCGGAGGAGCACAGGCGCTGCGTGACTCGCCATAGACATAAACAAAGAGAAGTAGCTCTGGCTGCAATGTTCTTCCGCAAGACGCATGCAGTTCTGTTTATTAACCGCTAGAGCGCAAACAGTTATGGACTGCAGCTTTAAGCAAAAGCACTTTTCAGCCAGGTACATCAGCCGTTCCCTGCAAATCATGTCTAGATCATAGATCAAATTGTAGAAAAGATCTACTTTATACACTCAAAAATGAAAATTCTGTAATCATTTACTCATTTAATTTATTAAAGGGTTAGTTCACCCAAAAATGAAAATGATGTCATTAATTACTCACCCTCATGTCGTTCGACACCCGTAAGACCTCCGTTCATCTTCGGAACACAAATGAAGATATTTTTGTTGAAAGCTGATGGCTGAGAAAGGCCTCAGATAGGCCTCCATTGGCATTCAGTACATTTACACTCACAAGACCCATAAAAGGCACTTAAAACATCTTTACAAAGTCCATCTCACTACAGTGGCTCTACAATAATTTTACAAAGCGACGACATTAGTTTTTGTGCAAAAAAAAAAAAAAAAAAACGACTTTATTCAACCTATTCTGGTCTTCCGTGTATGCCTCCACGACGCATGCGCGAGAATGTGACGTAGCGCCGGCGTTCGGGAATCCATGAAATGCACACTTTAGCCCCATTTTGAGCACTACGCCGAGACCTAAAGCACGATCAAAGTAGAATTCAACAGCTTAGACACGCGCGTCTTCCTCTCTTGTAAACAAATCGCTTCTGGGTCATGTGTCCGAACACCGGATCTGTGTAATATTCTCGCGCATGCGTCGTGGAGGCACACACGGAAGACAAGAACAAGTTGGATAAAGGCGTTATTTTAGTTTTTGTGCGCAAAAAAAAATCATTGTCGTCGCATCGTAAAATTATTGTAGAGCCACTGTGGTGAGATGGACTTTGTAATGACCTTTTTAGTGCCTTTTATGGGTCTTGTGAGTGTAAATGTACTGAATGCCAATTGAGGTCTATCTGAGGCCTTTCTCAGCCATCAGCTTTCAACAAAAATATCTTCATTTGTGTTCCGAAGATGAACGGAGGTCTTACGGGTGTCGAACGACATGAGGGTGAGTAATTAATGACATAATTTTCATTTTTGGGTGAACTAACCCTTTAAGTTTTTGAAACTGTATATTTTGATTACGTGTTTACATGAGATCACAGCAATAGCAAACCACAATCATCCAATCATTTCCCGATGGACAAAATCAAGTCCCACCCTACGTTTTTCTTCTGTGGGAAGCCGCTTCACTTGTATATACGTCACAAAATGGAAGAAAAGACTATTACAACCATTCACGGCCCGTCTGTATGGGCAGATGAAATATTCATCCAAACATAGATCTCTATACACTGAATTAAGTTTCTACACTGAGTCTTATTTAAGTCGTAAAGTAAGCAGGATATATTAAAATGTAGTGCATGGATTCGGCAGGCATGTATTCATAGTGGGACAGCAGGTCTTTGAGCCCTCCCCTGCTCTACATCTGTGGTGAAAAATGGAACTGCAGCAGACTCTCATAGAGAGCCATTGGTGCAGATTTCTGGCTGCTCCGCTTATTGTAATGTGATGTTACCTCGCTCCAGACCAAGACAATATTGGTCCGCTTCAGATATGTGTCTGCATCCGGTCAGAGTTGGCATGTCTGTTCCTATGTGGAATAGCTTATCAAATGAATGAGATAATAAACCCTTTATTTAAACATGCTAATGTGTACAGCTTTGCAAAAATGATTATACTCTCTTTTTCTCTCAGTGGGGCGGACGTTTTTTCTTTTTTCTTCAAAATGACTTTGATGTGAATACATTTTATATACAGTAGTTATGTTGTGTTTGTTTTATGTTTGTTCTGAGAATAGACATGACTTTGTTTTTTCTCACTGGAATTCCTACAACATTTTTAATATTCTAAGCAACATTTGGATGCAATAAAAACTACATTAAGGCAATTCGAAGATGGCATTCTATGCATTTGTCGTGTGTAATAAAGTCTGTCAATCATCATTAGAGCACCATCCTCAGGCTGAATAATGCAAGGATATTAGAATTCTGTCAAAAGTGTGTTTGATGTGTTCAGCAATTAGAATATAAAGCTTACAAAATGGTTATCATAAATTAGCGCTAAGACCAAGCGGCAACCTCCCGCAGTTTCTCTTGAAGCCGATACGGAAGTGACTTAAACTGCAATTCATCGACTGGCCGCTAGGGACAGGCTCCAGAAGGGAGCAGAATCTCATTGTGTTCCATGTTAAAATGCCCAACTTTACAGCAGAATAAAACATGTTTACAGCCTGGTACAAATTGTGGTTATACGGCTAATTTTGCCCTTCATGACAACTGTGAGGGGGGTGAATTTTTTTATAACTCATTCATTTACATTATATAAAGCCTTAAAGTTCTGCATAATTAAGGGTGTGGCCACTTTGAGTGACAGGTGGATAGCCATTTCTCTGCTGTCTGTTAGTCATCGCGTCACCTCAGCTCTGCCATTTTCATATGCCATTTTCTGTTATCTGGGATTGATGCGCGATGACACACTGCCAAGATGGCAACGGCCAGCTTGACCCGACTTTACACTTCAAAACTGCTTCTCAGATTCCTATGGGTGACGTCACGGACACAACGTCCATATTTGTTTACAGTCTATGGCTAAGACCCAGAATCTTCCCTACCTAAATTTATGGCCAGGAGCCGCTACTGATCACAACTTCGGTTTCATGCCGACTTTAAAATATGCCAACTAGAACTAATGAAGTGTAGTTAAAATTGTGGATTTTGAATCATACATGACATACATTACGTTTTTCAAATTTGATTATATATCTACAGTATGTTCACAAGAATAATGTTTTGGTTACTGATTAACTGACTTACCTGAACGGCCTTCTGGGATTGGATGTCTACAATGAGCAGCCTGTTCAGCAAAGGCTGTGTGGCGTAAATGAACTTGTCCTTCACGTTGACGGCAGATGTCCACATACATTTCTGATCCTTCTCTCCCTCCACTTGTGGACAGACCTCCTCCTTCAGGAATAATAATAATAATAATAATAAAAAGAGTCATCAAAACTGACCACACACAGAAATATTATGGATTATAAGAATGAATGCATCTCACAAAAAGAACACTTCCGAGTTGAAGGTCTCTATCTTATCTTTAGAACATTGCAGACCTATTCGACAATGCTATTAAACTTTTCAATGAAGCCACATAAATGAGCGAGTTCTTTAGAACAAATTAAACTATAAAACTATAAAAGAAAACAGTATAAAACTCTGCCTCAGCGTCTGCCTCAGAGGAAGAGACTGATAGTGGGCAGAAGTGGCATCATGAAAGCAAGCTCTGTGAAAATGTGAGTGGCTGTCAGGCCTGAGGCTGAATGCGCTGTGGTTAAAGAGGTGAGAGCTGGCTTGATTGATGGCCACAGAGGTTGTGCAGAAGTGGGCGTCTCCTGTGGTGATGTGGCTGACTGGGCTACTCAAGGGCTGTCGACGACAATCAAGACGGAGACTCTGACTGATGTGACTGGATGGTCTAGCGATACTCTTGCAAGACTCAAATTCAGTTTTAGTTGGCACAAGAGCCACTGGCTTATAAGGTTATTTTAATGCTGTAAGTCAGAGGTTTGGGTTAACTGAATTTTTTATTTCACGATAACTATATATATATATTCTCAAGCATTATTCTCATCAGTGTTCTATCAGCTATGGCATATTCAAAGCATATTTTGTGTATGAGCCCATACAGTAGCCTAGTGAAATACATTTCCATATTTCCATGTGATTCGACAGTTTATTTGATTAAACATCAAAAATGGTGTGCATCATACCTGACACCTAGATGAACACTTTACAGTTGGTTTTATGACTGTAAGTCATTCTCTTCAAATGCTATTGAAGTTAGAATCGTGTATGTTGTATGTAACTTTAGAGGCGGTCCCTAAATTCATGAATATCAAATGTCCAACGTCAAGCCAACTTTATGCCAGTCACATCAGACGCGCTATGGTTCTGCTGTGATCTTTGTTTGAAACAAAATCAGTCAATGAATGTATGATGGATGAATCTCCAACGTACATCGCTGTTTTGTTGTTCATGATGAGAGTGCAGATTTCATTGAGTGAGAGTGAAAACTCTGGCGATTCAGTGATGACTGATTTGAACGCCTCTGATTATTAGACATTGCATTCATAAACTCAACAGAATTGCGTGTGATTGATTATAATGCGCAATGCGATTAAAACAGATGCCTTTTGAGAAGACTACAATCAAATTCAAACCGCTAAAAGTGGCTAGTGCTCAGATTATTATACTCGTGTGTATTCTCTCAACAGTTTAGTTCACTTAAGACATAAATTACTGTGTTTACTTGCAAAAACATGGTCACTTTTACACATAGGAATGTATTTAACCGTTCCAGCCCAATTGACTGTGCGCAAAGACCCTCCACCTTTAGTTACTGTTGCTATGTCCAACAAGCCATGCTCTCACACCACACACGTTCTCACTCAGTGAAAAACACATCTCAGAGCAAAGAGGATACTGACAACAGACAGGACAGAGCATATTACTTTTAATATAAAACAAAGTCTCAACTCTAAAATTTTGTCATTTTTTAAAGAGATGTAAACAATAAATACCGTTTTGTGGCTCTTTAATGTGTGGTGACAGGTCGCTGTAGCGCCTCAGTGGTTGGTTATCTCTTCCCTCTAGTTAATTAATAGTATCAAATAAACATGAATGAACTTCGGAATGAATGTTGTTTCAACCGCTGAAAGACGCACATCGTTTTTCAAGTTCAAGTCCACCGCCGTTAATCTACGAACTCTCTTGACTGCTTTGTCGGACAAAAATGGCGGATTCGGCAGATGCCAAATTTTGATTGGTCAGATTGCCTGTCACCCAAACTCCTGGCGAAGAGTGAATTAGGTGGCAAAAATCACTCAGTTCAGTTCTCACATGCTCTATGAGCAGCGGCTTCATGTTGCATGTCTCTCAAACAGTCTCTCAGACATAGTGCACGTATACTGAAATAAGTTGGCTTTCCTGAGTTATTATTATTGCACTTTCTGCAGTTGAAACATTGATTGAGAGATTACATGAGGACATGATACAGATTTTGGTAAGTTTGACTGTATCTTGGACTGTATCAACATAATTTCTGATGTTCATTCATGCTCATTTTCATTCTGTAACGTAGTAAAGAAGAAGGAATGATGGCGTTTACTCGCGCTCCGCTTCGCTTGAGCTGTGGCGCTAGTACAGTGATCGCTTGCACCACATGGAAGAGTGCCAAAATTTAATTTTGTGATAAAATGGACAGAATTTCAAACCTGAGACCTTGTTTCATATCAAAAGTAACAAAGCCCAAAGCTTATTGCGATTTGTTTGGACAAATATTCAAAACCTCCACCCCCTCCACCTCCTAGCATCTTCATAATTGAGTATTACATTCTGTGTAGAAACTCTATGTTATCATTGTATCTCCTTCTGTAATATGTGCTAAGAAACCTTTGGTTATTATGAAGGCTGGAGGATTTATGTCTCAAGGATGTATCTCAAGCTGTCTAGTATGGCAGCTCGAGCACCTTGGAGCCTACGCCTTCCGCCAAATCCAAAGATTGTCAATACATTTCATTCTCAAAGAATCAATACATTTGCTATTGAAGTTTTATCAAAACGTAATGTTTATCAAGTATAAAATTGTGTCAGCTGGCATAAGTAACTGCAATGATTCAAAATTAAATCAATGAATATTTAAAAAGGAGGAAAGTACATGCTACAGTGATTTCCCACAAGCAGGACATAGGAAAAACATATCGTAATACTCTCTAAATGTTCTTCCCCAGACAGCGTTTGCACTGGGGCTTGCCGTTATGGCCTGGCATTTGATTGATGTCCTAATAGAGGCCTGCTGCCTCTCTGGAGGCTGGAAACTCAAACTCTCACCGCCCAGAGCTCCAAACAAACACAGCTGTCTCATCAGCATACCCAGCTCTGATGTAACAGCAGAACAGAGGAAGGCAATCATTTAATAGCTTGTGTAAATCTAGCAGCTGCCTATCAGAAAGAGCAGAGTATGGTATCTGTAGGGTATATGTAGAGTGATATGTAGTGTGGGGATGTAAATGATAAGTGATGGAGGGAGGAGCTCAACTGATGTCTGTGCCGAGAATCAAACTCCACAGGGTTAAGGCACTGGTCATGACTCATGTCTGAAAAGGAAGTTCTGTGCTGCTGTGTATACCAATATGCAACCAAGAAGCTGCAGAAGAATTAAAGAAAATAAACAGGAAAGAACAATGGACGGATGGATGGATGGAACAGGTAGAAGGAAGGATGGATGGGTGAATGGAATGAAGGATGGATGGAAAGAAAGAAAGAAAGAAAGAAAAAAGATAGATAGACAGACAGACAGACAGACAGACAGACAGACAGACAGACAGACAGACAGACAGACAGACAGACAGACAGACAGACAGACAGACAGACAGACAGACAGACAGACAGACAGACAGACAGACAGACAGACAGACAGACAGACAGACAGACAGACAGATAGATAGATAGATAGATAGATAGATAGATAGATAGATAGATAGATAGATAGATAGATAGATAGATAGATAGATAGATAGATTGGAAGAAACAAAGAAAAATAGATAGAAAGGAAGAAAGGATGGGCGGGTGGATGGAAGCAAAGTAGAAAAGAAAGAAAAAGGAAGGAATCAAGGATGGATGGATGGATGGATGAATGAATGAATGAATGAATGAATGGAGAGATGGAAGGAAAGAAAGAAAGAAAAAAGATAGAAAGGAAGGGTGGGTGGATGTATGGATGATAGAAAGAAAAAAGAAAGAAAGAAAAGAAGGGTGGGTGGATGGAAAGAAAGAAAGAAAGAAAGAAAGAAAGAAAGAAAGAAAGAAAGAAAGAAAGAAAGAAAGAAAGAAAGAAAGAAAGAAAGAAAGAAAGAAAGAAAGAAAGAAATGGTGTATGGATGGATGGATGGAAAGAAAGATAGAAAGGAAAGGTGGGTGCATGGATGGATGGATGGATGGATGGATAGAAAAAAGAAAGAAAGAAAGAAAGGGTGGACAATGAATGGAAATAAAGAAAGAAATAAAGAAAGAAAGGAAGGGTGGATGATAGATAGATAGATAGATAGATAGATAGATAGATAGATAGATAGATAGATAGATAGATAGATAGATAGATAGATAGATAGATAGATAGATAGATGGATTGGAAGAAAAAGAAAGAAAGAAAGAAAGAAAGAAAGAAAGAAAGAAAGAAAGAAAGAAAGAAAGAAAGAAAGAAAGAAAAAGAAAGAAAGGGTGTATGGATAGATGGATGGATGAAAAGAAAAATAGAAAGGAAGGGTGGGTGGGTGCATGGATGGATGGATGGATGGATGGATGGATAGAAAAAAGAAAGAAAGAAAGAAAGGGTGGATAATTAATGGAAAGAAAGAAAGAAAGAAAGAAAGAAAGAAAGAAAGAAAGAAAGAAAGAAAGAAAGAAAGAAAGAAAGAAAGGGTGTATGGATGGATGGAGAGATGGGAAAACAGAAAGAAAAAAGAAACAAAGAAAGAGAGAGAGAAAGAAAAGAAAGGAAGGAAGGATGGATGGATGGATGAATGAATGAAAAGAAAGAAAGGGAGGATGAATGGATGGATGGAGAGAAAGAAAGGATGGGTGGATGGATGGATTGAAGGAAGGAAGGAAGGAAGGAAAGAAAGAAAAAGAAAGGAAGGAAGGAAGGAAGGATGGATGGATGGATACAGCTGTATGAAGCAAATGAGCTAAAGTAAACACCAGTAGCATACAAACAAACATTCATGCAAGCATCAGCAATCAACCCTTTTTCTCGTAAAACAAAAACGCTGATAAATAACCAGCACTCATAAACGTCCCCTTTGCTTGGGGTTAGAGCAAGTGTGAGGGAAAACAAAGGGTTTATGATGAACATTCACAAGCACTTTAACATTTCCTTTATACGACAGCTCACCTGCAGGCCAAGAAGCTTCTCGCTGGGTTTGATGTGTCTCTGAATCTCACAGGCCACTGGCTGGATGACTTTAATGCCGTCCTCATAAAACACATAGAACATGTTTCCAATCCCCAGACCTGCAGTGGGACAGAAACGAGATCGTTCAGGGCTCAGAAGCACCTAAAACAAGGTTAACCGCAGCTTTAACACACACAGTCCAGACACACGCCAGACATTAATATTGTATTAAAACGCCATGCTCAGTGCTTACCTTCCTCTCTCCACAGTATGTTTGCCACTGTAAGAGAACACAAAGAAAACTCGCGTGAGAGAGGTTCGCTGCACTTTACTCATCTGAAACTTTTAAAATCCGATATCCAGACACAAGATGAACTCCCTCTTCTGGCTGTAAAAACCTCCCACAGATTATTGCAACAACATTTGTAATTTCTGCTTGGTTTTCCTAACATGGTTTGAAGCTATGAAGAGTCGTGTTTGGTTTGGCCAAGTAATTATACTCTGCAACCTGAGGAGCTTATTGATTTGACTCGCTCATGTGTAATCAATACTGTGTCTGCATTTTACATTGAGGTCGGCCTGTGGGGATTTACACACTCGCACGTAGCCACCAACCACAGAGTTCCCACGGAGGAAACAATGCGCATTAGGGTGAACGTCGGAGCTTATCTTTGCATTAAGCATGATTATTTACCTATAACTGCTGGAGCTGTGACCAGTATTACCTTTTAAAACACTTTGCAGATTGAGATCAATGCCTTACTAACAATGATCAAATACCGGGTCTTGTGGCAATCAGGTGGCTTAGCAAAGTGTCGTTGAAGCATAACCAAAAAATATCACGCAATTAACTCCTGAATAATTCTAAAAGCATTTTAGAACAGAACAAACGGACTAATAACTGCACTAAAACGCCTCCATTAGAACGAAATGATTCCTGATGGCCCCAGTGTCCGTGTTAAAAATAACAATGATGGCCATTACCCACGAACGACAGATATGCCGTTATTACTCTTTGCGCAATATTTGTCACCAAGGAACTATTGATAAATATGACTCATTAGCATGACAGATCAGCACATTATGGTATTAACGGCCAAATTCTCCTCCTCATTACATTCTGACTGTTCACTAGGGCAGTTTGTAGTGAAGATGTGACCTCTAACCGTTCCTCAGCCATCTGATTCAATCTCTCACAGTCTGCGAATCAATCTCCCACAATTCACCTGTGCTACAATCCCTACGCTAAGCGATTCTCATTCTCCGCTCTCACTTCATCAAGAAGACAGGAGAGCCGAGCAGCGGAGCTGGAGTTAATCTTCAAAAAGTCCTTAGTCAAGTTCTTTTTTATGAGTTAATGTATCAGAGCAATCTAACAGACTTTTGTGAAAAATATTGCCATTGCATCAGCAATTGATGAAGAATGTAAAAAAAAAAGACAGAATGAAAGCAGAAGGTCTTTTCCAATAACACAGTGTACTGATACAATGTCACCGAGCGGGGAGGATAAAGAACCTTGGGAATAAGAGGTTCTTTCAGTGGAGTAAAGGCTGATTTATACTTCTGCGTCCAACCTATGGCGCGGCGTGACATGCCCCTCTCCAATAATGTGACAACGCGCCAAATCTACGTGGACTGCAAACGCTGTGATTGGTCTGCTAGAACCCCTCCTTCAGGGGTTACACATGCTCCCTCCGCATGGAGCAGAAGAATAAATGAAAACTGACGCGTAGAGGCTAAAGGCTAAGTTTTTTTGTATTCGTGATCCGAAAAATTCGTCACGCACAGGGACCTTGCACACTGAGTATTAATGAATGCGTTACGGAAAAAACCCCGCAAAACAATACAAAATGCCGTCTTCAAGTAGTGAGGATGATTTTTTTTGTCCTCTCTCTTCTTAAAAAGAGAAAAAGAAAGAGGAAATACTGGGTCCATCCACTCCTGCGATCGCGTAGAGAGGAAGGAGAGTTCTACCTCCTTATCAAGGAGCTGCGGGATTATCCAGACGATTCAAAGTTTACTTTAGAATGTCAGTTGATGCTTTGCTAGCGATACTGGAGCCACATATTAAACAGAAGACCACCAATTTCAATTTGAATCAATTGATCCTGAACAGAGACTGGCAGTATGTTATGGATCCGCACGCACGCGCGCGCACACACACACGGTTAACAGGGACTTGGTGTGCTATAATTATAGCTGTGATATAATAATATTTGTAGTATTTTTGATACAATAATATTTGTATATATAATTGTAGGTATCTGAGCACTGGCGATTCATTCACCACCATTGCCAGCAGTTTTAGCTTGGGCATCAGCACTCTAGGGATGACTGTGAGGGATGGGACCAAATGCGACAAACGCAGAAAATCGAACCTGTTCTGAATTCTTTTTTGACGGACGAAAGTTTCGGAGGCAGTGCGTAAGCGTGATTGACATAACGTGAGGTTGTCGTGCGAAAATTTAGCATGCAAATCTTGGACTTAAGGCTCCGTCCACACGGAGACGAGTTTAGCTGTATACGCAAACATTTTGTTATTGTATCAGCGTTTCGTCCACACGGATCCGGCGTTTTAGGAGCCTTAAACCGTTATTTTTTTAAATCAGGTCCCAGCGTGGATAAATCTGAAACCGACACCCTTGCATTTTCGTGTGTACAGCCAATCCGTATATTTTGTGAAACGGTCATCACACCATGTCCCATATGGTAAAGACTAGATACAGCTACGGCCACTGTGCATTTGCACATCAATATTGCGTCATTTAATTACTGTATTTGCATTATTGCAACCCATTCTCACTCCCAAGGCGTCAAAATCCGAAGCATGGTTAAGTGCCTTCCGTGTCACAACGAAGGATGCTAAAGGCACCCCTAGGCATCTCTATATCGACTCGCTGGGTGCTCCATAGATTTCAGTTGTTTACCCAAGACGCATTTTATTCTTTGTATTTGTAAAAGAAGACATGATTTTATGAATATTTTATGAATATTTATAGGCTACTTTTATATTTTGGATCAGCTAACCCAACTCCTACCCTAAACCTACCCACTTATAAACAATATAAAACACGTAACAAGCAAATATAAGTACAGTCACAGGTATTTATTGCAAAAACTGACCAAAAACAGAATAAAATTATTAACTCGTGTTGCATTCCAAGTCTTCTGAAGTCACACGATGTCTTTATGTAAAGAACAGAGTTGATCTTAATGTTTTAATTGCTGAGATGATGATCCCGCTGCTCCGTGAACGCACTCATTCATATCTCATTCAAATAATACACATGACTCTTTAGCATGATGCAATCGTTCACAACGACACACGAGAGCCAATTACATTTTACAATCAAAGTTGAAGTAATGATGCAATTGATCACGAGACATCCGAGAGCCAATGCAATTTCACTATGAAAACTGACGTAATGGGCGGCAATATTTGAAATTGAATGTGTTCATGATCTTCTGCGGATGGAGACGCTGATCGCTTTTGGGGATTTCCTTCACACAAATCAATCGTTTGGCCTCAGAACACTATATAAATTGTGCCTGTGTTTTATATACCACACAAATGGGTAGGTTTAGGGATGGAATGGGGTTGGGTTACAAGTTCAAACGTGTCTAGATAGTGTAAATAAAATTATGCTGGCTGATTAAATTGAGAATCACACTCTGACATGTCATAATGGCAAAATCATAACCCGATATATCATCATGACGATAACGTTCCAGTGTCCAACGCGTCTGTGTATGACGCCAAAGGTTTCTCATGGAAATGAATGGAGCACTCTGCGCGTCAAAATAGTGACACCTAGGGGTACCTTTAGCGTCTTTATTGTGATGCGGAAAGCACTTGACCATGCTTCGGATTTTGAGAACAGATTGTAAGGGTAGGTTTAGGGTTGGGGTAGGTGTAGGCGTTAATAAAATTACATAATTTATCTTACACTTTAGGCTCAACACACAACCAAATGTCATAAAATATTTTGGAAACACTTTATTTCGATAGTCCACTTTAGACATTCTACCAACTATAACTTTGCAACTATATGTTAACTATTATCATTAGAGTATTAGTTGACTGTCTGCTTAATATCCACTCAAACTTTATTTTGATGCTCTCCCCTTAGGCCCAATCCCATTTCTATCCCCTTTTCCCCTACCCCTCTGTTTTTCAAATGAAGGGGTATGAGAAATGTCCCTGCATACACAGGCTACAGTGGCAACTTGTAGGGCCCTATGATTTCAGAGATGCGGAAAACATGGATGTAATCAGTCATAAAAACTGAATTTACTGTATAATAATGTTTTACTGTATATAATTGAATGAAATTTAGAAACAAATTAATAAAAAGCAAGTACACTTAAATCAAATTGCAATATAGAGTAGTGTCTGTGAATTATAACCCGCAAAAAGACTATTTAAATATTAATCCCACATGTCCTGCATGTCTCTGGGTGAATGAATGCTGCAGGTGAGCAGTTTCATTTCCCCCCGGTTTCAATAATACATCATATTATTATTAAAAATGTATAATCACAATTTTTCTTCTGTTTAAATTTTAACAGTAAAGCTCTGTTGGGCAGCACTTTGTTTGACCAAAAAGTTTAATTTCATATGATTAAAAAATAAATTAAATTAATGTTTTATGCCTACATTTGATTGCCAGAAAAATTTTAATACACCACATAACATTTCTGGATTTATTTTTTTTATTTTTATTAATTGTTGTTGTTTTTAATTCAATTAATTATACATGCTTTTTGACTATTCAAATAATTTAATTAAACTATTACAGTTGAATCTAGAAAACTTAAAAAAAACAAACAGCATTTGTTAAAAAATTTTTTTTAAATAAACGTATTTCATAGGGCCCTAAACAAGTAATTTTTGTTCAACTTTTAATAAATTCTTGTTAGACTGTATAAGTTTCATGATTTTAATTAATTGACATGCTTTTTGAGGTCATGTTCTTGTGATAAACATAGACACTTCCTCCCTTTATCCACTGGTGTCACTGTTAGACATCGTCTCATTAGACAAATCAGTCGTTTTTTTCACTATTTGACGTCATGTAATTTTTGTCTCCTTTTTCTCTTTATTGCAAAAGCCCATAAAAAAAGCTCAGTTCATACATAATATTGCAGGTCTCGACATTAAGCTGGTTCATGTGTTTGTCCTTTGGACAAGTAAATCTGTCACTCACTTGTCCGAGTAAAAAAATTGCTTCTCCGGAATGTTTTTTTTTTTTTTTTTTTGTAAATATAATTTATTCTGAAGCAATATTCTCACCAGTGTTCAATCAGCTTTGACATATTTAAATCTGCATATTTGTGATATTTTTTTCACTTTTTTTTTTTTTTGACCGTCTTAATGAGTGAGTCATTGAGACATTCATTTAAACGATTCATTCAAACGGCTGATTCATTCAAGAATGAGGCAGTCGTTTAAGAATAGGTCATTGAATCTTTGATTCAACCGATTCATTGAAACGCTGAATCATTCAGTAACACACCGTTGCTGTGAGATGCATTATGGTTCTGCTGTGATCTTTGTTTGGAACTATTTTTGCTGCTGAAATCGAACAAAAACAGTCAATATTGCATCTAAAATGTGACCTAATGTTAATTAATTGTTTATGGAACTGTCATATGAAATCAGTGTCACATTTTCAATCGTGATGGTATTCAGGAAAACAGCACTCTTGGTTCTGTGATGTTGCTTAACTGTAGGCTATCATATGTTATAAATATAAAAACTCCATAATTTGTAATTTTAACCCTGTATGTTAACTGAGTTTCTTTGTATGAGCGGCGGTCATTTGCTGTGATTCCTCCTCGAGAGGCTGCACGAGTGTCAACAGCACAACATTGTTACCGTCAGTTTATTATACATTATATATTATCCACTTACACTAAATGAATGCAGAATCATTCTTGCATTTTGGTGATTCTCTAGTTATTTTTTGTTATTTTTTGACGTTTTAATCAGACCACTTGTCCGGTCGGACAAGTAAAATTCTACAAGCGGACATTAATGTCGAGCACTGTATTGCATAATTTGGTTCATCCATCTATCAAAATGTTTAAGGTTAGTGGAACAGGGCTGCTGGGAGAAACAACAAACCTTACCTCAAATGCACTCTGACGGAAAAACAATGTTCCCGACAGCAGAGTCACATTTCAAGTTGCCATTGGGAGATAAAGCAATGGTATGAGTCGACTGTGATGGCAAAGGTGAAGGCCAGTGTTGGACTCTAATTAGGACAACAGAAAATGAATCAAGACAAATGCCTAGGGTCTACGCTTTCTCTCTCTGAATCATTCATGGACCTATCAAAGTATTCATGAGTTGAGAATGCAACTCCGCGTCAATCGCGGTAATGCTCCGTTATGCAAATACCCCATGTGGTCCTGCATAATTAAAAGAGCGAACATATTTAATTATGACAATTATAAAGACTCAATCAGTGAATATTCTATACTACCGAAGGAGTTTTTGAAGTAACCTTTCCTGCTTTCTACATAGTGTGTAGTGTGTATATGGAAAAATACTGTGTATTCAGTATGTTTGGAAGGTCATGCTACCTTACTGACGAGTGCACTACCTTATTTTGCTGGTATTGCTTTCTTTAAACTTTAATACAAACTCCTACAGTCTTTTGGATATTGAGGTTAATGCCCTCAGGTATAGGGCAACACCTCAGAGAGTGGCTGATGCTGAAATAGGCTCTGGAAAATACATTTGATGAAAGAAGGAAAAAGAAAATAGCCACTAATTTCTGCCTTCAAGCGGTGATGCGGTTAAACTATCCTTGAAAACCGGCCTTTAGACACATATTTGCACACACAGTGTTCAGGTTGATCATTGTTTACATTAAATTAAGAAGACACAAGAAAATTTGAGCTGAAGTCAGCATGAAACAGAAATTATGGCCCCACTTTATATTAGGTGGCCTTTACTACTATGTACTTACATAAAAAAATAAGCACAATGCACTTATTTTGTTCATCTTGTAGTGCAAAACACTTTAGCTGATATTGAGGTGGGATGCGGGTAAAGTTAGGGACAGGTGTGGTGGTATGGGTAAGTATAAGAGTAGGGTTAGGTTTAAGGGAAGTCTCAACAGTGTAATTATAAATTTAACCTGTTAACTGTCACCCCCCTTTTGAAAATATACATGAAAATGCACAATCCAAACTTAAATGGATGCAATTCAAGAATGCTTTGGAATATAGATATAAGTTTGGTCTCATTTTAAAGAAGACAGTCAGCAGATTATGGCTCAAAAAATGAAAGTATGAAAAAGTTATGAAATTTAAATTTACTGTAAATCAAATGTACTGTACTAAATATTTTATATTTTATATAAAATATATACGTTACAAAATAATTTGTACTCTAAAAATACTATCAAATCAAAGCCAAATATCTAACCAACTTGTGTTCCAAATTTGAAGTTGATATCACAAAAATTTAAGTTCATGAGATTTTGTTTAGGCGCTGTACCACAAATAGCCACCGGGTGTCATTGAAATTCCATTGATTTTTTTATTGCAATCTCCTGTAACAAATGTATATATTTTTGCCCAAATATCACAAAACAGCTGGCAAATATAGAACCGTGAGACTCAGACCTTTCCACCGATATGTGTTTTGTCAAGATTAGAAAAGGTTTTTATTATAAATGTTTAAGTTTTTAAAATAAATGTTGTAATATGAAACATGACAACGCCCACTAAGGGAGGAGCCGCTAGAAGAATTTAGAGTACCGTTTACATGGTAACGCAAAATCCGATTTGAAAACGGTTATCACAGGATGAATCTTGAGTTCGTAAACTTTCGAATTATATATAGTTTGTCAACATTAGATCAGGCTAAATATAGGATATAATTGTTTTAAACATGCAGTGGCAAATGGGCCCACCGGTGGGCCAGTGACAGTTAACGGGTTTTACAGATGTAATTACAGGTTTTAATCAGTTTACTAAATTTTACAAATTCTTACTGAGTAAATGTATAAAAATCCAAACTTTTTAATGTTAGAGTAAATAGGCCTGAATCGTGAACAATAAGAAAAATAGGAAAAAATAGGAAAAAAAATAGGATCAATTTTGGTATTTCATGTCTTTAATAATATGTTGTAAATATGGGCCATCTATAGACAAATGTAAAGTTTTTGTTAAAGGAACACGCCAACTTTTTGGGACTTAAGCTTATTCACCGTATCTCCCAGAGTTAGATAAGTCCATACATACCATTCTCAACTCTGTGCGTGCCATAACTCTGTCTGACGCACACACCACTAGCCCAGCTTAGCTCAAAGACTGGAGGTAAACTGCTCCAGCTAGCCTTCTGCTCAATAAGAGACAAAATAACTCCAACATTTTCCTATTTACATGTTGTGATGTGTATAGTTACATTGTGTACTAAGACCGACAGAAAATGAGAATTTTCTTGACCGATATGGCTAGGATATACTCTCATTCCTGCGTAATAATCGAGGAAATTTGCTGCCGTACCATGGGTGCAGAGGCGCAATGATATTACGCAGCACCTGAAAGTAGTCCCCAGCACGCTCTCTGTGCAAGCAGGTTGTCACGTTGATTATGTTGACGGAAGTTAGCCTATTTTCAGGCGCTGGGTAATATCATAGCGCCGCCGCACCCAAAGTTCCTCGATTATTACGCAGGAATGAGAGTATAGTTCCTAGCCATATCGGTCTAGAAAATCGCAACTTTTCATTTTCCGTTGGTCTTAGTACTCGGATACACATCACAACATGTAAATAGGAAAATGTTGACGTTATTTTGTCACTTATTGAGCAGAAGGCTGGATGGAGCCATTTACCTCCAGCCTTTGTGCTAAGCTAGGCTAGCGGTGGGTGCGTCTGACAGAGTTATGGTACGCACAGAGATGAGAATGGTATGTATGGACTTACCTAACTCTGGGGGATATGGCGAATAAGCTAAAATCCCCAAAAGTCGGCGTGTTCCTTTAAAGGATAGTAAAGAAATATTTCAATCAATTTCTCTCATAATTTAATCACTCTCATGTCGCTCCAACATGAGACCAGAGATTCTAATGTAACTTTTATGTTATGTTCTAACTTTTCTAAAGTAATAAAATTCGAAAAAGACCATAATTGACTGAAACCAGTTGTTTAAATGACCGCTGAGAGTAGTGAACAAATTGTTCAGACTAGTTTTCTGAACTATCCTTTTTCTTTTCCGAACAACTATTCATTACAAAAAAAAAATATATAAAAGGAATAAAAGAAAGAAAGGAAATGGCCGGATGCAGTTCAAAATTTCTTTAGATCAGAGCTGTGTGCACTTAACCAAAAACCTCTGCCAGTCGAACACTGAATGGCAGAGGTGAGCATGAACACTGGCATATCCCAGCATGCAACGGCAAAGAGATGCCTACGTTGTTTTGATGGGCCTAGTGTGTGACAGAGCAGAACACAAAATTACAGGGTGTGAAATGATAATTCTGACAAGCTCCCTATACAGTAGAGCCTAGACCTCCAGATCCAAACAAACAAAAAAAACAGAAACGGACAAAGTAACCATCCCATTTGGCTTTTGGCAAGGCACTTGCTAACATGAGAGTTTTGTGTTTGACTGAGGAATTGTGGGTACTCAGAGACATTTTGTTTCTCTCTGCATCTGTTCCTTTATTTCTGCTCACCATCTCTCATGATAACACCAGAGCAAACAAAGAATCCTATAATCCAACAAGAACACAGCTGCGTGAGACCACAGAGAGATCAGCACTACTGTTGTTTGTGTGTTTGCAGCAGGTGGTGTTTATCCGACAGCCTTAAATACTTGTCCAGCACTTTTTCCCCTTGACAAGACAGCAACGGCATATTGTCGTTTCTTCTTATAGATGATGAGCACAATCACACCTGAGTGCTTCGCATCACCCCAGCCTCAAATCACTCGTCTGATTAAATCCTCCTCCCACAGCACATGTCTGCCAATATTTCCTTTGCAAAAATATCTTCTGGGACAGGAGATGTACTCAAATATTTGATGATAGCGGTACAACTTGAGACAGCAATTGCTTTGCTACTTAATTGAATCAGTTTTTTGCACTGATTTACAAGGAAGATTTTTGGTGTCATTTTGGTGTCAATCTCAAGGGAGATTTTTGATTTCATGCAGTGCTGAGCAAACCGATCGGCGTCTCACTTGAAGCTGCTCATGTCGGTTAAAAACTCTGTCTGACGTCACTGCGATGCATGTCATCAAAGTACCACAAGAGCAATTCGAGAGCACACGGCTGACCCAGCCGGCACAGCTTCTCCACAAGCTCTGACCCATCTGTTCCACGGTTGGCCGGATTCGCCGCATGACAACGATCACGTGTATTTTGTGTTTATTCTGACACCGTCAGTTCCACTCATACTCACAAATCCATGTTTTTATAACAGTAAAAGCTCTTCATGTTGTCGCGATATTATATCGTGTCATGTTTATCAAAATAAAACGGTATGGTGCAAAAACAATGGTGTTTAAATTGTATATATTTATGTTGAGCTTTATTCTTGTACAAACAGATGCTGTATTAAGCAGTACATAAAGTATTGAATGAAATTGTCTCTGAAATGTCTGTGTATTTTACAAATATTGCATATAATTCACTTCACCACATTAGCATCACAGAAAGTCTGACTTCACTCTTGCGATCAGTTACATCAGCTGAAGTCTAACGAACCTCTGGCCCTATATCATACACCCGGCGCAATGCGACGCAAGACGCAAAGTGTTTTGCTAGTTTCAGCCCGAAGCAGTTATCATTTTCACGTTCAGCGCCATCTGTTTGCCCATGGGTGTGCTGGTCTGAAAACAAGATGTGTTAAGGCTCATTGTTGGCGCATTGCTATTTTGAGGCAACTGAAAACGACTGCACCATTGACCAATAAAAACCTGGCCTAAAGTCAATAGCGCAGTATATTTTGTGTTATTTAAAGGCTGTGTTAGTAATATGAGCCTATTGGCGGGTACACAACGCACGTACATTCTGCTTATTACACACAGGGACGCGCAGCAGCACACAAACATTTTGAAATATTAAAAATAAAAGGATTACTCTCTGGAGAAGCGTTTAGTCTTTCAGCTCGCAAATTCCACTATAGCGAATCCACCATGGTGCAAGCGCAACTGGCTTTTAAAGGGAATAGGAGATGAGACTCTGATTGGTTCATTGCACGTTACCGCAAAAACACACCCATGACTCATTAAGAGACTAGATACAACCCTTTTGGACCGTTTTTTAGCTCAAGTGGATTCGGACACATCCTAAGTGCACCTGCGCTTCAGACTATGCGCTCAGATCATTAAAATGTCATGTGCTTCTTTTCCTCAGTGTTTTTCTCGTATTGGTTCATTGTTTAATTGCTTACAGGTGTATCGTGTTAACTCGGTGAACAAGAATCTGCACACTGCTGTCATTGCTCCCAAAGATTTATTAAAAAGACAACGTTTCGACCCAAAGGGTCTTCGTCAGGCTAATCTAATCTAGCACCTGCTAAAAGTTTATTGGATGTGTGCACAATTCTTCTTTGAATCCACATTGCTTAGGTGTATCGTGTTAGTCATTAGTCTTTGTGTATATAGCCATCTTATTCCCATTGTCTCTTGTCTAGCTTTGTTTTGTGTTACTGCTGTTGGTGAGTTTGTTTCTTGTTCATGCTCAAGGCATGGCACAGAAGACTGAAGTGGCCTAATGGCTGCTGCTTGAAAGTGTTCAGGAACACAGCCTGTGTAAAGTACGAATCACACTTCAACTTTAATAACATTAGAAACAAAAAGGGAAGATAATGTACTATCATTGTAGTGGACTTTTAGTCTGTGGCCCTTGGAGATTTACATTTTTTTGGGCAGACATCCAATTTCATGATCTCTAGAGCACCGTTGCTGGGCTGAGGGACACTGACTGACCTTTAAATCTTGAGGAGAGAAAGGGATGGGACGGAGATCATTATCTCCCCTCTGAGTGCGGTGTGTTTTCCCCAGCTGACCTGTAGAACGGCACTGACCCCAACTACTGATGGCTGACCACCAACTTCACCTTATTTTGCCCTTTAGATGTACGATTACTTTATCACACGCCCCCTACAACCTTTCAGAAGCTGTAATCCTTACTGTAGATTCAAAAAGTTCTAGCTTTTTCTGTTCCGTATCAATGGTCATCTTGTATAGCCAGGCACCAACTGAAGCTGATTTCTGTATTGTCGGGCATATAATGTATAGAAAGCATATCTCCTGTAAATAAGGGTGCTTTCACACTAGCAGTTTTGGTGCTCATCCGGCTTCGATTGACGTCAGAGTTTGGTTCGGTTTGGATGATGTGAACGCTGTTTTCCGAACTCGAGTGTGCACCTACGAACCGTACCCGAGTCCACTTAAAACGTGTGGTCTGTATGGTTCATGTGAACTCCAGTACGGTTCGCTGTTGATGTCCGTACTAAATCGCGGCAGTGAACCGCTATTAATGAAGTATGATTTGATAAAAATGTGTGTTTGTGTGCGTTTCCCTCATTTTCCAGGCGAGTGTGACTGACGTACTGCAAGGAGAGAGCTGTAGATCTCATTTCTGCTCGTCTTCAGCATTCTTAAGAGCATTTGCAGTACATTGGCGGCAGATAGACGCAGTGCCATTACGCACTAAAGCTTTGGAAACAAAACCAAAGGTTCAAAAACTAAAATATAAAAGTGAGGTGAGCAACGTATGCAATTGACCCATCGGTAAGCCCCGCCCCCCTTAGTTACTGTTGCTAACTCGGACAAACAAACGGAGTTGCTATATCTTACTTACGATGACAGCTGTCAGTGTGAAAACCTTATCCCAAGATGTTTTTGGACACAGAATGTAGCGTATATCCCGTCCGAATGATGGCCAAACTTTACTGATGGTTTATCAAGTTTATTATGTCCTTTTTCACTCCAAAAAAATCATCGTAAGAGCTGAACAAACAAAGCATAAGAAGTGCGCATTAACGTCTCATTCACAAACGATCTCTCTCCGTTGCATTACCATTAACATACACAGCAAATTACACAAAAACACTCATACAACTAACAGTAAACAAACATACACACAGAGCTTATGACTTTTCGAGAGTGCAGGTAATAACTGATAACCTGATAACCTTTCACTATAATTCCCATCAAAATAGGAGTCCTCCTTAGTAGGACAGATAATATAGACTTTAAACATATCTAAAATTAAATTAATTTACATATAACCAGTTTAATATGGAGAGGCACTGAAATGTAGACCTTCGTGTTTTTGACCTAACGTTACGGTGTTACATGACGTGAGAACAGTTAGTTATTTCAGTTTGTATGTTAGCAGGGACTTAAATCGTAACTTAACGAGAGTATGATAAACACCATCAAACCAATGAGAGCCTCGGATTTTCCAATGTTTCTCTATGGCGCTGACACCTAAAGATGTCCGAGTTCCGGTCCCAGCGCAACTGATACTCAACTGCTATTGGCTCATCTGCGTTTGAGGGGAGGGGCTTACCGATAGGTCAATTGGCCGCCTTCACGCTCGCTGTCGTAACTAAATAAAAAACAGCTGCTGCTTTGATGACACAAACGCACCCCGGTTCGGACCCAAATAATATAATACGAACACAGTCCAGCGGGGCTAGGGGAGGGGGGAGCAATCGAACTCGGGTTCGGTCCAGGAAATCGAACCAAGTGTGAGAGCACCCTACTCGGCAACAAGGACGAATTGATTGCACAAAGCTGAAGCAGCGTGTTAAAGGCTTATTGATATCCATAAAAAAGATTTTACATGTAGTGTTTGGGCACAATTTGGAAATGTATTTGCCGGGCTGTTGCGCTCTGTGGAAGGAGGGAGCCGTGTATCATCCCAGGCTTATGAGTTCAGACCTGTTGTTCCAGGACTAATGTAAGAGGAAATCCCAGCTGACAGTGCAGGATTGTTCCTCTCATTCACAATGAAAGCAATAGCACAGACTAGCAAATCCAACCATTTAGCCTGGTTTCAACACATGAGACGAATCGGAACTATTAAAAGGGCAGTTCACCCAAAATGAAAACATTTGCTCACTTTCATGATGATCAAAACCTGTAAGACTTTCTTTTTAAAGATTTATAAATAATGCAGTCAAATGCGCCTTTCTATGCAATTAATAATGTAATAAATAGAGGCTGGAGCTTTTAAGGATGCAAAAGCACCATAAACTCTGTGTCCAAAGTGAAAATATATTCTAGAATACAAATTATTTGCGACACCTATGAGAATATTCTCCCACGCAGAAATCATAGACAGCTTGAGGTGAAACTGTGTACGAGATGGTCTAGAGCGAGTGTTGAAACAGACAGCTGGAGGAGTTCATCTGTCAGAGCAGAGATCAAAGGGTCTGGGTGAACTGACTCCAGATCAGTGGGCAGAGCTGTAGTGAATCTGAGAGAATAATGTCATCCATTATGCATGCAGGGAAAACACAGGCTGCACTGGCTCTGGTTGTATGACCTGCGAGGAAACTTTGGCCTTCCGTCTGTAAAGTGCATTGCTTGGTCACATCTTGCTAAACTACAATACCCAGAACTCTGAACTATGTATCCCAACACCTTCACAAACTATAAGAGAAACAGTGACCGATGACTGTATGGTGACCTGTGAGGTCCCTCTGCATCCTTCACTGCCTACAGCTTCCTGGCTTCAATACAATGAACTACCAGACTGTATCAACAAGCACATAAAAACACACACAACCTTTCAAAAGTTTGGGGTCAGTAAGATTTTTTTTAAAGAAATGAATACTTTTATTCATCAAGGACACATTAAATTGGTCAAAATTGACAGTAAAGACATGTAATGTCATAAACGATTTCTATTACAAATAAATGCTGCTCTTTCCATAACTGTCCATTTATCAAAAAATCCTGAAAAAGTATCAATGCAAGCTTGTTTACACCATGGAATAAAACAATTTAAAAGATAATGCAGATAAAAAAATCAGAATTGCTTATTTTTCTTGCAATTGCGAGTCTCACCATTCACACTTGCGAATTATTAAGTCAGGATTTTGATATATAAACTCGCAAAAAGCTATAAAGCTCAATTGTAAGGGAAAATAAGACTTATTTTGCAATTGCAAGTTTATATCATGCAATTCTGAGAAAAAAAAATGTCGCAATTACCTTTTTTTATTCAGTGGCGGAAACAGGCTTTTATTTGTATCATTGTTTCCACAAAAATATTAAGCAGCACAACTGTTTCTTAACATTGATAATAATGAGAAATGTTTCTTGAGCACCAAATCAGCAAATTAAAATGATTTCTGAAGGATCATGTGAATGGAGACTGCAGGAAAGATGCTGAAAATTCAGCTTTGCAATTACATGAATAAATTACATTTTAAAATATATTAAAATAGAAAACAGTTATTTTTAATTGTAATATTTTACAGATACAGTTTTTACTGTATTTTTTGATCAAATAAATGCAGCATGGAAAGCATAAGAAACTTCTTTCAAAAATGTTAAAATCTTACCAATCTTTTGTTTTTGAATGGTAGCTATTGGAGTCAACTAGTTGCAGTTGTTCTATAAATGGTGACAGCAAGAGGAAAATCTCATTCATTACATTTTGTTTTTCAGTGTTCCCATAAAGTACAATTTTGACTTAGCAGAGTGTACATCAAAAACTTGCAGTATTTACTTCCATACAAAGGTAAGCCGTAATGAAATGAAATGCAAGAAGAAAAATGGCTCGATTCAATTTTGATTGATTTAATATCAACTGTTAGATTTTAAGATTGTAATATCAACTGTTAGATTAAAAAATATTAATAATTTGCTGAACTAAATAATAATTATAATCTGATAATAAGTAATGGCTTATTAAATCTGTATTCAAGGTTTAATATGAAATTCCTTAAAATAATCTTATATAAGAAATCTTATTTTTCATTCATTCCAATGCAGAACACCATAAAACTACTGACAGATATTAAAACATCCAGGAAACACTGGGACTTTTCTTCCATTATCTCCTTCTGGTTCTATTATTATCTGAAGTTATCTGAAGTTTATAAACTATTAATGTCCAGTCTGATGAATAATGCAAAGAAACAGGAAGTGAAATTTCATCATAAGGAGGGATGGACTGCACATCATGACTTATACATACACGTTTTCCGAGCAGAGTCCTCCACGAATAGAGAGGAGATGTCCTCGTCCACACCCGCCTCATTACGGGCGATGCAGGTATAGGCGCCGGTGTCCTCGAAGTGGACGTTACTGATGTGCACCTCACTCCCGTTAGCTGGAAAGGGAAAAAAGAATGATCGAACTTGAAGGCTGAAGTGAACTTTTCCTCCATCACCTCCTCTAAGTCACGGCTCCATTTATGTAAGTTTCTCTAATGAGATCATGAAAATGTGTTTGATAACAGCTGAAACATTTATAGAGTTCTCAACTTGTCATGTTAGCTTTAGTCTGAACAGCTGACTTTGGAGGAATGTTTGTTGATGAGAGGCCCCACAGGGGGGATTGTGGGATTGGGTAAAGATCTAGATTATGACAAACACGTCAATCACTGCTACAGCGCAACCAGCAGGCATCACGGCTATATAAAGCTTCTTCAGAATGACAAGATCAACGTCTGCTTGTGTAAAGATATGGGAACATTTTTTCAATGTCAAATCAGCTAGTGTAAAGGCTTTTGTTGAGAACAGAGGACTGTACTGCCATTAGGTTTGGGAATTTCAGAACTATTTACATTTATTAAAACAAATTCTGTTAACGGCTCTCACACATGCATTCTTCCGATGCAGTAAAAATACTATACTAAAATACTTCCTTATTCGCAACCCATTCTCACTCCCAAGGCGTCAAAATCCGAAGCATGGTCAAGTGCCTTCCGTGTCACAACGAAGACGCTAAAGGCACCCCTAGGCGTCTCTATATCGACGTGCTGGGTGCTCCATTCATTTGAGTTGTTTACCCAATGCATCAGATCAAGACGCATGTTATTCTTTGCATTTGTAAAAGCAGACATTATTTTATTAATATTTTATTCATATTTGGAGCAGCTAACCCAACTCCTACCCTAAACCTACCCACTCCTAAACAATATAAAACACATAACAGGCAAATACAAGTACAGTCACAGGTATTTATTGCAAAAACTGACCAAAAACAGTATAAAAGTATTAACTCATGTTGCATTCCAAGTCTTCTGAAGTCACCCGATGTCTTCATGTAAAGAACAGAGTTGATCTTAATGTTTTTATCGCTGAGATGATGATTCCGCCGCTCCATTGACGCGCTCATTCATATCTCATTCAAATAATACAAATGACGCATTCGTTCACAACGACACACGAGAGCCAATGACATTTTACAATCAAAGCTGACGTAATGACGCAATTGGTCACGAGACATACGAGAGCCAATGCAATTTCACTATGAAAACTGACGTAATGGGCGGCAATATTTGAAATTTGAATGTGTTCGTGATCTTCTGCGGATGGAGACGCTGATCGCTTTTGGGGATTTCCTTCACACAAATCAATCGTTTGGCCTCAGAACACTTGGAATATTTGTACTTTTTGAATAAATTGTGCATGCAGTCGTATCTGCCTGTTATATCCTGTGTTTTATACCACACAAATGGGTAGGTTTAGGGATGGAATGGGGTTGGGTTACATGTTCAAACGTGTCTAGATAGCGTAAATAAAATTATGCTGGCTGATTAAACTGAGAATCACACTCCAACATGTCATAATGGCAAAATCATAACCCGATATATCATCATGACGATAACGTTCCCATGCCCAACGTGTCTGAGTATGACACCAAAGGTTTCTTATTGAAATGAATGGAGCACTCAGCGTGTCGATATAGTGACGCCTAGGGGTACCTTTAGCATTTTTATTGTGACGCGGAAAGCACTTGACCATGCTTCGGACTTTGACGCCTTGGGAGTGAGAACGGGTTGCAACTCAGCACCACATTGATCTGTTTGACTTTGTAGATTCAGTAACATTTAGTCTGATTATGGAATAAACAGTCGCTTGCCGTCATGCTGAACAGTTCTTAGAATGTCAAGGAACAGTGTTCCAGTTATATTTCCATTTGAGGTTGGTTTGGCACAGCACAATTGCAAACCGTTCTCTGTCCAGAATTCTCAGTGCGGTTGCCTAACCATGCAGGTAGAATGCGTAAAGTGACGTCACAACTCAAGATTGGTCACTTGTCTGTTGCCTGGCAAACAGTTTCTCTGTAGCTGGCAAAGCGCACAATTTAAGCGAAGTAAATCTGATCATCTTCCACAACACGGTCGCTACATACATCTCATATCATCTGTAAACTCTTGCCATTTGTATTACATTCCAAAGGGCTCCGTTTTCAGCGGAGTTTCAGCAGAACTATATCCGTACCGGCTAGGCCAGATTGGCACGGAATGGAAGGGTTAACCAACAAGAATGGTTTGGCAATGGTGGAAAAGAGGCTAATGACTGTTGTGAGATTATTATCTCATCATTTGGCAGTGGAATTGCATTTCCCCACAAATATTAACCATTAACCCTTTTACACGTAAGTTTAAAATATTCTAGCTGATCCCCCCCAGTGTGAGTTTTTTTTAAAGGTGTTATTTTAGAACGCATCACCTTAATATTTCCATGGCGACGCGTCATGCTTGTCAAGTGACACACCGCAGCTACAATGGTGCTGTATGACAGATGTATTGCTTTTATTTCGTTAAAATATTCACAAGCTTGTTGACTATTCCATGAACTATCTGATATTCCGATTCTTAAATATGTAAGTGAATGAGTTTTGGCTTTAAAAAACCCTTATAATGATCATGTTATTTGATCTATAGTGCACAATGGGCACCGCCATGTTATTTACGCCACAGTTCAGAGATCAGGGCTGCGTTTCCCAAAAGCATCGTAAGCCTAAATTGATCGTAAAAACGATCGTACGAATGATCTTAATATTAAGGTATGTTTGCCAAAAGCATCGTAACTTAAGTAGCACTTGAAAATGATCGTAGATCTACGAGTGCTCTGGAGTAATCGTAAAGCTCTAAGTGTATCGTAAGAAGACAGAGTTATGAGGTCACCTACAGGACAACCGGCAGATTACACCTTTAACTTTATTCAAGTGCATTGTGATAATACTATAAGGTTTTGATTGTACTTTATTGTACACTTTTTTTAATTATTTTTTTTATTTTAATATTCTCATTATTATCAATGTTGATAAAAAAAAATAACAGTTCTGCTGCTTAATATTTTTGTGGAAACTGACTTTATGATCACTGGATTTTTAAAACTTAGAGCGCATTCTCGCGCGTTAATGTTAAGTACATTTTTGGGAAACGCATGTGGAATTGCTGTGAGTGATTGTAACTTCGCTCGTAGAACACGCTCTTTAGAGCTAAGATACATCGTTATTGGGAAACCCGGTCTGATTTACATCACATAAATTCACCCACTTCTCCCGAAATACATGAAAGTAAGTGGCTGGTGAACTGGGAGAAGAATAGAGTAAAATACATAGTTACCTATACAATGTGTATCTGATATGAATAAAGCATGTCATCAAATTATAATAGGATTATTATTGCCGCTTCCACAGACATCAGTGTGTATTTTAAAAACTATAAATGATAAAATTATTGTATTTAAATGTTTTGAAACCTAAAATAAACATTATGTGGGTGAAAACACTGATTAGTTGTGATATTATGCCAAGCACTGAGTGCGTCCGTCTCTGGCTCAGCGCCAGCCAAAGCATGAAAGCACATTAATATCACACAGGTGTGATCACACTAGTCAAAGGGTTAATGGCACTAAAAGATTCTTTAAATGAAAGGAACCAGAATTATAATGGTGTAATTCTTCACGGTTCACATTTGTACTAAGTGTTTAATTTCTGTGCCATTTGCATCATTACAATCATAAATCATAAAACGAATCTGAAATGTCCAATGGTTATTTGTTTGTACCCTGAAGCGTGAGTTGTTTGGAGAGTTTTGTGGTGATGTCCATGCCGTTCTTCAGCCATGAGAGTTGTGGGTCAGGGATGCCCTCAGCGTAGCACCGCAGACTGGCTGTGACCCCTGGCTCGCGTGCCTGGCTCTCTGGGTACACCCGGATAACAGGGGGCACTATGAAAAAGAAAAGAAAAAAACAGAGGAAAGGACGAAGTGTAAGCAAAGATAATGAATGAACAAAAACAACATCCTGGGCTGCACCTCCCAAATGCATTGCGAGTCAAGTGGATCGTAGAGGCCATTGGTGGCAATGGTTTTATGATCTACTTAGGTTTATGATGCTTTAGGGAAATGCAGCCCTGGATGGTCAGAATGAGGAAAAAGATGTTTATTATTCTACAAGAAAGTATTTGTTTTGCCTTTCTGACTTTTAAATATCCTGTATATTCTACAAAATCATCACAGAATCTCAAATGAGCTCGAGACGACCGCCAATCTGTCATTGATTATTAAATAAAAAGATATCAATGCAAATGCAAGCCAAGAACAATAATTATAAAAACAGTAAAAATCCTTTATTTAACCCGTTTACTTTATTTAGAACTCTATATGAGAGGAAAAGGGAGAAATGAGAGGAAATGTTTGGACAGCGGTGGCGGGGGCACAATTTTCTAGCACGCAAGGGGGTTGATTTAATGAAATGCTTTGCTTCAAGGCACAGGGAGTGGAATCTGAGCCTTAAGCTCCCTGGGACTGTGGAGTTCAACTCCCGATTGAAAAGCAGAAATCATTTAGTGTAAAAATCGCAAGCTCAGGCCCTTGTGGTGTTCCAAGATCAGCTCATTGGTAATGAGCAGATTATGATAAACAGTAAACCGTGTGAAAACAACGCCATGCATGAAGGAAATGTATAGGAAAGCATATCAGCATATCTTACAGTGTAATACTGAGTTTGAGAAAGAAAAAGAGAAATCTCTAATATCATTTTAAAAGCACACTTTTAGAAATCAATATTTCACCGTTTAAATATTAATATTATAAGAAAAGTGCTGCTTTTCCATAAAAAAAGTGGTCGGAATGACTAAAAGTGTTTCTGAAGCCATTAAAATAGATTTGTGTGAGGAACAAACCAAAAATTAATTATTAAGAAGTCGTTATTCTTCAAATATCTCCCACCAAAACTCTGTGTCTATGCCATTTTTACAGATTGACAGATCTGGTTTCCTTTCACTTTTGATGTATGGAAAAAATATTATATAAATAGCCAGGACAATCTTCAAAAAACAGAATTAAAAAAACAAAACAAAAAAAAACAAACAAAAGAATTCAACAGTCATTGAAAACGTCTCGGTTACGGATATAACCCTCGTTCCCTGAGGAGGGAACGGAGACGTAACGTGAGTGACTAACGAATGGGGGTTTCGCTTAGAAGCCTATCATCTTCGAGCTTAGAGAAAACGCCCAATGGCGTGCCAATGCCATGGGGCATGCGGAATTTGCATACGTAACTCCGCCTCACCGCGTGAGTATATAAGGAAGTACGTGGCAATATCGCATTATGTTATCTGCTTGAGGAGCCAAGACTGAACTCCTGCGTTCCAGGTAGCACAGCTGAAGTGGCAATGGGACGTTACGTCTCCGTTCCCTCCTCAGGGAACGAGGGTTACATCCGTAACCGAGACGTTCCCTTTCGTTCAGTCACTACGACGTAACGTTAGTGACTAACGAATGGGGGTCCCAATATAATCCCGCCACTCAGCTGTCTTCCAGCGCCCTGCGTAAGTGTGAGTACCCTGTCGTAAGACTAATACGGACGAAGGACTCCCACTTAACACAGGAATACCAAGGTACACTGGGAAGCATATCCCAGTGAGGGAATGCCAAGATGCCTACCCGTGGGGAGGACTTAAGAGACACATATGACCCGCTAAGGGCTGCATATGGAAAATCTCTAGGGTACCAGCCGAAGGTGGATTTTTAACCCTAGGGGTGGCGGGGACACGCCAAGGGAAGAAACCCGCTCACTGCGGAGACTTACGGCGAAATACACATGTGGGGGTCGCCGGAGGGGAACCATGCACATGGGGCACCTGGCCGGACATGAGGGTCTGGGCTCGAAAGGGCAGACTGAACTGATGTCGGCGTCGACAGTGCTGGAGGAGCTCAGGGCTCTCGGGGAGCTCACCTGAGGAAAAATCGCACGTATCCAGTCCGTGGAGTGGAATGGCGAGCAAGTGAAGACACCTGAGCCTGGTCCATTACCGGCCCCTCGGGGGGGGGCGAGTACATAGTCGGACACTGGCTCCACTCGGAGACTGTAGAATCTGGCGAATGTGTTAGGTGTCGCCCAGCCTCCAGCTCTGCAGATGTCTGCTAGCGAGGCGCCATGCGCTAAAGCCCAAGAGGAGGCCACACTCCTAGTGGAGTGTGCCCTCACACCAAGGGGACATGGTAGACCTTGCTGCTGGTAAGCCAAAACAATGGTGTCCACTATCCAGTGAGACAGCCTTTGCTTTGAGAGAGCACTTCCCTTCCGCTTTCCACCATAACAGACAAAGAGCTGGTCTGAGGTCCTGAAACACTGCGTCATGTCTACGTAGGCGCGGAGGGCGCGTACTGGACAGAGCAGTGCCAAGGCTGGGTCTGCCTCCTCCAAAGGCAGCGCTTGCAGGTTCACCACCTGGTCCTTAAACGGAGTGGTGGGAACCTTGGGCACATATCCAGGCCGGGGCCTCAGGATCACGTGAGAGTTAGCCGGCCCGAACTCCAGGCACGCTTCGTCAACCGAAAATGCCTGCAGGTCCCCGACCCTCTTAACTGAGGCCAATGCGGTCAGCAGAGCCGTCTTCATAGACAGGAACTTAATATCAACCGACCGCAAAGGCTCAAAGGGAGGTCTCTGCAGAGCACTTAACACTACTGCGAGGTCCCAAGAGGGTACCTCCCCGACCATCTGAGGGCACCTCAAACTACTGAGACTTTTAAAAAAGGACTAAAAACATTTCTTTTTAGGAGAACTTATGACTTTTAACCATTCAATCAATTAGTATTTTATCCTTCTTAAATGATCTTAACTGTAGCACTTTGAGATTTGTAGAAATAAAATGTATTATTATTATTATTATTGTTCAGTCTCCTCGCTCCCCTCAGGAACCTGATGACCAGGTCGTGCTGACTTACCTTCTTGTTCTCCAAGAGATTGTGGTGGGCAGATATTGCGGCCACATATACTTTGAGGGTGGAGGGAGACAGCCTTCGCTCCAGCCCCTCTTGGAGAAACTCAAGCACGGACCCGATCGGGCATTTCCAGGGGTCTTCTTGGCGGGAAGAGCACCAGGTGACGAAGAGGTTCCACTTCAACGCATAGGCATGCCGAGTGGACTCTGCCCTAGCGGAAGTGATGGTGGCGACCACCGTAGGTGGCAGGCCACTCAAACCTGCCGCGTCCCGTCTAGGAGCCACACGTGGAGGCTCCAGAGGTTGGGACGCGGGTGCCATAGGGTGCCCCGTCTCTGAGTAAGGAGGTCCGGTCTCAGAGGAATAGGCCAGGGAGGGGCTGTCGCAAGGAGTATGAGTTCGGGGAACCAGGTCCGGCCGTGCCAGTACGGGGCGACCAAAAGGACCTGCTCCTTGTCCTCCCTGATCTTGCACAGGAGCTGTGCGAGTAGGCTCACTGGGGGGAACGCATATTTGCGTAGGCCCCGCGGCCAGCTGTGCGCCAGTGCATCCGTGCCGAGCGTGCCCTCGGTCAGGGAATAGTACAGGCTGCAGTGGGAAGAGTCGTGGGAGGCAAACAGATCTACTTGTGCGTCGCCGAACTGTTCCCAAATCAGCTGAACCATCTGGGGATGGAGTCTCCATTCTCCCGGGAGAGGCTGAAACCGCGAGAGCTCGTCGGCTGCATGGTTCAGGACTCCCGGAATATGGACAGCACGAAGGGACCTCAGGCGCTTCTGACTCCATAGGATGAGATGGCGGGCGAGTTGAGACATACGGCGGGAGCGTAGACCGCCCTGGTGGTTGATGTACGCTACTACGGCCGTGTTGTCTGACCGGACAAGCACATGTTGGCCCTTCAGCAGCACTCGGAAGCGGTGCAGGGCGAACCGTACTGCCAGCAACTCGAGGCAATTGACATGCAGGAGGCGCTGGGGTCCTGTCCAGGAGCCTGCGGCTGCTTGTCCATTGCACATGGCACCCCAGCCCGTGGCAGAGGCATCCGTCGATACGACAACATGCCTGGAAACTCGTTCTAAGGGCACACCGGCCCGTAGAAAACTGAGGTTTGACCACGGGGTGAGCGTCTGTAAGCAGGCCCGAGTCACTTGGACCCGGAGCGTGCCAGACTGCCATGCCCATCTCGGGACTCGATCGCGAAGCCAGTGCTGAAGCGGTCTCATATGAAGCAATCCGAGCGGCGTTACCGCGTCTGCAGATGCCATATGCCCTAGGAGCCTCTGAAATAGTTTCAGTGGAACCGCACTCTTGCTCTCGATTTGACAGAGGCAAGTCAGCAGAGACTGCGCGCGCTCGCTCGTAAGCTGCGCGCACATGGCGACCGAGTCGATCTCCATACCGAGAAAAGAGATCCTCTGCAAGGGGCAAAGTTTGCTCTTTTCCCAGTTGACCCGAAGGCCCAGACGGGCTAAGTGGTGGAGAACCAGATCTCTGTGTCCGCACACCTGCTCTCGAGAGTGGCCCAGTATGAGCCAGTCGTCGAGGTAGTTCAGGATGCGGACCCCGTGCTGCCGAAGGGGCGCAAGGGCTGCCTCTGCAATCTTCGTGAAGACGCGAGGGGAAAGAGATAGCCCGAATGGGAGAACCGCGTACTGATATGCCCGCCCCTCGAAAGCAAACCGTAGGAACGGTCTGTGTCGAGGAAGGATGGAGACATGGAAGTAGGCGTCCTTCAGGTCGATCGCTACAAACCAATCGAGAGGACGAACGCATTCGAAAAGGCGTTTCGCAGTCAACATCTTGAACGGAAGCCGGTGAAGGGATCGGTTCAAGATGCGAAGGTCCAGGATTGGTCGTAACCCACCGGTTTTCTTGGGTACAATGAAGTAGGGGCTGTAGAACCCCGACTTCATTTCGGCCGGAGGGACAGGCTCGATCGCACCCTTCGCCAGTAGAGTGGCAATCTCCGCACACATGACGGGGGCATGGGCCCCGGTCACGGTATAGCGGACTCCCCTGTAACGGGGAGGAGCCTGCGCGAACTGAATCGCGTAGCCGAGCCTGACGGTCCGCGCAACCCAGCGGGACAGCCCCGGAAGCTGAAGCCACGCTTCCAGAGACTGCACCAACGGGGTCATACGGACGGCAGACGTACCCAGGGTGGGGCAGCGAGGCAGCGTTACCGGCCCGGACAGGGGAGGCTGTTGGGCGTCCCGGGGTTGGGGCACGGTTAACGGCTGCGCCCTGACAGAGGAGACCAGGGAAGGACGCACGTTCCACTGGGGTCTGCTCTGCCAGGGGGCTGGCGACAGAGAGGGACGAGAGTGGCGAGACCCGAGGGTGGCGCGCACTGCCGTCACCGATCTCTGGGGGCTCAGGGATGGGGTTGTCAGTTCTTTCTTTAACCACATTTGGGTGCTGCTGACCCGGGGGCCAGCAGCTGAACAAAAGATTTTCCGGGGGAAGGAGCGGCCCTGCTGCCGTCTCCTGGAAAGAACTGCCCATCCCTGAGCCGTCCGCATCAGGAGCGCCGCTTAGCCTGGCATTTTTTCGCGGGCTGCGGGGCTGGAGCGGACTGGGACGCCTTCCTGCGGCTGCCTCTGCGCGGCCCGGGTGGAGGCTGCTGCTTGGGTGGCACAGAGGTAGAGGGAGCCGCAGGAGGGCGCCCTCGGCGGCGAGCAGGCTGAGGCAACTGCGCGGGCGGTGGGGTGGAGGCAGCAGCTGACCGCCGGGGCAGTATGTATTTTATAGCCTCAGTCTGCTTCTGAGCGGCCGAGAACTGTTGGGCGAAGCTCTCGACCGCTCCGCCGAATAGCCCATCCTGGGATATGGGGGCGTTGAGGAAACGGGTTCGCTCAGCGTCACGCATATCGGCCAGGGTGAGCCATAGGTGTCGCTCCTGGACCACATTTGTGGACATCACCTGACCCAGGGAGCGTGCGGTCACCTTCGTCGCCCGGAGAGCGAGGTCGGTGGCGGCACGCAACTCATTGCTGAGTCCTGGGTCAGCCCCCCCCTCGTGCATATCACACAGCAACTTGGCTTGGTAAGCCTGAAGAGTTGCCATGGTATGCAAAGAAGCAGCGGCCTGCCCCACAGCTCTATAGGACTTCGCCACCAGGGATGACGAAAACCTACAGGCTTTGGAGGGGTGCTTTGGGTCACCACGCCAGGACGAAGCGCTCTGAGGACACAGTTGCATCGCAACAGAACGTTCGACTGGGGGGACCCCAGTGTACCCATGAGCCGCGGCTCCATCGAGGGAGGTGAAGGCGGAAGAGTTCGCCAAACGTTCGCGGGAAGACAACGGGGACTTCCAGGAACGCGTGATCTCTTCATGCACCTCGGGGAAGAAAGGATTTGGAGGAGCGGTCGGACGGGTGTCGCCGCCCCCCAAAAACCAATCGTCCAACCGCGAACGCTCAGGCTGAGGCGGAGGGTTCCACTCCAACCCAAGCGCTGCGGCGGCCCGAGACAGCATGGCTGTCAATTCTGGGTCCGACTCGGGCAATGCTGGCGCATCCGAGGGTGGCAGCACAGCCGAATCATCATCCTCAGATGACTCCAGCCCACCTTGTGATGCGGCGATAGACATCTCTTCGTCCTCCGCCGTGCCAAACGCCACAGTCGGGACAGCAGGAGCCGGCCCCGATGTAGACGCTTGAGCACGGGCCGGGTCAGGTGCATGAGAGGGGGGTGTGGGCCGAGGAACTAGCGTCGGAGCTTTGTTCCACACCGTCACCCTCAGAGAACCCTGGCCACCAGCCAAAGTGCCGCCTCCAGGGGAGACCGCAGATTGGGGGGTGGCAGAGGGGACTCTCATTCCGGCATCAGCACGGAATTCACGGAGTCTTGATCGTAGCACCGAGATGGCCAGGTTCCCGCAGAGAGAACATGAGTCATCCACGAGCGCTGCCTGAGCGTGCTGAAAGCCCAAACACGTCACGCAGCGCTCGTGCCCGTCGAAAGATAGAAGAGATCTACCGCACCCAGAAGTGCACGGACGAAACATCCTGAAAAGGACGTGTCAAATGCAAGCTCTTTTGTGAGAGGAAACTTTGCAGTCGATGCCGAAGCGCCCAGGGAAACACACACCAGCTGTCAGACAGACCACTGCGCAGATCAGCAGGCAGGAAGTATGCGATCACTGGAACGCGCCGTCACACCAACACCGACTGGAAAGCTGCTCGTCTCGAAGGAGCTGACAAGTCTCAGAAGGCTGTAGGAGTGAAGAGGTCCTCTTGGCTCCGAAAGCAGAAACATAATGCGATATTGCCACGTACTTCCTTATATACTCACGCGGTGAGGCGGAGTTACGTATGCAAATTCCGCATGCCCCATGGCATTGGCACACCATTGGGCGTTTTCTCTAAGCTCGAAGATGATAGGCTTCTAAGCGAAACCCCCATTCGTTAGTCACTAACGTTACGTCGTAGTGACTGAACGAAAGGGAACTAGATTCTAATTGGTCATTAAGCAAGTGCGAAAATTATATTTAATTTTTCATTACATGGGAAAAATGCCTAGGATAAGCTCATTTCGGGGAAAAACAACAGCATAAAAGTTTGAAAAAACAAACAAACATGACTGTACTAAATAATGAGATTATCTTTTTATCATTATTATTATAGCTGGAGAATTACATTAGAAAAAAAGAAATTTTGGTGAAATGAGCTAGAACCAGTACTCTCTCGTTCTTATTCCTTTACTAAGCTTAACCTAGAAATGATATAAAGTCCCTACAAAATGACTTTTCTTTGTGTCTATGTGTGTGTGTGTGTGTGTGTGTGCAGCACCTGTATCTGTGTTTGAGTGTACTGGTATTTTATTACCTGGGGATCGACTTGAGATTGTCCCCTGTGTGAAACACATCAAAGCTGACAGCTCTATCACAAAATTCTCATGGCCCCTCGTCTCCTCCAATCTCCCTCTTTTTATTCCTCTGCCCTCCTTTTCTTTGTTTTCCTCAGTGTTGATTTTCTGTGAGAATAAGCAAGTGTTTTGGCTCGGCAGCGTGTGAGTCCGCCATCACTGGACCGGATAAATTCTCGGTGTGTATTTGTTCCTCCGTGAAATTGAGAGTCAGATTTATTAGTCTATGTTTGTCTTTGTCTCTCTTGGTGTGCGGACGTGTCCATTACATGCGGCACAGAGAATTGTGTGTTTTTCTAGTGCTTTTCGTATGTGCTGATGAGCTTTCAGTGTCCTCGATTAGAGTTTCCTCTCCATTTCCCCATCACTGAGACTCAGCAGGTCTCTGTGAACCTGTCCGACCCCTTTCATTTTCCCAGCTAACACTGCTCTTAAACAAATAACGAAAAATGACACCCACTCACACAATGTATACATGCATCACAGAGATGGTTATAAATGTTTTTCTTTTTTTGCCACTTTTATTAACCTTGGTTAACCATCAAGCGAAACCCTGCCTTAAAATAAAGCAACAACGTTTTTATTATTGTCATTATTCTAATGAAGAAGGTGCTAAGGACAACAATTTAAAGCCAGAAGGTTAGCCGTTGTTTATGTGTGCCGCGCAGGAAATTAATTACTCATAATTTGTTGTCTGCCGTAGAGAAATGTAAATGCTTTAGCTTGAATTAAACTACACAGATGCAATAATGGTAAAAACATCAGCAAACTGACTGTGGACTGAGAAAAAAAAGACCAAGCAATATTCCATTGCTCTTGGTCATCAAGAAGCATAATTAGGTAAAGGGGAGCACTAGTGCCCTTGTGGCTCAAAACACAAAAAGGAACATGTGTCACATCCCCTAATTAATTTCTCATTTCCTCAGCTCTGACCATGATTAATTGCTAGGCAACAACTCTGGAGGCAAGTTCAATTGTTTTTCATTCAATTACATTGTGATGTTATCATTTAGGGACATTTGATTGCTATGCGTTTCATGCGTCAATGAGACATAGCAAGGGAAAAAGTAGCAGGAGATCAAGGAATGGTGAAAAACGTACATTTCAGCCGCGGAGAACAAGAAAGATGCAAAAGTATACTTTTGCCCATCATAAAAAACATGGAAGAATGCACTTTTAGTTTTAAAATGTCCCCTTCTTTTTAATCTCTCTATGAAGCATAAACCCGGTTAACAACACTATTATTTAATAATAATTATTTATTATTTTATTACGCATAAATACGCATTACAAACTCAAATTAATATAAGTAGATATAAAATAATATTTTTAAATAAATCTGCATTGCATGCTGTAATAATTACTATAAGTGAAAAGTAATAGCTAAAATGTAACACAATATATTTTATTATTAATAAAAGTACTATTTTATAAATATAAAATAAGTGTTTCAGCATTTAAGAAAAAATCATTTAATTTAATATTCATTGCTAAGTTTTTTTTAAATAAAAAATAAGGATATGTATGCCTGTTCACACTCATGTGTGATATGATCACTGTAAAGAAAACTATAACAATAACGATATTAGCTTCCTCAACAGTGGACGATAATATTTTGTTCATTATAAGCATGTGCTGAAGTTTTTTGTCATCTGCCGCTTTATATGCTCGAGGATGGATTCTGATTGGCTGTCATTGTTTTTTTTTTTTCGTTCATCAGCTGAAAAAGAAAGTTCTGAAAGTGATTCCAACTATACCGTTTCTCTGGTGTGGACTCAGATATTCTTTTATATTTAGAACAATTTTTATAACTATATTTTTATTGTTATCGCCATAGTTATCGTCCTTGGTGTGACCTTCATATATTGCAGCTACTACTTTTAGATACTTGTGGATAACATATTTCAGCTATTATTAGTAGGGTAGGCAACTTTCGGGAAGGCTAACAATATCATCTAGCTTTGAAAGCATGAGATCCCACACTCTCCAAAGTCACCCCTCCTTCAAAACACATGAACGAGCACATCAGAGTCCGCAAAGCATCACTAGACGAGAGACGGCGTTAAATTACCTCAAGTCTCAAAGCACATAATATTATAATAATAATGAACTTAAACTTACACTGCACATTCATTTCGCCGTTGACAAAGAAAAGCATAAATCCGAATCTGAGGACGTGAACGTTACGGGTTGCCATCACGTAATTACGGTAACGACATAGTGTGACCACAGCATAAGCTCATTGTTTTGGTTCTCGAATTCGTGATTCTGATTGGTCAATTTGCTAGAGAATATGCTTGTAAATTACATACCATTAACCTGCAGGGTGTGTGTTTGGAAAAGCTGCTCGTAGCCGTCTGCATGGCAGGTGTAGTTGCCCATATGTGTAGTGGTCACCTTGGTAATGTACAGTGATCCATCATCTCCGAAATCCTGTTAAAAATACACAAATGTACCATCACCATGACCTTAAAGAGTGAGAGATTACCAAACACAAGTGCAAACAACAGCCCAGAGCTCGAAATGTCAGCATGAACTCCTATAATTAACATTAGCTTGAATGCATAAATCTGCGAATAAAAAAGTGGGAGTGCAATCAAACATCCAGATACAACTGGACTGCAGAGAGAAACGAGAACAGCTTACAGAAACTGTGATATACTGAAAAGGAAATGCAGAGGGACTGAGAGAGAGAGAAAGAAAAGGAGAACGAGGACAGTTAAAAAACAGGGTAATCAATAGGAGCAGATTGCAGCGGACATTTGCATCAGTTCTGCTGCAGGCCGTCATTAAAGCTCTACACACACCATTTACTCTCCACACACTGCTTCTGAGAAAAACAACAAACTTAAAGGGACAGTTCATCCAAAAATCTGAATGTTGTCATCATTTACTCAACCTCCTTATGTTCTCATTTTTTTTTCTTTTGTAGAAAAGGATGATTTTTTTCTAACGTTTCAACTGTTTTTGTCCAAACATATGGAAGCTTGTTTCTGCCACAGAATGCAATTTTTTATCTCACAATTGTAACTTTTTTTTCTCAGAATTGTAAGTCAACGATTTTGTATCACGCAATAAAAAGTCGCAATTACCTTTTTTATTTTTTATTCTGTGGCGGAAACAAGCTTCCATACGAAAAATAAAAGTCAATGGGGTCCAAAATAAAATCTGACCTCATTGACTTTCATTGCATGGATACATATATTTTAAGTATCTTCTTTTGCATTCTGCAAGATGAAAGAAAATATAAAGGTTTTAAATTATGTGCGAGTGAGTAAATTATACAATTTTTGTTTTTGGGTGAACTCTCTCTTTAAAAATGAGAGCCAGAGAGAAATTGGCTCACAGAGTATTTATGCAGAAGGAAGAGAACATGCAGCTACTGTAAAATGCACTAAAAATGTCTGCCAACCAATAAAATAATTACATACAAAAAATGCACTCAAAAATTAGCAAATTTAGGGCTGCCAACTGATGAAATAATTACATGATAAACAGATTCAATTGAAATACACATTACATTATTATGTTAGACAATAGCATTAATAGACATTTAATGTTCTAATAGAACAGGGTTGTCTAATTTTTTTTTTTTTAAAGGGGGGCAGATTTGATGTTGTGGAAAACCTGGGGGCCGGATACTTCTCCTTCATTATATATTTATTTCATTCATTTATTTCCTTTTTCACCCCCCCCCCCCAAAAAAAAATCAACGTTTTTTTTTAATCTAGGTCTAATTCTAGTTGGGAAATAATCCTTTTGGGACTATTTGCAAACAATATTTGCATTAATTTGCATCAAATATATAGACTGGGTAAACCCAGTCTGATCTGCTGGCGATTTGATTTCGCCCTGCAACTCAGTCTGGAAACCTGTACATTAATTTCTACTGCTTCTGTTACACTTTTGCAGGAACCAATCACAGACTGGCTTATCCACCTGGTGCGCTATTGGCGGGTTTAGCAAGGTGACAGATAGAGAAGCGATGGATCATTGCAATAGATTCTTTGCATTAGTGAATAAATACATATATCTGCATTTAAAAATTGAAATCCCTAGTGGTGTGGTGGTAGAATTTTGGTAAACCGTCTCTAAGGTTCCGGGTTCTAATCCGCCCTCATATAGTTATTTTTCCTCCTTCTTCATTAAAATCAAAGATGTTCATCAATGATTGTATATTAAGAGCAGGGACACGTTTGTGTGCATTTTGTTTTGTGATTTCACCAGAAAGAATAGAGTCTCTATCTGCAACGGTATTAAGCGATCGGTTGACGTGCTCGTCTGCATGTGAAGACTGTGCACGAGCCAAAAGAGAACGTAAACCCCGCCTACTTTGATTTGATTGGCCATCTCAATAATTTTGTCATTGACGAGCGCTGTTAGACCACTGAGGCAAACCAGACTAAATTAAAATGAAACCTTTTTGTCATCCTAACATACATTGCAATTTGGCCATTTCTAATTATTGTAGGGGACTTTTCCCCCTCAATGTCTATGGTGGTTACGGCCCTGTATATATATATATATATATATATATATATATATATAGAGAGAGAGAGAGAGAGAGAGAGAGAGAGAGAGAGAGAGAGAGAGAGAGAGAGAGAGAGAGAGAGAGAGAGAGAGAGAGAGAGAGAGAGAGAGAGAGAGAGAGAGAGAGAGAGAGAGAGAGAGAGAGTGAGAGCTCAGACTAACATTTGGGACCAGTGGCACCAAAAAGTAACAATATGGTTTCTATGGAATGGCTTTATAAATTTTGTATAAATACAAATGCACAAAATGCCATTTGGCTGTGTGTTACATGTTCTGTTCATTACAGGCCACGACCTTGATTGTGCAAATAAACAAGCCCTTTTGTCACAATGTGCTCTTAACGAGTGAAAACAGCAGTAGCTACAGTAATAAAGCGCTTTATAAAGAGGCAAAACAGAGGAGCATCTGAATATGAAACTAAATCAGATCGCACCAAGTCATTTGAAAGTCTAATTATAAGAATTGAAAAAAAGAAGAATCAGTGAGAACAGCAACAAGCAGCATCAGAGACAACAAAGGCTGAAGAGAAACGGCATCAATGTCCAAACAAAACCCCATGAAGCTAATGAATTCAAACGCCAAGGTCAACTGGCCTTTCCTGACATCCTGATGCACAGGAACACTAAAGTATTCCTTCAAGGACAATTCAGATGGTTCTGATTAAATATGTTAATTTTGATTTTATTAGGCTGCAGAATCCAGATAAAGCCAGAATTATGCAGTAAGATTGAAAAAAAAAACGTGGGCATTATGCATGCACAATGAATAAGTATGCTAGTATTGAGGAGAATTTAACAGAAACTGTACTGATGTTGTTATCACACTTTTTAATAGCTCAGTTTTCTACATAATTAGCTACTTTTACCAATGAGCGCCAATGTAGCATAATGGTACATTGCTGGTTTTTATGTAACATTATATTGCGCATGCAGCTTTAAAACCTAACAAACTGAGTCAATAATCAAACACCCTCTACAAACTCATCCTCTCTCTCTAAAGTTCTGTTGGGAAGTGTGATTCATGTATGGGAATTCATTCAGATGATTCATTTTTGTGAATCAGTTCATTCAGATGATTCATTTGATTCACTGTGTGACATTTTACATGGTTTTAGAGCTAAATATTTAGTTAAATGTTGCTGTTTCTATATTATAAAGTACAAATTATAAATAAATATAAGTTTAATAATCAGTTTAATAAAAAACGAAATAATGCATAAATACAAATTGTGTTAGTAACTTGTAGTGTTAATAAGAATGGTAGCCTATATATAGTTGTGAAGTAAATCATATTTTATTTACAAATATGCACACATCCACTCTTGTTTGTATGTCTAATATGTCAAAAATGTAAAAAAAAACATTTCTTGTCTGGTCACATTCAGTTATGAATGACATCATTTAAATGATTGCATATTTTAAATTCAAAATTGCAAAATTATCTTAAAAGAGTTGAATAATTTGCATCACTGTATGTTACTGTGGGTCGTTAAACGTATGCATCGTAAAACAGTTGTAAAATATGAAATGTTTAACTAATATCTTACCACACACGCACTCATTCACTGTAAAAACTAAGTGTTATGTTGGAATTCACACTCATCTTCAGCGAACATTAAGCCCCGCCTTCTTTGATCTGATTGGCCATCATTTTGACAATGACAAGTGCTGTTAGACCGCTGAGGCGGACCAGCCTAAAAATGTAAATTTGTTCAGAAATATCAAATATTGGGGGGAGGGAGGGTGGGGGTTTTGTTATTGGGTGGTTATGACCCTGGTGTACAGCATACTAAGTATATAAGGGATATGACATACAGGAAACCACTGCAAAATATAAGGCCAGGATATAGCATCATAAAACTCATGGTAAATGAACAAAGAAATAGGATGTCTTGAAGAGGCATTGAAGAGTGCAAACCATCAGCGCCTTCATTTCCCTTGACTCTGAACCAGCTCAATAGTGCAGGCACCTTAACCCGGTCTTCAGATTTGTGAGTCACCAAGGGTTAATTGTGGTGTTAGAACTGATTAGCTTTAGGGTTTTCAGACTGTAGCAGCTTGCAGGCATGCAAACCCAAAAACATGAACCTACCTGAGAGGGGATCTGCAGAAAGGAAATCAATTGAAACAACATTTCAGTTTCAAGAATCATTTTAGGTGCAAATGAGAAAGTCAACATGCAAAGATAATTAACCGCTGGTTATCAGATTTCTGTTGCATAGGAAACAGTTGTCACTTTCTAATGATTAGACGTCTAGTTTAGTTATTTCTTTCATTTTATCATTCACCTTTCTGATTAATGTTAAAAGGGAAATATATCAGGCCATTATATTTAATGGTGTGAGACCATATGTTAGCTCGAACAGTTCTTGCTGATCCTTAATAAAGTTTTACCCACAGTTTCTACTCTTTAAATCCTCTTTTGTTTTATGTATTCAGGGAGCGGTTTTATAATGGCCATGTGGTGGTCTTAGTAGTGTCCCATGATGCAACGCTCAGCAAGCACCCTCATTTTAGCACATTAACGTGCACTAGATGGTTCCTTACATGAAGACGGGATTCACTGATCTTAACGATATTACCTCTAACCATACTTGGATTAATGAGGTTCTGTCTGATGGCAGACTTAAAAGTAGACACAAGAAAGAAAGAAATGCATAAAGATAAAATAAAATATTTATAACAATAAAAAAAACACTGAAATTAACAGTATAACCCCAACTATATTTGGATTAATGAGGTTCTATCTGATGGCAGTTCATGCCACATGGCTTCATGTGGGAAGCTTGTGGCAGACATGATGACATTGATTTCTCTCGGATAGCCCAACAGTATGTGTATGTTTTTCTGCATACTAGAGTGTTCTGGTTTAGGTCAGCCAGCTTTGCTGTCCTAAAGGATTGTCTGTAGAGCTGCAGTCATTTTAACAAGCTTTCATCTGAGTCTGTAGATACCATCGTGTGTGAGTGTGCATGTCCCGTCTGGCTGATATTGTGGAATAGATGCAGGGCGAAGGTTCTAGAGATTTAAAGGCCTCATAAACTTTTAATGTATCGAGGATGACACAGAGGCTAGTGTTGACTCAACTGATGAATACCCCAGTGCGACGGGCTTTTAGCTGGGCAAATATACACAGTAAAAAGTAAAAATGGAAAATGTACTAGTAATTTTCTGCCAGTATATTATCCACTAATTTTACGGAAATGTCCGTTAACCCTTAAAACACAAACTAATGCAATGTGTAATTCAAAATACAGGTAAAACACCTGTAAAAAAAAAAAATAATAAAAATACAGAGAATTCCTTCATATTTATACAGTACATTGTGCCCTATTTTTATGGACTTTTTTTTTTTTTTACAGTGTACACAGTAATATAAATAAAAGTACAGTGTAACATACAAGTATGAAAAGCTTTCCTCTACATTATATGGCACTAAAATAATCACTATCCTGCATCTAAAATAATAAAATAAAATACAAATAATATTTAAAAAATAAATAAATGTATCAAATATATTGGTAGGATAAACTGTAGTCCTGGCAGACTGCACATGTGTATATATATACATCATAACACTGTGTTTAATGAATTTGTACTCAGTTATTTAGACAAACTCAGTTTCTATCCTGCAGCATATCCCGAGAGAGACATACTGTATTTTCTATGCTCCTTTCATTTCTTTAAGTACATCTGTTTAATTCTTTTGTTAACTGTTCTTTCCTCTTAAATGACTTCATTTCATATTGGTGCAATCAAGCATCATAAAAGACTATGAAACCCATTTAGTTTCTCTTGAGTATTTTATCTCTCACTCCTCATTTACACTAATGTGCTTTCTATTGAGTTGTAGCCGCATTGAGTGATGTTGCGTTACAGCGTGAACATTTAAAACATCACTCATAACTCAATTTGGTATCATGGGGCCATATTCCATCAGCTTGGGTTGGTTAAGGTTGCTGTAATAAATATATATTATACCTGGAGCGTGGCACAACTGTGGAACATCTGAAAACGTAGAGACTTTGGAGACTTTAATTTGAGATGTTATTGTGTTATTTATGGGTTTCTTTTGTGAAATCCCACCTGGCCTTGATCTCTTTGTTGAATGTTTCACTCCAAACTCCATTACGTTAAACGCTAAACTGAGCAGAAAGCCCATTAACAGACAAAGTAGATTAGATTGAACATCGAATGAACTCACACCATGTCATATCATTTCAAAACAAGGTCACTGTTGAATGTTTGCACTTGTGTGCCATGCAATTTATTGGCTCGAAAGTGCTGACACTCACTTTTCAACAGCTTAAAAAAGGTAGCTGTTTGCAACACATTCTAGATGGCTTGCACACAAACGCTTGACGAGTAAAAGCAGAGTGTGGAGTGTGGTGGAGACAAAATTAGAGTAAAGGAGCATGTCACTCACGTTAATGTCCTCCAGCTCCAACATGTTGAGGGCATGGTTGTTACGTCTCCAGATGATGGGTGGCAGCTGGTCTCCAGTGATGGCACATGTGAGAACAGCGCTCTGACCCACTGTTACCGTGGTGACGCTCAGCTTTTGGTCTTCGGGGAGGCTGAGCTGATAGACCTCTGAGAAACAAGAGGAGAAAAGTGTGGTTTGTATCGGCTATTTCTTTTCCCAGTAAATTTGTTCTCTAGGTCTTATATTTCTAGCTCAATTTGGTTCATGTTTTTTTTGGACACAGCTACATTGACTAATGACTAGCCATAAATTCTAGTGAGAACATCAAACTGGTTTTCTCAGATGCCACATTACTGGTGTAAATATATAACATTTTTATAAAACAATAAACAGTTGGCCTACTGCATTATAGACAAGTGTAGTCTAAACAGAGGTTTAAATGTCCACTTCTTGTTTTATAAGTCGGCTGGTCCAATTGTAACATATATGCATCATTATTTAAAGTGCAAAGAGAATAAATACAGAGCTGTTTTTGACCTCACCAAGAACCAAAGATGGCAGTATTACAGTTCAAGTCCAAACCAGCACTAACTCACACACACATCCTCTTGAGAGCAATATGTATGATCTCTTTATTTGTATGTGAATTCTTTGAGTGAAAAGATAGCACAGCACATCAAAGGTCATGTTTTTTTTCACATTTTCAGCTACCAGCCCGTATTCAGTCCAAATTTAATTCAAGGCTCAAAAAAGTTGTTGTACAAACATATTCTCAAAGGCCCTGTTTTGCTAAGATCTCTAGTAGTGGCTAATTGCACAAATGTGCAAATAGGTCACCTTATTTTCAAATGAGGCTTTTGCATGTTTTTTTTTAGTATGATGATTTATGTTACTATTAAAAGATAGTATATGTATTTAAGGATACCGTAAATATAGTATATACATATTACAGTTGTTGATTTGATTCTACACTTACTACAAACCACTACTTAAAGTCAGCTTTTTCTGGCGGTATCAAGTTTGCTTATGATTTTTTACAGTGCACTTTTGTTATTGTTAGCTAAAATTTAAATCCAAACTAAAACCATTAAAGATCATTTTTGATATAATTGATAGAAAAAGATAGAAAAACGAATTGGAAGCTTGTTTCAGCCATGAAAAAAAATTAACAAAGCTAATTATGACTTTTTATATCACATTTCTGATGCTTTTCGCGCAATTGCAAGTTAATATTTTGCGATTCAGATTTTTTCCACAATTCTGACCATTTTTTTCTCAGAATTGCATGATATAAAGTAGCAATTGCGAGTTATAAAGTCATAATTGTGAGGTTTATAGCTCTATAATTCTGTATTTTTTTCCCTCAAAATTGGAGTTTATAATTAGCAATTGTGAGTTTATACCTCACGATTCTAAGAAAAGAAGTAAGAATTGTGAGATGTAAACTCACAATTCTGACTTTATTTCTCACAAGTTTATATTGTGAAATTCTGACTTTTTTTTTTTTTAAATAAAAGGCCTATATTTATTATAAAAATCAACTAATAAAATGACAAGAAGATAAAATTACTAAAACATAAACTAAATTTAATTAAATGAAAATAAATAAAATATTAGTAAATACTATAATAGTAGAAATTAGCCAAATGATTTACTGTAATTTACCTTTAGAACAGCCTTCATGTCAGGAAGCATTCATATAATGCCTTAAAATGCTGCATACATAGGCAGATTTTTGATCAGATCATGTGCGCAACGATCTAGTCTCAGCCTCAGACGTCAACGACGTGAACGTATGATGCATATGGCACACTTTTCTGGAAATACTTCAGGAGTTTCGAAGTCATCATCTGATTGGTTGAATTCTACAGGATGTCAGCGAGACGTGTGTGTGTCAAACTCCCTCGTGGCTCCATTGTTGCAATAAACTTGCAGAACGTTAATGAATGAATAATTTATAGATGCACGCCGGTCTGTTATTGCAAAGACATCGACGTTACATTTTCAAGACCCTAAACATGACACGGAACAAAACGAACTGTGAGTGATTGCGTTACATGTCAGTCAAACGTCCTCTTGGGCGGTCCTTGACCATTTAAAACTGTGATAGAGTCCAGACCTTCTCCCGTCAGTCTGAAGGCCTGGCTACGCGAGACTAGCAACGAGCCATTATGTTTTCTGGTTCTGAAATATCACCTTTCTTATAACATACACACACACACACACCTGGAGCGGGACGAGGATAACAAATAAACCCTAACCCCAAATTCTATTTATGAGCCCCATCAATCAGCTCCGACTCTTTAGAGAATCTGACGAGCATCTAATACGACTGAAGTTGCTGTACTGCCCAAGGCAAGAGCTGAGAAAGCTTTACAATCTGACTCATAGCTTCACAACACTCTTTAGAATGATCGTGATAGGCTTTGTGCTGCTTTAAGCACGCATCTCCTGATAGTTTCACTTAGTTTTGAAATTAAGATTTTAATGACGGTGAGAATTAACAGCTGCTCCTACGAGCCACTCAGTAGAAACGCCAACCAAACATGGCGGTTCATTATGAAGGCTTCTTTTCAACTAAAAACTACGCAACTTAACATCTATTCTGAATTTAATTACCTCCTCAGCCAAGACTCAAAAGCGTCATTCAGTCATTATAAGATAGCTGTTGAAAGATCTCTTTTCTACAGTGAAGAAGATTTTCTACAGTGTGAGAGGAATAATAGAGCCAGGTGCCAAACGCTTCTGTCGGTCTAATTAACGGTAAAGTCTCTTCATTTGCTTTTCAGTGGAGCTGTACCCTGACCTTTTGGGTTAACCATGAAGGCCACCTGCTCATAAAGCAGACATCGACCAGCCTTTAAATGAGAGATCAGAACATTTTTTAAATTAGGTCTCCAAGAAAAGAAAAACTACTCTACTAGCTAGGTAAATTAGTTAACAAGTTAAATAAATGTTTCTGTAGCACGAGAACAGCTCATTTAATTCCGAAAAGAAACAATAAACCAAGGTGAGTCATTTTGTCTCTTTTTAAAGGGGACCCTTTTAACACAACCCATTCTCACTCCCAAGGCGTCAAAATCTTAAGCATGGTCAAGTGCCTTCCGCGTCAAAATGAAGACGCTAAAGGTACCACTAGGCGTCAGGGCAGGGGTACTCCACTGATTTCAATGAGAAACCCTTGGCGTCATACACAAACGCGTCATGATGAAATTATATATTGGGTTTTGATTTTGCCATTATGACATGTTGGAGTGTGATTCTCAATTTAATCAGCCAGGATATTTTTATTTACATTTATTTAATTTTTTTATTTACGCTATTTAGACACGTTTGAACATATAACCCCACCCCATCCCATCCCATCCAATCCCTGAACCTACCCATTTGTGTATTATATGATATAAAACACTGGATATAACAGGAAAATACGAATGCAGGCACAATTTATTCAAAAAGTACAAATATTCCAAGTGTTCCGAGGCCAAACGATTGATTTCTGTGAAGAAAATCCCCAAAAGCGATCAGCGTTACGTCAGATTTCATAGTGAAATTGCATTGGCTCTCGTATGTCTCTTGACCAATTGAGTCATTATGTCAGCTTTGATCGTAAAATGCTCTTTGTGTGTCTCGTGACCGATTGTATTGTTTGAATGAGAAATGAATGAGCGCATGCGGCGGGATCATCATTTCAGCGATTAAAACATTAAGATCAACTCTGTTCTTTACATGAAGATATCGTATGACTTCAGAAGACTTGGAAGACAACATGAGTTAATACTTTTATACTGTTTGGGTCAGTTTTTGCAATAAATACCTGTGACTGTACTTTTATTTGCCTGTTACGTGTTTTATATTGATGAGAAGTGGGTAGGTTTAGGGTAGGAGTTGGGTTAGTTGCTCCAAAATATAAAAGTAGCCTATAAATATTCATACAATCATGTCTGCTTTTCCAAATGCAAAGAATAACTTTGCGTCTTGATGTGACACATTGGGCAAACAACTGAAATCAATGATGTACCCCTGTGCGTCGATATAGTGACGCCTAGAGGGAACCTTTAGCGTCTTCATTTTGACGCGGAAGGCACTTGATGATGCTTCAGATTTTGACGCCTTGGGGGTGAGAATGGGTTGTTTTACAATATGTAATATAAGCCTCAGGTGTCACCAGAATGTGGCTGTGAAGTTTCAGCTCAAATACCCCCCAGATAATTTATTATACCATGTTGTAAATGCCCATTTTTGAGTGTGAGGAAAAACATGCTGTTTCGTGCATGTATCTTTAAATGCAAATGAGCTGCTGCTCCACATCCTGCATTCCAGCTTGTGCTTCTGATACTCTGCCAAAAACGAAAACATCTCTTTGGTTTTGATTATCATCTTTATCGTGGCCACGCTCACGCAACATTGCAGTTCTTCATCATCTTGAAACTTTATTATCTGGATGCATTTTGAAGCCATATCAGTCTAAACTTCTGATATATGGTTTTCTGAGTGCTCTGGAGGAGATAAACATGGCGGACTGTGTGAAGCTCACTCAGGGCGGGGTCTATGCTAATAGGGCAGAGTCCTTAAGCAGTAGTGGGCGGGGGCTTTGCATGGCTTGCACTGCTTATGATTTATGGGAATTAAAAAAGAGAAGTGGAGTTTTACCATTATAGGGTGGTTGTGTAATGTGCACAGCCGACACATTTATGTTCAAACACCATGAAACACAGTGAATTTTACACACTAGGTCCCCTTTAAATAAAATATTCTACTTTAATCTGAGCAGTATTTCTCTGGTTTATTGGGGTTATTGGTTTATTCTCAATATTTCTGTATTTAAAAAAGAGACAAACTATATTAATATACATTAATTAAAATACATTATTCTTTTATTGTTCTATTTTAATTTTTAATAAATTAATGCATTTATTAATTTATTTAACAGATTTATTCCATATAGGGGACTTCAGTGTAGTGTGCTAGTTTTGTATTGCTAGCTGGTATAACTACTTTATTTGCCTTTGCTTTAACTACTTTAATTTATGACAGGCTGACAAGCTAGTTTTAAAGTAGGTTCTTCAATAAAATTGCACTGAATCGTGATTGATTTGATCTCCTTCCCGTGATCATGTTAGTGACATCTAAAATGAATTTTTCAGATATTTTAATTACAGTGATGCACAGAGATGCACACAAGTGAAAAACATAATCAAGCTGCGGCAAAACAAATGAGTACATGGGTTGGGATATCTCAAATGATTATGCAATTAAAGATCCTGGGAATTATAACCAGCTTGCACACAAGACAAACATGCCTCTCGCCTCGCAAATGGCAATTTCGCATTTCAGCGCTGTGCTCTCATTTAAAGCTAATTTACCAAATTAGTCAGTAATGTCTCTTATTCATTGTGTTGCTCCAAGCTCATATAGTGGATAACAGCAGTGTAGAGCTGGTGCACCTTTAGCAACCCTCATTTAACGTCCGATTCAATCTGCATGGCATGAGTGATTTCAGGGGAATACTTCTGTGGAACAGTTATGAGAGAGAGAGAGCGAGAGAGAGAGAGAGAGAGAGAGAGAGAGGATCTGAGAGTATATGCACCATAGCACAAATGCACGAGCATCACTTTTTATGTATTTAACCAGAGATCAGATATGTAGCAGAGTTTGCTTATTTCTAAGTCTGAATTTTGAACAGAAACATATAGCAAATGTCAGAGCATGTCAAAACTTCTAAAGGGCCCCAAAACTGTGCAGACTTGTATGGGTTAACCTGTCTGTTGCAAAATTCACACGGCAAAGATGAAACATAAGTGCTTCTAAAGTGGCTTTACACAGTCTGTTTAATGCTGCTCAGAGGTGGCATAGATGCATTTACAAAACAACTACAACTGTATACTTTGAAACTAGGGGCTGAGTGGTCAGAAAAGACATCATTTAACCTGGCTTTAATGCACCATTACATCTTTTAGCAGGCACAGAGCAACCTTCACTCAGCTGTGGAAAGAGGCCTTGTGTAAGAAAATGGTTTCTATTTTTATCATGGTGATTTAAGTTCAAGAGTTTGTTTTTTGTTAGTTAGTTATTTGTACATAACTTTTTATTTCACACTGACATAAAGAGTTGTTCTGCACTAAACTGTACAACTTTATAAGCTAATTAGTAATGTTATGGGCCAGCAAGTTAAAAAAACAACAAGCCTAAATTAAAAAGCAGATGATTGTTAGCGAATAGATTACTAATTCTTTTTTATTGTATAAATTAATATGGTAAAAAACGAATTTGTGTCTAAAATGAGGATAGCAAAAATGAACCTCTTAAAATCTGCAGATGACATGGATGAATATGATCTTTTTTATGTACCCCCCCCATACCCATATACAGTGGTATAAATGCAATATCGCATGTAATTTTACAGAAAACCCTGATATTACATAAAATACTGCTGAAAGTGATAAATATTATAGTATATGTTGTGTGTGATATAATCAGTTTTGTGCAAGTTACTTTCAAACTGTTATACATTATAGATTACTTGTTACTGTTATTTAAAAGTAATTTGTTACCTTACAATATTACTGTCTCAGAATTGTAATGCGTTACATTACTTTTGAGTTACTTTCACCAAAATAACTACATATTGATGATATGATGTAGCATAATGACTGTGGGCTATCCAGGCTACTAACAATATAGCATATAATTGGCAAAGTGAAGGCTCAAGACAATGCAAGAAAGGATGACAGACAGAATCACAAACAATCCAAGTCTGTTAAAAGTATGGTAACGTTAGAGATAAAGTGATTATCTGGCAATAGCTTAGGTCTATTCATATTAGACACAACAGAACTGTATGCAAACTCTAATGCCATGACAAGATGCACATTATTTTGTTATTTTCTTATTGTTGTCATTATTTTATTCTCTTTAAATTCGAGAGGTTCACAACACAAAACCGCCATGCACAAAGTGCAAGAGATGTTTGTTTTTTTAATTGCTAGTGCTATTTCGCGACGTCGATAGTTCTTTCGGTTTTAGCATTTGCATTTATAACTGGTTGCTGTATAGGTGTTAACAATAAATTCTAGGATGCTAACTATAGGCCATGTCCACACTAATACGTTTTCCTTTGAAAATGCATCTTTTTCTCTTCGTTTTGGCCTTCCGTCCACACTGAAACAGTCTTTTAAGTCAACAAAAACGTCGTTTTTGAAAACGCTCTCCAAAGCGGATACATTTGAAAACTTTGTCTTTGTGTCGTAGTGTGGACTGTGAAGACGGAGGTATTTGAAAACGATGACGCATGCTTAGTCATGTGACGCATATTGTACAAATAGATATGCATGTTTATACCGCTATTGTGCAAGAGTTATGTGCTATTCATTTTCACACAGTTGCTAAAATAAGTTACTTTGCACACTTCATATCACAGTCCTGCAAGGATGACATAAAATGTACTTGCATTTGATGCCCTGCAGCAAAACACGAGTGGAGTTGCGTTTTAGATCAAACATAATAATGGTTGACCGAGTGAATCATGGACGCATCAGTGAATAGTGAGATATTTTGCTAAATAAAATGATCCAGCCAGAAGAATTGTGTGATAACTTTATGGTGTCTGTATCATCTCAGTTAGCCCTTTTCCACCAAGGCAGTGCTGGTGCTAGTTCGGAGCCAGAGCCTAGTTTCAAATCGGTTCTTTGTGTTTCCACACCCAAAGCACCAGCTCCGAGCCAGGAAAAGTGGTTCTTAAGTAGCACCAAAACATTGCTGGGCTAGAAGTAAGAACCGATTACGTCAGGCGCTGGGGGCGGGGTCAACAAGACGAACACAAACTTGAGATCCGCCATTTTTGAAATAGCAGCTAATGGAGCTAACAGCTGCTGCTCGTTTGTAATCTCCGTCGATACAAATTACGGCGAACTGCATGAATGCGTTGGATTCGCTGTGTTTTCGCTGTGTTTTGATGCCGGTGTAGGATCGTAAAGCCATGTGAATCAATAGGAACGCAACGTTTGCATTGTTGATGGAAGGCTTGTTCGCAGCGGTGCTGTGCAGAGACCGATCGCCGTATGACAACGAGTCCGGCGAGAGCATACGACTCCTTATGCATTTGATTCACTCATGTGGTTTTTTGATATCATACGTGGATCGGTCTGCGCAGCGCCGATGCATCTCGAACAAGCCTGGTGTGTTTGTGTTTCCCACTGCCCAGGGTTGCCAGGTTTTCCCGCCCAATTGCTACTCAAAACTAGCCCAAAACAAGCCCAATCGCGTTTCAGGGGGGCTTCCCCGGTAAAAATCACATTTGGGGGGTAAAATATGTGTTTTTTGGCATGGTTGCCTACTAAAATTCGCATTCCCGGGGCTAAATATCACATAACTGGGGTCGCTTCAACCCGCGGACATGAAAAACAGCCCGCGGCAACAGTGTTGAAGTAGCCTAATTCTGTGGGAAAACGGCAACACTGCCGCTGCCTCGCGAGAAGGCAAGACCAATCTACTTCTACTTTAGTCAACTCTGATGAGAAACTTTTGGAAAACGCTAGTGTGCGGAGAGCGTTTTGAAATGAAAACTCAGTTTTCAAATCTATCCGGATTAATGTAGACGTAGCCTTAGCTAAAACAGACTGCATGAGCTAAAGATTGTTGATTTAGCTGTCACCCCTATTTGTGATTGTTGTTTAATTTCAATAATATGAGAAATTACATTGCTAGTAGTTTACAGTATACAATATTTTAATGTATGTAACTTTTTCTAAATATGAAAATGTGGTTAGTATTGTAATTGTATTTATTGTATCTTATTTTAACAAGCCTTCAGTTTAGCTGCAATCAACAGACAGCAAAATTGGAGCAGTCAGGCCAAAAAGTGCGATTGATTCTGCAGTAGTGTGGGCGGGACTTTGATACTGCGGCTACACTTTACCCTCACTACTGTGCAGACTCAGAAAAACTTAATTAGCACAAGATGTCAGTGCCATCTTTGGACATTGACGGCTTCACTTTTCTACAATGGAAGACAGTGAAGGTGCAGTTGTGAAGTGAAGGTTGTATTTTTTACAGTCTATGGTCCACTGAAAATGTAAAACACAGAATTATGATTGAATGATTGTGAAGCTTGATGCTTTGTGGTAATTGCAGCTCTACACCAGAGGTTTTACATTAGAAGTAAGGACCCCTATATTTGCATTTATTTTGTGAATTCAGAAGAAACGACAGTGAGCCATGCAAAAACTTGACAGAATGGAACATGTGTCTGAGCATGTGAGAGCTGAATGTGACATTGTTCTTTTCCACTACGAACCCAGCGACTCTCAGCATTCAAAAATTTCCATTTCTGCCCCACTAATACAAAAACAAAAAGACAAGCTCAAGCGGTTTCATAAAGTGGTGTGGACAAAGATAATGAACTCTTGCTGACTTACCAAATTGTGGCTTTTATAGTATGTGTAAATGATAATGTGAGGTCCTCAGAAATACCAACTGAAAGAACAGACTGAAACCAAACAAATTTGTTAGACAGTAAATTTCCATTTGCTGTATCCAGGCAAACCTATTTATTCCTTTCCTAATCACCTGCCACCTGTCAACCAGTCATTTTATGATAGTGCTGTCAGCTCATGCCACATTATGTCAGGAAATGCCAGTAATTGGGGAAAAAAATTGCATGAATATAACATTTCTATTTTATCCATGACTATTAAACTTGAGTGTTTAGAGAATACACAAAAAGCAACAATTCACTCTTGATATTTTTGTCATTAATTAAGTTTTTTTTTCTGCAAAACTCCAAATTAGATTTTACTTCTGCTTTTTTCCTCATACAATAATTCATATTATTTCCACTGCCAGACACTATAAAGGACAAAAAGTGACATAAAAGTATCATGCAAATGGTCCATGTGACTTTAATTTTAATACTTGTATTAAACATTTATAATGTTATAATATGAATATTTGAATTATGAATATTTATTCCAAATAAATTATGTTCTTTGAACTTTTTTTAATCATGGAATCCTAAAAAAAAAAAAAAATTACACAGATGGTGCTTTTTTGGACCTTCAAATCGGGGTGAACTATACATTTAAGCATGACTAATCTCTATATGGTGTTAACTACATCTTCCTCTTTTTACCCTATTGTCATTGGCAAAAAATTTTACAAATGTGAACTCTTAAAAAATAAAGCCTGAATTCTGTAAATCATTACAAGTACAACTACCTTTCAGACCATGTGAGTAAGCTCTAGTGTTCAGTAGTATCTTTTCAAGCCATTCAATTACACTCTTTTGTCTTAGTAGATTTGGATTTTGCTCCAGGGCAAGGCACCACGTTTTACAATTCCCTGTAGGATTGGAAGGTGAATGGATTTTTCAGAACAAGGAATACGAGTGAGAAGATGAGTATTTCTTTATGTGTGTGTCAGTGTAGGAAACAGAAAGACAGAACAAGATTATGGTATAAAAACACCTGGATGCAGCCTAAACAAATATGGTGCGCCGATCACATCGCAAGACTACATATAATGTGAAAATATCATGGCAGGTTCTGTCCAGGCATTTAATCCCGAGTCAACGTTTGTGATTAATGACAGTACAGCAAGTAGAGGTTTTGCCCCCTCATTTAGAGCATGTGTAGCAGATGAGTAGACTCTCCCTCAGGGCTCGACCATCTCTCACAGCAGCAGTGTGGAATTAAAACTGAAGAGCACGCCTGGAGTTCACACTCTTTCCCATTACAGAGTGGTGATGCTTCTTCTGCAAAAAGAGCTACAGTAAATCCAACTCAGTGAGAGAAATCCCAATGGTCACACAGGTCACAAAACTGTACGTTTTTTTAGTCCTCTTTTAGGGGGTCAGTTATCACCGGGGTGTTGACTATAAGTAACATTCACCTACATGTCAACTTACATTCATTACATGTCAACTAACTCTCAGTTGAGTTTTAGTGGACTGGTAGGGTTAGGTTTAGTGGAATAAGTTGACACGTACTTGCAAAGTTACACAGAAAAAAAAGTGTGTTGGATTTACATGATTGAATCTTGGGACATCGGTCCCACATGAATCGATTAATTTAAACAAGCATAATTTGTTCATGTAACTTCAACATCATGGAATGAAGTCATTTTAAGTGAACCAATTAAGTAGTCTCAAAGTGAATTTTATATGGCTCTCTGACATGATTCAGGCATTCAATTATCCAATTCAATTTCATATATTTTAAATTCACACAACTGAATTATAATACTGCACTAGCTATTTGACAAACTTTTAGCTAGCAATAGCACACATTAGCATCTTAAATGATGAATGAATTTGAATTTGAAATGAATTTAAAAGCTCCTTCAGCAAAGCAGTCATGAGTCATTAGCTCTATCAGTCCACAGTCTAAGCAAATGCTCCACTCAATTTTTCTAATAATTCCAACATAATTGAACATTAAACACTATTACACTACCAGGTCTTCACCTTTTCTCACATTGCTCAAAAATACATAAACCATAAGACCATCATAATGAATTAAAGGGATAGTTCAGCCAAAAATGAAAATTCTGTCATAATTTACTCACCCTCAAGTTGTTCTTGTACTAAACCTGTATGAGTTTCTTTGTTCTGCTGAACACAAGAAGATATTTTGAAGAATGTTTGTAACCAAGCAGATAGAGCAACCATTGACTACCATAGTAGGGGGAAAAATACTATGGTAGTCAATGGTTGCTCTATCTGCTTGGTTACAAACATTCTTCAAAATATCTTCTTTTGTGTTCAGCAGAACAAAGAAACTCATACAGGGTTGGAAAAACTTGAGGGTGAGTAAAGGATGACAGAATTTTCATTTTTGGGTGAACTATCCCTTTAATAGTGTTGTGAACTTTTATCTTCTAAAGTGTAGGAAACTCAGAAGTGAAGACCAGGAGACTTCAGGATTGCGTTCAAACAGAAGTTATTCTTTTAATGAGAACTCTCTGTGCTGCAGGTCATCCGAAAACAGTCTAATTTAACAGTACAAAACAATGCAATTTATCTACATTTCAGGGGGAGGGATTATACAGCAGGGGAGGAGACATTCAAACAAAGGAATGCATATGTTGTGTAGGTAAAGGACACACCTTAGACATAACGGTATGACCTGTCCTAATTCAATCAGCATAACAGTGTCATTCAAATGCATAGATGCTAATCCAATCACTCAGGCAGTATTGCTCTAAACTTGTCATGGTAAATAGTCAGGAAGTACATAAAGACAAAATACGTTTACTTCAAGTTTACTTCAAAATGTAAAACACAAATATAGAAAATGTTTTCAGTTATATTCTATTACATTAGAACCTAGATATAACAATGTATACATTTGTAATCTTTCAATAGCTTATATTAAGCAGACAGTGTACTCTAAAGAGAGTTAGTTGACATGTAGGTGTCAATGTAGGTATACTTATAGTCAAAATAATGTCTAAAGGAGACCATCAAAATAAAGTGTTACCAATTTTTTTACCTTGCCTCCGAATTTGAAATGCTAATCAGCATCTGTTTGAAACCTCAGTTTAATTTTAAATACATACCCAGGCATTGAACGGGAATATAAAATGCCTTCTAAACCCAATTCTGAATGGCACACAACCCTGGAAATAACACAACAATTCTAAAGTCACATCTGTTTAGAAAACCAGAGGAATACCAAGATTTCATTCATTAGACTTTAGAACACTATACAACATAAAAGCTCAAGAAAACAACAGCAGACCCTTTCCAACAAAAGCAGCGATGCAGTCAACGGTCTTCAATCATAATTACCAGCTGCCCTTCCATCAAAAGTCATGCTCCGCTCTCTGTCACCCATCCACTAGTACATTTATGAGCCCGTATGGACTCTCTGATAGCTGCAGAATCTTTTAAAAGTTGAAGTCATCGAAGTCAGATGGAATAAAACCTTTACTGTGACCCAATCAATGTGAGAGACAGGCAGTAATAGAAGCTGAAGAAAGGCTGACTTCACACCACCTGTGAGAAACACCATCTCCGTGGCACTTGTCAGTAGGGACACTGGAGACACACTCATATTAGCATGCCATCACAGTACACATACTTCTAATTGGGCTAACTGGAGCTTGTATACAAGAGGGACTGTTCAGGAAAAAAGTGGGATAGACTCCTGGTTAAACTTGATATATTAAAGTGCATTTCACACCATATTACAGAGCTGTGAATTAGTTTTTTTCCTCCATCTCTCTAACTTTCCACCTTGCTTTTTTCTCACTTCCCATATGGCAATCTTTAAAAGTCTATATTGCCTTTCACTGAAGCCAATTTTGTTTCAAGTGAGGCCCTGTTTCTTATCACACAATTCTCCACTGTCAATGATATTGAGCGGATCCTGTATTTCTGTGTGTGAGTGCCCACGCGTGCATTTGTCTGTTTAGCAGACAGAGCAGGTGGATTGACGTTCTCTCTGGAGGCATATCAGCCCTGACAGGTGAAAGGAACAGCATTGTGGGCCGGCGTGGCGTTAAGTAATTGCCTTCTGACTCCACTGGGGGATGTAAATAGTTTGGAGCATGAAGCATACAGATATGCCAACTGAACAAACCAATCATGATAAAGAACCACATAGATGCACCAATCACAAGTAAGAGCATGAGTAAACAAGGGTCAAAAGCAGAAAAACGACTGGAAGATTTGCCATTTTTTTAACACATTGTTGGCTTCCAAAACTTCCCCAAACAATACGAATTTTACAATTTTCTTTTGAAAGAAAACCTGAAGTAATTCCTAACTAACTATCAATCTTATTAGCATAAGTCAAGTATAGTTTACCAGTTCAAGCATAAACATGTTACGGCACAAATCTTTTTGGCTGAACCAGTTCACACAACCAGAATAAATTATTTTTTCACAAAATGATTCAACCCAATCGGTTCAGTCCAGTTTTAGAGATTAATAAATATGTGCCTTTGATTTGATTTTGATTAGGGATGTCAGAGATGGTGTGATGGCAATGTGATGACATAATATAAAAAAGAATCACTGTATTGAATCCGACTAATTCAGTCCAATTCCCGAACAAATCACTTCATTCAATAGATTCATTAAGTCAAGTCAAGTCAAATTTATTTGTATAGCACAAAACAGTGATACTCGTACTACGTTATCATCACCCGAAGTTCAATTCCAATACTCAAGAACGCAAGTACAGAGGACGCATGAAAGTACCCGGATGTGGTCTTGATATCGAGGATGCATCAACTGCAGACTTGAGAGAATCGAAACGTTAGAAATCCCAGAAGCATAAAGCTTACGGAAGCCTGTAAGCTTTAAAGTTCTCATTCTCACTTAAGAGATTTCCATTGCAAGCTTGTGAAAGTAAACAGTTTTCCGTTTGTTTTGCTTAATTTTAATAAAGTGATAACCTGAAGAAAGCCTGCAGTATAAAACTAATATCTAACACAATCACACACTCACACACACACACACACACACACACACACACACACACACACACACACACACACACACACACACACACACACACACACACACACACACACACACACACACACACACACACACACACACACACACACACACACACACACACACACACACACACACACACACACACACACAGTTGCAGAAAGAAGGAAAGTGAGGAAAGAATGAGTTTTAAGAGAGTGACATGATATATATATATATAACACATGACCTGAACAAACCATCAGTCATTAATTTAACCCTCCTATCGTTTCTTAGGCAGGGTTTCATGAGATTTCATAAAAAGCGTGTTAAGGTAACACAAAAGCTACTCATTTTCATAAATACACCCAGTAAAATAAAAAAATAAAAAAAATATATGAAAATAATGTCTATAATAATTTTTTAATAGGTTGTGACATTTTTTGTGATGTTATGTTGTATTTATTGTGCATTAGTCGCTACTTATGCTAGGACAGTCAGTTGAGCAACAAGATCGCAGCACATCACAATTCTCACAAAGATGCCTTTTGTGTCCTTGCATCCTTCCGAGTTCGTTCTTTCAAGGTCGCTTGGCAAGACCTGCGTTCTTGGAATGGGTAACAGCCATTATTTCAAAACCGTATCACAGCTAGTCATGTTATGTCAATAATGCCATAATAATGTCAAAGTGCTGTACAAGAGCAGGTTTTTGGCTGGGCGATATGACGGTATTGACTTGAATGATTGGTTCACGAATACGGTAAGTCATTGCTAATGAACACATGGCAGGACAAGCTTGCAATATGCAATCATTATAAAAGCTCAGATTTGGAAAACGCATTACTAAACTGATGCTGAAATATATGCAAGATATTACCAGTCCAATTTTCCCCATACTCACAGAGCCTGTGAGATTCATGCATGTCGGGCACCGAACCTGATGAAAAACATGAGTATACATTAATTATAATTACAGCTATGAATAAACGAGTCACATGTTAAGCCCTAAATGTGTGAACTACTCAAATTCTTGAGGAGAAATGAAAATGCTCCCGAGTGCCAGAGAAAAGGGCCAGAATCTGAGTAAACACATTTAGCATGTCTCCAGAACTTCTCACAGTCCATGTGCTAATTGCTGCAATATGGAATCAAGAGGCCATGAAGAACCCTGATAGCATCTTTCAGTAATGTACTTAGATGCAGTGCAATTAGTATGTTTTTAGGCTGCATACCGGTAATTTACTTTCACACCGCATAAGATACCTCGCCCAGCTATTTTAGATTCTCTTGCCCACCATCTTACTCTAGGGAGACCAGAGACTATCCAAACCAAAACTGGACTGTTTCATGCTTTCATGGCCTGTCACCCTCCATCAGGACTGAGATCTATACCCAAGTGAATGATGTACTCTCAGACCTGGAGAGTTTGAACAACACAAGTCAACGCTGACAAGCTCTGTTCTCTCACACATCAGTAAATCCCATCAGACCAGATTCAACCTTCCTTATCATACCAAAGTATACCAACCCTATCAGATCGAGGTGCGCTAACCCCATCAAACTAGAGTTTACCAAACCATAGTGTACTTTTCCCGCCATATCAGAACACTGAGATCAAAATCATGCAAGAATAAGTCTGAGTTATTCATGTGAAATAATAAATCATTCATGCAACAAATGAATGTTAAAACCAGCCAATAAATCATGTTGTTTACAGATTTTCAGCTGCATCTCCTGCATCATAATATCTAACAAGTGATAAAGCCAGATCAAATTTCACCATGAATGCTGGAGAAACAGCTGCTCGACTGTTCACACACAGAGCGATTTTATCACTGCAGGTTGCCATCCCTGTTGAAAAAAAAACCCAGCATATGCTGGTTAGGTATGTTTTGAAGCATGGCAACTGGTTTGAGTTGGTCCTTAGCTGGTCAGGAGCTGGTTTAAGTGCTGGTCCGAAGCTGGCCCTAAGAAACTAGCTCCAGCTCAGGACCACCTACGGACCAGTTTAAACCAGCTCATGACCGACTAAGGACCAGCATAAACCAGCTGCCATCCTTCAAAACATACCTAACCAGCATAATGCAGTTTTTTTTTTCAACAGGGATATAATTGACCGTTATTGTAATATATTATTAATAGGCTGTACAATTAGCCATAATTAGTTTTGAAAATCTGATTGCAAATGATAAAAATATATCTTTCTATTATGGCAATCAATCCGTTTTTCTTGTTGCAGGGAAAGTGTTGGTGTTTAAATTGCAGTGCACAATACAGTATGAACAAGATTAATGAGTTTCATTCTATGAATCAAAATCACTCAGAACACCAACAATTTCTGATATAGTTTATTTGCATCATTTTGTATTATATTGCCGTATGTGGGCTGAAACAAATTACATAGAACGGTGAAATTGCTCACAGTGGCATTAACCTCTCCATCTTGCCTACACTTGACTACCATCTCACAGTAGACAGACCACTGCCTTTACTTCTATCAAAAGTTGCCATATTACATCAATGCTCATTTGCATAAAGTTAAACTTTTCTCCACTCAACTTTGTTGGACATGCCCACATTAAATGAATGATTTCGAGTTGCTTTGATGCTGCAAATCGCTGTCTGTGTGAATATACATGGAGTGAACTGGGTCAACGAGGGTAGACTGAGAAAACATTGGGAAAATGGTTTAGAGCAGGCAACCATGCAGTGGAAAAAGAAATCAGGATCAGGTGAATCTGAGAAGCACATATCAGTGGGTACATTTCACACTGAAGTCCGAACTGATTAAATGCATTCACATACTCATACACATTGTGGCAGATATCTAAAGCACCAGCTCACAGCATGAATCCCAATGCTGTTGATACAACAAACACGCACTGCTTATAAAGTAGTATTCTTCAAACTTTTAAAGAAAACATTTGTTCAAAGCATCAGGAGCAGAAGAGAGAGTGTGAAGGAGTTCTCTGAAGGCGTCTGACAAAATGTCTTGTAATCTTTTTATCTTCAAGTTTAGAAGAAACGCAAAAGTAGCAATGCAATTTTGTTTTGTTTGCCTGTAGGGCTGTTCCCGCCTCATCCAAATTCCCGCTGAGATCGGAGGAAGGGCATGGGGGCAGACTGAGACAGTGATTCTCATTCCATAACCTACTTCCTGTCTGAAAAGCTGCTTCATGCTCAAAAACCCAGTGCGATTCTCACAAAAGTGCTCCCTGCATTGTTGTCCATTTTTTTTTTATCCTATCCCAGAACTAAAATATGTTGGCCCTTACTGAATGTCAGAGCAAATTGAGTCAAATTGAAATGTCAGAGGAAGATGAGACTAAAAAGCAAAATGAGAGAGAGCAGATGTGCTGAATGTTAGAGTAAAAGGTTGGAACTCATTTAGCCTTTACTTTTACTTAAGAATCCTTCAACGTGTCATTTCTTGTGACATAAGGGATGTCTTAGCCGTCCATAGGGAGCCTGCATTTAGAACCAAGAACTCAAGGCTTTTATCCATATTGGGAACACTAATTTATTATTGAGATGGAAATTTCACAAAATGTTTCTACAAAGAGCAAAAGCCCAAAAATAAGAAAGGAAGCCCTGACTAATAATACAATATAATATTGTTAATATTACAATTAGGACTCATTTTGTTCTATATGTTTGTTTATTTTGTGTGTATATATATTTGTGTGTATACACACACACACACACACACACACACACACACACACACACACACACACACACACACACACACACACACACACACACGATTGTAATACTTTTATTCAGCTACGATATATTACATTTATAAAAAAGTGACAGGAAAGACTTAAATTAAAACGTTCTTATTTAAATATGTTTTATATATGCTGTTCTTTTGAACCTTCTAGTTATCCAAAAAATACTGAAACAAAACTGTATTACAGTTTCCACAAATACGTTTATAAATGCATTTATAAATTACAAAAAAATGGATACTGCCTTGGTTATCATAATAGATAAAAAAACAACACAGTAACATAAAAAAACCCTCAAAGACTTCACATTTTTGAACAGTAGTGTTTGTGTATAAATAATTCTAAATTATGTTTTTTAAAAATGTAAAAATCCATTTTTTTTTTTTTTTTTTTTTTTTTTTGGTAGGTTTAAGATTAGGGGATATGATATTAAGTATTCTGTTTATTATTAAGTTTGCACTGTAAAACAAACTAAAAAATAATGTCCATGGACAACCTGGTCTCACAGAATTCGGTGAAATGAACATGGCCCACTCAAAATCAGTGGCAGTTATCACCGAAAATTCCGTGATGGGTCCACGGAAGTGATGCCTATGTAAGTCAATGACAGTATACAGATGCGTTGGGCATGGTTATCGTCATGATGAAACTATTTATTGGACTATGATTGAAACTATAATTTTGCCATTATGACATGGAGTGTGATTCTCGATTTAATCAGCCAGCATAATTTTATTTACATTTATTTTCTTTTTTTATTTACAGTATTCAGAAACATTTTGAACACGTAACCCAATCCCTTCCCTAAACCTACCCATTTTTGTATGATAAAAAACAGGATATAACAGGCAGATATGACTGCAGGCAAAATGTATTCAAAAAGTACAATATTCCAAGTGTTCTGAGGCCAAACGATTGATTTGTGTGAAGAAAATCCACAAAAGCGATCAGCAGCGACGAGTCCATCCGCCGAAGATCATAAACACATTTCAAAAATTGCCGCCGGAAGAAACGTTAAGTCAGCTTAGACAGCATTGGCTGTCGTATGTCTTGTGACCAATTGCGTCATGCTCAAGAGTCGGGTGTATCATTTGAATGAATAGGCTTGTTTGAGATGTGCCTCGCCTGAAATTCAGCCGATACTAGGCGGCTGCAGTGAGGGGGGAGTGAAAGAAGTGCAGGCAAGACGGACAGTTCTCTCTTCTCGTAGTGGATCATCAGACACCTGCGAGATCAAAGGCGGATATCATGGGATTCACACTCGTGCGCTTTGTTGCTGATAAACTGGATGTAATTTAAAGGTCCCATGGCATGGATTTTTTTTTATTTATTTTATAATGTATCATGAGGTGTACTTGTATTGTTAGTATGATTTTTACATCAAAAAATGTCATAATTTAGAAATAAAAGGCCTTTTTTTCTATACTGACTTTAGTATCTGGCTAGAATGACCTGTTTCAAGGGGCGTGTCTGTTGTGAGACTTCAGTAAAAACGCCCACTGTTGTGATTGGCTGACATCTTTGCATTTGAAATGAGTTAGATTATGTGGCAGAGGGGGGCGTGGTTTAGCGAGGTCTGTAAGCACTGCAGGAGAGTCGGAGCGAGCTGGAAGACTGGAAAAATGCTTATAAAGATTGCTGATAAAGTTATATTTTACTGAGTTGTTGAGAGCACAAGTTTATTTTGTTTGTACCTGAGAGTTCTGAATAAACGCGAGTCCCAGTCACGCCGACCCTGTCTTCTTATTCTACGAACTTTGTAACACATGTAATGTACAATTACAGGTGTCAAGATGAACGAATCCTGAAAGTGTTGATTATAGCATTATTTTTCTATCTTTTCCCATCGCAATGAGGAGATCACATGAACTGCTGCAGTGATGAGCGAGTTCACAGACACACTGTTGATCGCATGAATGCAGTGATCTCGTTATTGCAGCGCTATTTCTCTGACAGAATGCTTTCACCACAACTAACAGTAAACACAACATGGACATGAATGATTGAGAGATTCGAACATTATTAAACATTATAAAGAGAGGGTCTAGTCTAATCACACTTTAAATAACAGATTTGCTTCATGCTACTAAGAGAAACAATGCGAAGTTGTTTAGTCACTGGGTTGATTCACGGATGCATGAACAGTATTAGACGATTTAGAAAGAAAGTCTGAGTGAACTTGAATGATTAGCTACACATCAGAAATCACTGAACACAGATCAGGTATTAATGAACACTGTTACTCACTGTTTGTGACAGCGGTGCTGTCGAATCCATATCATAAAGTCTGTTTGTAAAGCCTGTGCTGACATTGCAAGTGAAATAAACAATCCATTTTCTCCGACTTCTCTGGGCGGGCTAAGCAGAGGAAGGGGAGGTAACCTTTCCTGGTATGATCGGCTCGTCTGAGCTCTCATTTTCTCAAAGGCAGAGAAAAACAGCCAGAACTCGGTTTACACCCATCAAAATTTCAAGCCACTTGAGGAACATAAAAAGGCTAGGGGAACTCAAATTAATGTTAAAAAACCTCATAAAATGACATTTTCATGCCATGAGACCTTTAAGTTCTGTTGCTTTTATATGAAAATAAATAGGATGAACAAGACACCCAAAGTTTTTGTTATTTCGCACAGTCAGAGAGTTTGGGAATATTCACACATAATTTATATACACATAAAAACATGATAAATTGATGTTTAACCCTCTGGTCCTCTTCGTTTAGGGGTCACACTTGTCTCCTTTGCGGTCAAAAGTGACCGAAGCCTTAAAATGTCACTTTTTTTTTCTTCAGGAAAACCAATGTAATATATTTCTGTTCAATAATATTTTTTGATTATTATTTAGAATTTTGAAGGGATTCTATGGTACTATGTAATAATTATAAAATTTTAATGAGCAATTTTTTCTATTAGAATTAATATTTAATTTGTAATTTTTTCAATTTGTAATTTTTTTCCTCAAAAATGCAACATTTAACATTAAAATAGAGTGCAGGCCTTTAAAATCCATTTTTTGAAGTGAGAATAGCGCCTTCTGGAGCCGTAAAAAAAATAAAAACATGTGTAATGTCGTGTAACCATCTGTAGGCTAAAGCTTTATTTTTTCAAAAAAAAAATGTCTTGCCTCTTAATTTCTGTCTCTCTCTCTCTGTGTGTGTGTGTGTGTGTGTTTGTGTGTGTGTGTGTGTGTGTGTGTGTGTGCGTGTGTGTGTGTGTGTGTGTGTGTGTGAGTGTGTGTGTGTGTGTGTGTGCATTTGAGCGAGAGAGTCACTTTTGTATTTTTTTTTTCATTTATTAATTTCATTTAGCATATTCTCAAATTTTGCTGCTGTAGTCTTACCTGTTCATTTCTATGTGTGTGTGTGTGTGTGTGTGTGCGTGGGTGTGTGTGTGTGGGAGTGTGGGTGTCTAATTTGCACTCTTGACATTTTAGAGTGTCACCCCTTCATTGCTGTGCACTTTCTTTCTGCACAGTGGCTGATTTGTAGTTTGTACCACCAAAAGTTTCTCTGAGTTTTCGTATTTTTGCTTATTTCACATTCATTTCCTATGTCGGTCATTTTTGACCGAGAAGGAGACAAGTGTGACTATTTTTTTTACGACCCTTTAACATATCCGAATCATCTCCTTGATTTTTTTGTGTGTTCACATAGCTAATGCAACAAAAGTCACCAAGTGTCATCCCATTCCGATAAGGCAAAAATTTAAAAACGTAAAAGTTTTCGGTCATTTTTGACCGAAGAGGACCAGAGGGTTAACATGATATGTTTAAACCAATAAGCATTAAGCTGTGTCGTCAGCAAGTCGTTTCCCATCATGCTTTTGATCAGCACAGTAGTTGGAGAGCAATTGCGCCCGACTGCAGAATCCGACATGTACGCCTTGCCATTGCGAGAGTTTTTTGACACACATCAGCATGACATCAGAGCAGGTCAGACCACACTCGGACACATTTTTAACCGGCATGCATCTCGCGGTGATCACTGGTGATCGGTTCTTGACAGATTTTGCTCATCTCAAACGAGCCTAATATGACTGAGTGGAGTGTGTTCACGGAGCGGCGGATTGGATCGTCATTTCAGCGATTAAAACATTAAGATCAATGTTTAATAAGATCAATGTCTCTGTTCTACACATGAAGATATCGTATGACTTCAGAAGACTAGGAATCATAGCTGTCAACCCTCCCGTTTTTTCCGGGTTTCTCACGTATTTTAGCTCTTTTCCCGCTGTCTTCCCGTTTTAGTATTTTCCCGTAAAATATCCCGTATTTTTACGTTCTGATTGTGTTAACTCAGAACACGCAACTATCTGTTTTAGTGCCAGAAGACGCGAATGAGAAGTCGCGCGCACTGTGAGAAAATTTGTCTGTGCACTCATCCTAGAGCGCGCACACGTCTCTCAGCGCGCAAATATTGAGTTCTCTTTTTTCTTGAACGGACAAACTCACGCAAAAAGTATGTCAACATGTCCATATTGATGACGAGTATTCTAGCAGACATAGTCTGTATATGGCTTAAGTAAACTTTTTACAGTCCAGAAAAGACGACGCATATCCGAGGTCTTAAAGGGGCAGTAGCCTTTACTGCTGTCTGTTTAATGTCAAACAAAAGACAAGGGCATCACTCACTGCTCTTGATTGAATAGCTTTTGTAAGTTTAATAGGATTAATCTTTAATTCATACAGTCAAATATGCAATGTTATTTTACATTTGATCAATTTCTGTACCTGAAAACTAATGTTAGACGTACCTGAAAAACCTGAAAAGCATAGTTTATTTTATTAGTATCTTTACTCAATAGTATTTATTTGTGCTGCTGCTTGTATATAAATGATTTGTTCTTATTATTTTCTTTTTTTTAATTTGACAGTAGTCCTTTTTTCCCTGAACATAGCAAATACTGAACCGTACCGAAACGGTGAACCTAAAACCGTGATACAAACCGAACCGTGAGCAATCTGTACCGTTATACCCCTAGCGTAACGTATGATAAAATGACTGAAAAAAGGTTGGGAAACACTGGCTTAGGCTACTATCGAAGAAGAAGAAGACAGTTGCAGCCGCGGGCGGGAGGAAGAGGGAAAAAGTAGCGGGAAGTAAACTTCAAGGAGAGTAGAGTAGATGAGTGTGATGTGCGATGATGGATCAGGACGCTGACGGCCAAAATCAAAATATTTTGTGTAGTTATAAACTCTTTAGACTCTTTTTTTTAAGTTTGTGGGTAAGAATCGTGTAAAAAAAAATCCCTTATTTTGTGGATGGATTCCGGGAAATCTCCCTTATTTTCAATGTTCAATGTTGACAGCTATGCTAGGAATGCAACATGAGTTAATACTTTTATACTGTTTTTGGTCAGTTTTTGCAATAAATACCTGTGACTGTACTTTTATTTGTCTGTTATGTGTTTTATATTGTTGAGAGTGAGTAGGTTTAGGGTAGGAGTGGAGTTAGTTGCTCCAAAATATAAAAGTAGCCTATAAATATTCATAAAATCATGTCTACTTTTTACTGTCATTGACTTACAGGCATCACTTACGTGGCCATGGAATGTCCTCACAAAACATGAAAACCCAATGTGTGTGTGTGTGTGTATACATTAGAATTATATTTCTATAAAATATAAATATTTATAATAATACCAGAGGACAGTCTCAGTTCAGTGAGGTCAGTCATGTCCCGGCATAAAACATCTTTTATCGGCTTGATTACTATAGACAATCCATGGTGTCTGGGTGTTCATCTACTTTAGAAAACATATTTTCCAAATGCTCTATACCAAATGTTACTGGCATCTTGAGTCATGCAGTTAATTAGTGTTCCTCGGTTTCTCTTCAGCAAATCCGTTAATGACTACACGAAAGAGGAAAATCGTACTCAGGCCGTCACTGTTCAGTGGCTTACTGAAAAATATGACTGTAGACTTCAATTAGAGCTTAATTAGGATCCATTCACCTTTACGGTGACCGCAAGATCTGACTTTCTAACAGTGGGTTGTCAGAGTCACAGTCCATTTCAGAGGCAGCTGACCCTGTGGAATGGGCTAACGGCGAAATGTAACTTCATTACATGACATGCCAATGGTCTGAACTTGCCATGAAGAGCAGGGCTGGGATCCAAGAACCAGTTCTAGATACTGCAATATTTTACTGAAACCTAATCATTTTCATGATGTTTGATTCTGTTCACAGTTCTTTAACGCCTACATTCTTCCACATGCACAGACGAAGCACTGTACTGTAATGTTTTTAAGGGTTTATTTACACTTGTAGTTTGGTTCTCTTGGTAGCGTTCACATTGCCATTTTTAACACTGAAATAATGGAAACAAAACAGAAATTGCGACGGAACTTTGCAAACATCCAAAACAATGCCGTGTGCTAGGCTAAATGCACTCAATTTACTACGTACATACATACAGTAAGATGGTATTTTTTACTAGCTGAGAACTCATGAACAGCTTATAAAATGTGTAAAGGAGTCAAAACAGTGCCAGGAACTCCTCAGTTGCACCCAAATGAAGATCTGCTGCAAGGAAACGTGGTTCTGATGCCTGTACTGAACTGTAATGGGCAACACAACTTTAATGATGTGAAAAAAAAAACAGGTATTCTTGAGCATTTTGTCCTTTTTAGGAATGCATCTTGTGACATCACATCTTGTTTTTAGCTTGTTTATGAGATGTCAAATTCCAGTTGAACCGCACCAGAGTTTGTTTGCAAAAGGTGGGTCTCGGTCCACTTGTTTTGGTGCGCTGCAGGGTTTGGATGGCAGTGCTCACACTTATTCAAATGAACCGCAGAGCAATCTTTGATTTTTAAAAGTTTGTTTTTAATCTAACCAAACCTGCCAAGTGTGACCTCTAAAATAAATACTGCAAATAAATATTGGTAAAATATGAAATGTATATGTTGATTAAAAAAAAAGTCAGAATAAGCATCTACTTTGGAATGGACAACAATGCAGAAAGATGCTTTATCTATATAGAGAGATGGATGCAAAACTCAGATGGTGGCACTATGCCACTACTGACTAATTAAATATAATGAGATGAAAAATTGGTGTGAATGCAAAATAATAAGAAATATAAACACAAAACAACACATCTTCCTATTATAAAGTCCTCAGTAGTTGCAGTTTGATTTGTGAACAATTGACTGAGTCAGTTGAATCAGTCAAAAAGAATCACAAATCGGTCAACAACAACAAAAATCCATCAAGTTAACAAATTAAACTTGACTAAATACGTGTTTCTCAACTTACTGAACTGCAAGTCATTACTTTCATCATATCCAATCGGACACAGTACTAGTTAACTTCCTCATGCGTCCAATCACTAATGAAAAAGAGGCTATTCTACTTCCAGTGAGAATGAACTAATATCCAAACATGAAAATATTGCACAATGAAATTAAAACTGCTCACACCTGTAACCGAGGCTGAAAATGTCTTCAGTTTCTTTATGAAAATACTGCAATTATCCATTTGCTAACAAATGACACAGAAAATAAGTGTCACAGTTACTGAATATGCATTCAGCCATTACGGTGCTAATTATGCAGCTGAAAAATTTTCTCAGCTTTCTTCATCACTTTATCAAAACCCAACACTCACCAAAAGCTGCGTAGAACTCCTCTCTAGTTAGGTGTTCGTCATCGCTGACGTCGTTATATTTGAACAGGTCGAACAGGGTGCACTCCGATGCCGTCCTGCTCAGACCTTCCTGCTTGATGACCTGCATGACAAGATTAAAGATCGAAACATTAAAGAGATGACATCCAAAGCAGCATCTACTGTATGACACTTTAAAATGTTTACCAGAGCAAATGTGTTTTGTGCAGTGAATGTAGCTCAAGGAAATTCTAACAAATGATGCTCAAGATTAAGGACATGTTTGTTTACACAATTTTGGTGCCGTCTTGGGCCTCCACATGACGTCTGCTGTAAAATCTCCATCCTGAAGCGAAACCACTGCTCTAGTGTACCATTCTGAATAATTAAAGATAAGATTCCTATCTGCATCAGACATTGTGAATCCTGTCGACTGGCAGACATCCAGAACTGAGCAAGATTTTATAACAGCCTTATGCTGGAAAACATGAGGGATTACTGTAACACGTTGTATCATACATTCATCCATGCCAGAAATATCTGATGGTAATTACAGTTAGAGAAAGGAACCTGGAGGGATTGTTGATAAATGTTAGGGGTTAGATTCACTGTGGATTACAGTTAAGATTTGGAAAATGCCTTGAGCATATGTGGTATGAACAATCATAATTTACTTGGTGACGGGTGGTCAATGGATTCAATATATTTCTGAAAGTGATACAAACAGCACATAGTATAGACTTGATCTTAGGAGCATCTCACGAAAGCTTTTGCATACCTAGTGCTAAGACTGACCCAAAATGACTTATATGACATAAACCAGTCACCTGTGTATTCGGATTCAATCCAGTCCTTTTATTATCTGCTGCAAACTCTAATCCTCTTATAGAGACTTGATACCAGCACAGAAACAGACTCAAAACCTTCACTTTCACCTCTTTTGCTTTGCAGTGTTGATTCACTTCGAAGACAACCCTAACAAACAAGCAAACTTTCAAATGCTGGAATTTGTTGATGCACCAGTCTGATCTGCATGCCGAAATGCTACAGGCGATGTCAGCAAAGTTTTCCATAATGAACGACTCTCCACATTAGATCCACCGTGCTAAATGAAATCTCAGAACAGCTTTAGGCGTGTACTATCACTTTAAACATAAACACTTCTGGATGCACACAAATGCAGGATATATTTCTGGAAAAAAGTTTTTGAGCATCGCTTGTTTGAACTTTTTTTTTTTATATTTTGCATCAGGTGCAGTGATCCACACATTTTAAAGTGTCTTAAGCCTCCAAATATGCTTTGAGGCCATTATATACAATTATGTAGTATTTTATACTGTATATTTTAAAGGGATAGTTCAACCAAAAATAAAAATTAGCCCATGATTTACTCCCCCTCAAGCCATCCTAGGTGTATATGAGATTCTTCTTTCAGACGAATACAATCAGAGTTATATTAAAAAATGTCCTGGCTCATCCAAGCTTTATAATGGCAGTCAATGGCAGCCCAAAATTTGAAGATCAAAAAAGTGCATCCATCCATTATAAAAGTACTCCACATGGCTCCGGGGGGGGGTTATGAAGGCCTTCTGAAGCGAATCAATGAGTTTTTTGTAAGAAAAATATCCATATTTAACACGTTATAAAGTTAAATATCTAGCTTCTGGCGGGCCACCTTCCATATTCAACTTACGGAAAAAGCCTAACTAGCGCAACAATGACGTCGGACGTAGCGTAAAAAAGCGTAACTGGTGCAACGATGATGTTGGACGTAGTGTAAGCATTTTGAACTGTGAGAGGTGTTACACTTTCTGTGTAAGTTGAATACGGAAGGCGGTCTGCAGAATGGCAAGTCTTTATTAACCCCCCAGAGCCGTGTGGATTACTTTTATAATGGATGGATGCACTTTTTCGGTCTTCAAATTTTGGGCCGCCATTCACTGCCATTACAATACTTGGAAAAGCCAGGACATTTTTTAATAGAACTTCAATTGTATTAATCTGAAAGAAGAATGTCATATACACCTGGGATGGCTTGAGGGTGAGTAAAGGTCATTTAAATTTTTGGGAGAACTATCCCTTTAAGGCTTGGTATTAAAGGTATTACAATTATTTACAATTATTTTGTGTTAAGTGGTTTCCAGAATGGCACAATGTATTGTATATGACATCAATAACAATACAGAAAGAGTTCATGGACGGTCACTGTACTTTCTGCATGAAGATCATTCCAGGTGTACCAGAAGACCTACTTGAACAGAATACTAATGGAGTTTAATTGCTCTATTAGAGCAGAATGTTTTGATTTCGCTGCAAGGCATTTCAATACATGTTCCTATTCCTCTATCACCTTTTCATCCTTGCGGTAGCTTCATGTCAAAAGGCCAAACTTTTGCATTCAGGGCTGGTCCGAATTTTCACTTTTTACATTGTCTTCGATCTGCCATGCATGAAAAGAGATCTATTCTTCTTCCACTGAGAATGAAGAAATATGCAAATGACATGAAAATATTGCACAATGAAATTGAAATGGCTTACGTCTCTAACAGAGAGTGAAAGTGCGTTCAGAGTTTTCCTCAGGAGAAATATGAATAAATTCATATTTTGCTCATTTTGCTATGCACAGTATCTCTATGGACAGGTGTAATCTTTCTGCCTCAGGACAAGATAAAGCACAGCTGACCTGGGATCAGTTTATGAACGAGTCATTAAAAAAAAGAGACAAGCTTGCCTGCTCATTTGCCATTTCAAATGAATGCAATAAAATATGGGTAAAAGCGATCCCCAGCCATCCACATAACATATCAGATTTAAAAATTAGATGCTGTATTGTTGTAAACAAACCAAAACAATATGTATTCGCATACAGACTTTGATTGGACTTCATAATTTCCTTTTCCCTTTCTAAAACTTAAGATAGTACACCCAAAATGAAAATTCTGACATTGTTCACTCATCCTCATGTCTTTCCAAACCTGTATGACTTTATTATTTCTATGGAAAAAATAACATATTCTGAAGACTGCTGATAGCCAAACAGTCTGTCCCCATTGACATCCACTGTCCATACATATAAATATATATATAAAATATCTTCTTTTGAGTTCCACAGATGAAAGAAATCCACACACGTTTGGAACGTCATGAGGATGAATAAATTATATTTTTTTGATCAAGAAAACCCACGACATTTGAGCTGCTTTTGAGAGTACAGCAGATTAAACATTTGGAAATTCAGTATTTTTGTCTTTCTTTTTTATGTGTTTTCCCTTTTCTGTTCACTCTTGCAATTTCAATAAATCCTCATCTACACTCCTGAAATGAAGTCAAGCCAAACCAAAAATATTGAGTGGTCTTTTAATGGTCCTAACCATTTTAATCACAAATCACTGGTCAGGAAATTAGCAAGAACTGCGCAAATTAGATTTGTTTTCTTTAAACGTTTAAGCAGTGGGTAAACTTGCAGACAGCTTTTTACAGTGTTGTTCCACTCAATGTTGATGGCGTCAAACAGTTCATGAGAAGTTGAACAATCTCTCCCAGTTCGTTTGAGTTTACTGTGAGACCAAATATTCACTATAGGGTTTAAATCTGGACTCTGACCATCAGGCCAAAACATGAGGCTAATAATGGACTTGTTCTCAAGCCACTTCTTGGTTGTCTTTGCAATTTAGGCAGGAGAATTGTATTGTTGAAAAATATAATCTGATCATTCCTCTTTAATAACAACTTTTCGGAAGCAAGCCATTCTGCAATATTCTCCTGTACTCCAAAGAATTAAATGAATTTTCAAAGTTAAGTATAGCTCACCAATACCAGCAGCTATAAAGGCTCCCCACACAATGACACATCTTCCTCCATTCTTCACTGTGGTAGAGATGCATTTATTATTATATTTCTCACCAGATTTTTTATGACAATGCTCTGGAGCATCACCATACAACTCGTGTTTCATCGTGATTCATCACTCCACACACAACTTCTCATTTTCTGCCAACAACTACATTCTGTCTTTGATGTTTTTTCCTGAGACAGCAAGGGCTTTTTAATCAGTGCATTTGCTAATTTCCTGACAAATAATTTGTGTTTAAGACAATTAAAATCTTAGTGTTTAGCCATTTTGGCCTTATTTTGGGATTTATTTGCCCGGGAGTGTATATGTTAGCTGCTAGATGTTACCTTGGCAACATATTTAATTCAGCATAATTCCATAATGACGTTCAATATATATATAAAAAATCCCATCCCTTTCATTTGCAAGGCATAAAACATGTATGAAAGATTAACACAGCAAAGGTTTAAATTGATGAATGACAGCTCACTCAACAGGCCCAAAACCCTCTGACTCTGGCCCCAATCCATCCTTATTGTTTATTGCTTATCTATTTTCCTCTTCTGTTGGTTTGAAAATGGTCAATAAGATGACAGATGCACGTTAAGGTCAAAATACACCACTTAATTGCAACGTCAATTAAACAGGTGAAAGAAAAGGGAGTGATTTTGTTATGCTCTTGTTATGTCTTACCTGTGAGAGCTCACTGCTATCAACTCTTCCGTTGCCATCTGCGTCAAAGCGCTTGAACATCATGTCCACCAGATGCTTCCTAGTTGCCATATCCTTCTCATGGCTGCCATGGTTACCAGAGGTCAAGTACCTCTGAGCGTGCAAGTCCAACATCTTGGTCTTCAATTTTTTATAATCTCCCAGACGACAGTTATCATCTGTGAAAGAAATGGTGGTCAGATCAGTGTATATGGAGATGGATTTGTGGTTCTGCAGCATTACTAATTCATCAATACTGTGGCAATATAAAGCCCTTTTCACAAATGGTCATGTGAGAAAATCTAACAAGTCTGTCATGTAAATAAATGATGAGAATTTGCAGATTTTGTGCATCTCAGACGAACTTGAAGATTTCCAAAGGGATTTACATTTATACATTTGGCAAGCACTTTCATCAAAAGTTAATTATTAGTGCATTTGAAGCAAATGTTTTAAAATTCTGCGTTCCCTAGGAATCAAACCCTCAACCTTGGTGTTGTTGGCATCATGTTCCACCAGATACAGGGATGAAAAATGACAATGATGTCAATAATGATTCTGAATGCATTCTTGACTGGAAACATTCAAAACAAAATCTCTGCTCTTTCAAACTCTAAACAAAAAATGCATTAGTTGGTTATAATATTTTAATGCATCATATCTGATACATCAGACTTTTACAGTATTTTAAAAATCACAGTAAACTGTGTGAAAAACAAAAATATATGTATAATCCTTGAAACATTCATATAAATTACTTGGCTTTTTAGATAACAAGTATAGGGTTCCAATGATGTTTTAAACCAGGTTATAAATAAATAGTACAAATACACTATAAAATTTGTGTGTACAGTATGTGTATATACTGTAGACAGAAGCGATATAAAACGAGCATAAGTAATATATTTCTGCTGTTTTTATGAGTATCAGTATGACTGTGAATATCTGCCTATGGCATAACCACATACTGATATTCTGTCAATTTTATTCACCTTATTTTGCAACGCAGAAGTAAGCTCTTTTCTGTGAATGTGTGAGACTTCCGATTCATTAGCCGTAATAGATAAATAACTAAAAGAAAAGCAAAGTGCTTAATGAGAAACCTTTTGCGCTACAAACCAGCGTGTTTATGGTTACGATGATAACTTAAAATATGATAGCAAATATTTTACGTTAAAGATAAGGTGAATACAACAGTTCTATATACATAGAGTTCTGAATACCTTACAATCAAAAAAATGCTGGGTTAAAAACAACCCAAGTTGGGTTGAAAATGGACAAACCCAGCAATTGGGTTCTTTTAACCTAGCGATTGGGTTGTTTTAAGCAAACATTTAATCGAACCGCTGGGTTAAAACCAGTGTTCGTTGACAAATAATTTTCGTCATAATTTTCGTCAACGACCTTTTTTCACTGACGAAAACGAGACAATAACTAAATAAAAATTGGATGACGAAAACCTACTGTCATTTTCGTCAACAAATAAAAATGAGACGAAAATGTTAGGGAGGGTCGATTAAAGGGAAGAGATCCAGTCAGAACTGATATATCCTGTGTAACAGATGCACACATTTGATTTGAACGTGCTGATCTAACCGCTGTTCTACAGGCTCACGCATCCCCAATACAGCGCTCCAGAGCGGCTCACAATCAATGAATAGCGCACATTTATGCCAGGCAATTGTTTATGAACTAATGCCGATGAATAATGACAATGTCTACTTTACGTTGTTTATATAGTAATATATAGTAATGTTTTAGACGGTTGTAACAGTGCATATTTTATCTCCTTCATCTGAACTTGAGTGAGCTCCTGCAACTGCAATAGTAAGGCGCAAACATTTCAAAATAAGAGTCAATGTGTATTTCGAGCTTGTTTATAATTAAAAGTCACGATTATATATTCGTTTTTGGTTACACAATAAACTGCATTTAATTTAATTCCCATTTAATTCATAGTCAGGGGGAAAGACCAGTATAAGACACATGTTCAATAAAGTATCAGATAGTTCACTAAAACCATTAAAAAAATCTTCATTACTTGAAATTAAATAAATGTTAACAGAAATAAAAAAAATAAATAAACAAACTTATTTGAAGCTTTATAGCTTAAACTGATATGGCCTACTAACTAAAACAGAAACACAAAAGTTATAAAAACTACATAGATGTTTTTAAAAAACAAACAAAAAAAAGTGATTTGAGCTCTCTTTTGTGTATTTTTAATGTCAAAAACAAAATTATGTCAAAATGTCAGTTCAAGTGACAGTCGGTTATGTAATGCTTAAATGCTTAATATATTACAATTGAACTTAACTCATTCGATTTTAGGAGACTAAAACTACTGTAGAATTAGTCGACTAAAATCTTATGATATTTAGTCGACTAAAACTAGACTAAAACTAAAAACAATTCAGGTGACTAAAATATGACTAAAACTAAATGGCATTTTAGTCAAAAGACTATGACTAAAACTAAATCAAAATGTGCTGTCAAAATTATTCACTGGGTTAAAACAACCCAATTGCTGGGTTAGTCCATTTTCAACCCAACTTGGTTTGTTTTTAAATCAGCATTTTTTAGAGTGTACATATAAGATACAATATTGGCAGTTTCCAGACAGCAACATAATGTTGGCCCAGATACAGCCCACATCTGGTACACGTGGAATCCACACAGATGTGGGCCGGATCTGGACCGACGCTATGTTGCTGTCTGGGTCTGTTTTGTTCCGTCAATGGAAATAGTTCTAAACAAAACCTCTGTATCAAAACAGAACTACTGTACATCTCTGAGCAACACACAGTAGTGTAGCATTTCTTTAATTCTGAATGATTTGGCATTTTGAACAAATGATTCAATGATTCATTTATTTAACTCCTGAATGAATCAGCATTTTTGGAAGATGAAAAAAATGGTTGAAAAAATTATTCAATGACTCAACAGTCACGTGTTTCATTCCTGAATAATCAGTGCTTCTGAAGAAATGAAGGATTAAATGACTCACTCATGAAGACTACCCACTGGTGTAACTTGCAGAAAGAGTCAATGAACAACCCCACCACTAACATACAGGCTGGAACGGTTGTACTGAACTGTTATTCTTTTTTTTTTTGTGTGAACTAATCATTCAAATGATCTTTGATTTTAGACGACTTTCCTTATCACAAGAACAGAATGTATTAGTGGTAGTACATATGATGATACAAACGGCTAGTGTAAATGCTTAAACAGCTGAATCATTATGTCCATAAAAAAAAAGACAAAAGGCCATATTTCTATCTCGGCAATGCTGATAGGATGCAGAAGAATTGCTTGGTGTTATGCAAACACAGCAGAGGAGGACAGACTGCACGTTATTCTAGCAATCGTGTCAGAGAAAGTCCTGGAAAGGTGGCATAGGGACTTAAAACAGTTGCTGGAAACAATGGCTGGGAAGTCCTGTCAAAAAGCATTTGACAATATTTGAGATGTTTTTGTCGTTATATGTAGCTCAGGTGGTGCAGTGTGGCTTCTTGTGAGAATACCGATGTTGTTTCTGGAGCATAAGAGATGGATAATGAAAGGCAGAAACGAAAGAGGGAGAAAGAAAGAGGTTGAGGTAAAGCAGCTTGTTTTAAAGACTGTCAAACTAGTTTCACTGACAGATGTCAAGTCATTCACAGCTCATCTCCACATGACTGCACCACTAACTGCAATGTGTGTGTGTGATATACTGAGAAATATGAATATATATGTCTGATCCTGGTGTGTGCATGCGTGCTGATCAGCCAAAGCGTGCCACACATCACAAAATGGCCTCTACTTTGACAAGCCACCGTGGCAGGAAAGCTTCCTTCCTTAGAAATGGCAGGATGAATAAAAGATAAATGGCTGTCTACCGACTACCTTGCCCAGAGGAGATGAAGGTCAGTGTCGTCAAACCTATGTGTGAGAGCGCGTTTGCACACGCGGCACATTAGCATTCCCATTTTTTGGCTCGGCGGGAAATGAAGAACGGCATGTCTTCTATCATATTCCAGAATTGCAGATGTGTGACTGGGGGAATATTCATACTGCATCATCCACCTGTGATTTGACAGGTGTACAGTTTCCAGCAATGTTGTTACCGTGCAGAAGGCAAAACTCTGAAATGTGTGGAAAGCATCGAGATATCTATAGAATCAGAGCTACTTGAATGAGCGGTGTTTCAACAGGAGCCCATCCACGTGTCCTTTGGTTTTGAAGCTGTGAGTTATCTTGTTTGTGGAAATTTACACCAGAGATTCAATTTCCCAAACTTATTTTCTTGTTACCATACATAAACTTTGCTCCAGACCAAGACAATATCAATGTGCTTCATTAGTCTGTATAAGGTCAGTAACTAGTTGGCTTGTCTTTTCTTTTTATGTGGAGTAGAGTATCAAATTAATACAAGTATTATTCCTTTAGTTTAAACATGCTCATGTGAATAGCCTTTATATCGTTCTGTTGTGTTTGTTTTATATTTGTTATGAGAATAGACATGCCTTTCTTTTCCTCACTGGAATTCCTACACGACTTATAATATTCTAAAACAACATTCTGAGGCAACAATTACTAGGGAAATTCTAAGGTAGAGTTCTGTGCATGTGTCTTGTGTACTTCAAGCTTGTCAATCAACATTAGAGCGCCACCATCAGGCTTAATAACGCCTCTGCCAAAATTATTCTATCACCAAGACCCAGAATCTGCACCTATCTACATTTAGTCAGAAGCCGCTACTGAGAGATATTATAGTGAAACTGGAGGAAATAATAAAAAAAAAAAAGATTGTTCTCAAAAACAGAATGGCCATGCAATACATTTTTTTTGTCTTTTGTTTACTTGAAAACACAATTTTTTCTTGTGATCTTGAGTTATCTTGCAAAAAAAACAAAAACAAAAAACACCTACAGTACCTTCTTTTTCTTTTGTTCCGTTAAAGCTTAAGTATTTGCAGCATTTATTGTATTTACTGTTCTTCAGGGCTAAATGCTTTCAGAGTTTCAAGAGGTCAATTTAACTTCCCAAAAACAGTTTGAACAATCAAAGGTCCTCAAAAAACTGTACAATGCAGGATTCAATATGTTTGAATGTGTGTATGTTAAAGATGTGCGGATCAGCTCTAACATCGCCCAAATCTGCTGTTAAAAAACGAATCACCTATGATTTTCTCTGATTTAGATATCCGCACCCAACCTTCACATTACAATTATTCAAATTCTCAGTGTTATACGCGATGCTATGGTAACATATTACACTGAAGGCTGCTTTTTAATGAACATTTATTCAAAGCAAAAGTTCTTCTTTGGCGAAATTACATTTCTTTAATAGCCTAACAGGGATCGGAAACCTATATGGCACACAGAGGGGGAAGTAAAAGCGAGTAAAATGCTGGCGTGTGAGTAAAAGCGAGAGATGTGTATTTAATTTAGATAAATACATTGCACATACAGATCTACATTTTTGAGGTAATCATTCATCATAGTAACACAGCTTGTTTTATTAAGAGAGGAGCTATAAATATGAGTGAGATTTAACTTACACAAGTCAATGAAAGTGCACAGCTCTGAAAGCACGAGTTACTGACTGACACAAAAGTTACTGACTGACAGTTTGTTCACGCTTGTTTCGTTTGACTGTGAAATGACAGTTCTGTTCTTTATTAAAATCAACACATTAACGTTTTATCTCTCATCCACCCTCAAACCAACCGCAATTTTTGGAATGTTATTTTTATTACTTGACCCACAGAGGCCATGCAATACATTTTTTTTTGTCTTTTGTTTACTTGAAAACACACATTTTTCTTGTGATCTTGAGGTACCTTCTTTTTCTTTTGTTCCGTTAAAGCTTAAGTATTTGCAGCATTTATTGTATTTACTGTTCTTCAGGGCTAAATGCTTTCAGAGTTTCAAGAGGTCAATTTAACTTCCCAAAAAACAGTTTGAACAATCAAAGGTCCTCAAAAAACTGTACAACGCAGGATTCAATATGTTTGAATGTGTGTATGTTAAAGATGTGCGGATCAGCTCTAACATCAAAACGAATCACCTATGATTTTCTCTGATTTAGATATCCGCACCCAACCTTCACATTACAATTATTTATTAAAATCAACACATTAACGATTTATCTCTCATCCACCCTGAAACCAACCGCAATTTTTGGAATGTTATTTTTTATTACTTGACCCGTCCGACCCACAGATGCATCACTAGTGTTTTTATATGAAATTTAGGGATGCAAAACTAGTAAGCCAATAATTATTTTCATGTTATGGCTGATAACCAATAAATGGCAGATATTCAAATTGTATACTATATTGTCTAAATAAAATAAAAAATAAACCCCTAAAATAATTTGTTGACATTTTTAGGAAATGCATTGTAAATATTTGGGTCGGTAGCCATAATACTGTAAAAGTAAAATCATAAAGAATCCACAATCTCTCCAAGACTGCTGATTTATCTAGGACACAATCACAAGTAATTACAGTTCCATTCTTATTTATTTGCATACCAGACAACATAAACTGCTTCAAATCAGCTTTAAAAAAGGACAGTGTTTATTGCTCAGACTGACAGTCACGTTTTAGGTGAACATGGGCGACTGGACAAACAGTAAATGTGACATTTCAACATGTCCTCTGTTCATGAGATTGTCCATCTTTTCATGGCATATGCCAATTCAAATGCCCCATTTCTCAATATGAAGGAAAAAACGGTATGTTAAATTATGAAAGATTGCTCATGAAAACATTTTTCACAAAAATAGGGTTAAAATCATAATAAACTTGACATATTCAAGAATGCCACAGTGTGAGCCAGTGCATAAAGTAGGTAGGGTGTTTTATACAGAAGGTGGATGAAACATCTGCCCAACAGAAACAGGTTTTAAGTATACAATCTCAGAAAATAATGTGTAAAAAATTTTACCTTTAGGGGTACAACAGCTTTAGACTGGGTAAACCCAGCCTGATCTGCCGGCGATTTGATTTCGCCCTGCAACTCAGTCTGGAAACCTGTACATTAATTCCTACTGCTTCTGTTACACTTTTGCGGGAACCAATCACAGACTGGCTTATCCACCTGGCGCGCTATTGGCGGGTTTAACACGATGACGGATGGAGAAGCGATGGGTTGTTGCCCGTTGATCACGCCTCTTGTGGCCTGATTGGTTGAAGGACTATCCAATTGTGTGCAGATTCATTTGAATTATGCTCTTGTGGTCTGATTGGTTGAAGGACTATCCAATTGCATACAGAGTCATTTAATTTATGCTCGTTTATCACGCCTCTTGTGCAGTAGAAAATACATAGCAGACTCCCCAGACCAATGTTCAATCTTAAATTGAGCTTGGTCTGGTGATAGCCAGACAACAACAGCTTGTCACTGCGACAGTATCCTTAAAAGTTCATCTCTGTACCTTTTTCACCATCAAAAGGTGCATATTAGTACCTACTATGAACCTTTTATGTGTACAAAAGGTACAAAGACTACTGTTACTGCCCCAGTGACAAGCTGTTGTACCCCTAAAGGTACAATTTTTGCACTTTTTCTGAGAGTGTTGCAAGAACAAAAACAAAAATAAGAAAGACCATTGTTTCCAACTGATCAATCTATGCAACTTTCTCCCAAAGAGAAGCACATTTAAAAAGTTCTACAATGACCTTCCTGTCTTTATTTGTCCAACCTTCATCCCTCAAAGGTTTTCTTATGGGTGAGGGCTATTAAATATATCCGTCGTCCAATGTACGACACAACCATGACCTCTAGTGCTACAGAAAGTCACTGATAATGGACCCATCATGCAACTGTTTCTCATCTCAGTAAACATGCGCAGGGAGTGTGTGCGTCAGGTCCGGTGGTAATAGTACTCCGTCCATGTCTAACAAGAAACCAGATTCATCCTCCTGTGTGTTCCTGAATAAATGGAAGTATGATGGCATTGCTCACATAGGACGTGCAGTTGATGGTCATGACCCGTGGCCCAGCGAGAAGCGTGCTACGGCTGGTTGCCCTTTCTGATGGGAATTCTGGGTCATCATATTACTTTGCAAAAGTGAGGAGCTGCGATAAACAATGTGATGGGCAATTCAAGACACGTAGACAAATAAAAGTGTAAGGCTGCGTCTAACAGACTGTGGCTAGATGCTGTTAATTATATTAGGGGTAATAATTTATAGGATAAATATAGTCAGGAAAAATGTGTTCACTCCAGACAACACAAAATAATTTTATTTTAAAATTCTATTATTTACTCACCATCATGTCATTCTAAACTTGAAAAACAAGGCTTTGTCTACCCTATATTCAAAGTTTGTCTTGACATGTCTTGTTAAAAATGTCTTTGAATTTAACTTTAATTTTATGTCCTTAAATTTAAATTTGGGGTTTGCTAAATAAACACATTGGAATTTAAAATGCATTCTCAATTCAGTTCTGAATAGCGCACAACCCTGAACTTCACCATCTGCCTCTAAAAAAAGGTTCAAAATACCCATCACACAAATGCAGCAATAAGCACAAAGATATTTAGTACAAGCCATAAAACCATCTCAAGTGGCTTGCGTGGTTTACTTTGAAGCAAAACTTGACACGTCCAGGCAGCCCAGAGGAATGACACAGAGGAAAAGCAGGTTTGATCTCTCTCCGTTTGAAATCGGTTTAGACGGCCACCTGCATTCATATCTGCATGTTTGATCCACTTTGTGTGATGTATGGGACCCTGATTCACTTTGAAAACCACTCCAGTAAATCTAGTCAGATCAGATGAAATTCAGTCCTGTCCGATGGTGGGTCTAGAATTGTGGCATTAATAAAAAAAACAGCTTGAGGGCTCATTAACGTTAACAAGCCAATTTAATCATTTGGATAATTAATTAAGAAATAATAATAATAAAAAAACAGGCATAAAAGATGCTGTAAATTCTTCAACGCTGCTCCTGGGTAACCACTGTCCTGTATTATTTCCAACCTGCTTCAACTCACCTGGCTCGTGATTTTACAAGCAATCCTGAAGAGCTTGATTAGTATTTAGGTGTGTTTGATTAGGGCTGGAGCAAAACTATGCAGGACAGTAGGTCCCCGGGAGCAGTGTTGAAGACCTCGGATGTCATTATTTTGGGGAAATATTACAGATAAAATATCATTACTCAGCTGAGATCACTCATCAGCCATGTGGTGAAAATCAAGTTTTTAATGTTGTTGGTATGTGGTGTTTTTAATATGCTTTCAGACAAACCATGTGTCAACACCATTGCTGAGTATTTTCTCCTTAAATCTGCAGTGATCCAAACACACTCTCAAAAACGCAAAATTGCTGGTGTTTCTTATGTCACAAACTACCTTGTATCCAAATACATCAACATGCGGGTGGGCTTTAGAATATCATTATTACTATGCTGCGAAGCAGGGGAGTCTCAAGACAAGCCATCCCTGTATATTTTTCTGTTGTTATGAAAAATCGGATACTTTAGCAATATAGCGGGTGAATTATGTATATGATGTATATTATGACGTACTATATGCCTTTCTCCACGAATGTTCTATTACATTTAAAGCGTTTCTAAGGATGCTGATTGTTAGAATGCAGACTGAGATTGCGATCATGGATTGTTCAACATTAGCAACACATTATTAGCTGTTTGATAACGTTGTCAAGCAAAAGGTTAATCATATTAATTACCGTTATGTGTTCGACGCGGCAACCTCCCGCAGTTTCTCTTGAAGCCAATACGGAAGTGACTTAAACTGCAATTTATCGACTGGCCTCTAGAGACAGGCTCCAGAAGGAGCAGAATCTCATTGAGTCCCATGTTAAAATGCCCAACTTTACAGCAGAAAAAAAACATGTTTACAGCCTGGTACAAATTGTGGTTTTGGTCTATATGGCTAATTTTGCCCTTCATGACAACTGTGAGGGGGGTGAATTTTTTTATAACTCATTTGTTTACATTATATAAAGCCTTAAAGTTCTGCATAATTAAGGGCGTGGCCACTTTGAGTGACAGGTGGATAGCCATTTATCTGCTGTCTGTTAGTCATCGCGTCACTTCAGCTCCGCCCACGTCCCGCCTTTTTGCCCATTTTCTGTTATTATTTTATTCTGTTTTTTATAATTTACTCACTTCATATAATTTTAAACTTAACCTTCTGAAGAACACAAAATATAATATTTTGAATAAAGTTTTAACTGTTTTTGTACATACATTGAAAGACAATTCACCATTCGCCACAAGTTTGATTGACAGGCGATCTGACTAATCACATCGCCGAATCTGCCGTTTTGTCCAACAAAGCAGTCAGGAGAGTTACAGTTTTTCTCAGTCGCTTTGGTACATTTCTCGAATCATCCTCGACATTTGCAAAACAGTAAGTGCATTTCTCAAAACAATTCGTACAAATAGCAAAACACCATGGATTACCTGCAAAAGCCAGTCTCTAGCTCAAAATCCTTAGTTCATCTCTCAAAAGTAAATATCTGTGTCAATGAACATGTCAGTGCCATCAGAATGACAAGTCCTTGTGTCATTGTGTACGGATAAGACGGTCAAATTGCTTAGTCATGTTGTCAATATAACTGTACTCTGGAGGGATGTTCTGATGTAAATATGGCTAAAATTTTGATGACAGTTATTGTAAATTGTAGGTTACACCTTAGTGTATGTAGGAGTTTGAATGCAAGAGACTGGACAAGATTCACATTTATGCTTTTACTGTCTGTACTGTAATTTGTTGACAGACCATGTCATTGCGATACAGAAAGGAAAAGACAGCACTGCCTAGCACAAAGAAAAAAAACCCAGAAAAACAAAAGTAGAAATATGAACGTCTAACGGAAATGTGTAGAAATATGCTTGACATTTTATGACAACTTGTTCAACCATTTTGCATGTAAAGACTTATGCTATGAACTAATGCCTAAATGTTGTGGGGGGTGAGACTATTCAACAGAGACCCATCATAATACATTTTGATCAACATAACATAAGCAACTGATAATGTAGGAAACAGCAGAGAATTGTACATAATCATTTGCATGGATGTACACAAGCATTTGCAACTTGTTCAAAGAAATGAGAAACTGCTTTTTTGATGTGCACAAGTGACACAATGATGTGAAGATTGAACAGGAAGCTTTGAGAATTTGAATTCTGATCTGAGAAATGTACCAAAGCGACTGAGAAAAACTGTAATAGATTAACATCGGTGGAATTGAACTTGGAAAAACGGTGTTCACTGACGTCTTTCCGCGGTTGAAACAACATTTCTTTTAGTGTTCATTCATATTTATTTTGTGCTTCTAAATGAACTAGAAGGAATAGATAATCGGTTCACGAGCAGCTTTAACTCAGGCGCTACAGCGATCACGACACATTAAAGAGCCACAAAATGGTATTTATTGTTTAAATTTCTTTTTAAAAAATGACAATTTCAAAGTTTACACTTTGTTTCATATCAAAAGTAACTTGCTCTTTCCTGTCTGTAGGCGTGTTGTCAGTGTCCTCTTTGCTCCGCGATGTAGGCTATTTTCTCTACGTGAGAACGTGTGTGGTGTGAGAGCGCCATGGCTTGTCGGACATAGCAACAGTAACTAAAGGGGGTGGGTCTTTGCGAATGGTCAATTGGGTCCAAAACAACACAAGACCCCACCGACTTTCACTGTATGGACAAATATATATATATATATATATCAAAGTTTCACAGAGAACAAATAATTGCATAAACATTTGGAAAGGCACAAGGGTGAGTATTTTTTTTTTTTTTTTTGGTGAACCACCCTTTTAAAGGGAAGTGACTAGGAAACCAAGGCATTCAACCAGTATTCTTTCTTGGGTTTCATTAACTTATTTGTCACACTAATATTTTGTTTGCCAGTACTACAGTCTGAGATTGTGATGAAAATTGATAATTTGTGTTATAAAAGCAAAGTTTTGAGTTGTGAGTAGGTGCTGATTTTATGGGATTTTTATTCTGATTTTAACTTTTAACGATGTTAGATTAATTAACCTAAATTAACCCTAAAATCAGCTGAAAATGGTTTATGTACACTCCTCAATTCCTCAAATTCTTTAGGTGTCTCTCTTTTTCTGTACATTTTGTGCATCACCACAGTGAAACCTGAGATATTTTTGGACTGCTGTATTGATGCCCTGTGAGCAGCCCAGATCAAGGTCTCTGTGCGCTGACTTGCCTCTCTGTTCTCAAAGTACATCACTCTACATGCTCTATACATCAAATACACACCCGGCTTCAGTCTCTGCTTCAGTCTGAGGTCACTGATTCCGGTCTTTAAGGGCAGGGCTAGTGCCATTGCTGTCAAGTTTTGGCGCTGCAGGAATGGACGTGTGAACGCAGTGGGCTGTAAAGTCTGCTCTCTCTCTCTCTCTCTCTCTCTCTGTTGCGCTGCGCCTGACCACCTAACATCTCGCTGGAGAATTTCACAGGCAGCGCATTCAATAACAATCTACCTGCTGCTGGATATCTATATGAGTTGTTGCAATGACAAATTTACAACTTGCTGGCAGGCTATTATTCAGGCTGTCCTAGAGTGATGTGCGAGTGAAAACTTTGCATTTGCCTTAGTGTTTTGTCCTTTTCCCTGTTTTTTATCCCCTCTCTCTTTCGTCTTCATTGTTTTTGTCTCTCTCTGTGTCTCAGTAGTGCTGCTTTATTCTACATAAAGTAAGTCATCTTCTCCAGCTGTCTTCCTCCCGTTTCACCTCTAATTTGATTTCCACAGTCTCTTTTCTCCTGTCACAGGTTCTTTCTATTCTCCTTCCTTACCCCTGTCCCTTTATCTCTGATTTCTCACTTTCGCAGGCGCTGGTGCACCTTTGAGGAGCTCATTACCTGCCGGTAGACGCGGATGTGGCTTCTCTTTGGGCTGGAGGTGAGAGTGACATTAAAACAGCTCAGGGTCTTATTATCAGTCTTCTAAAACCGCAACAGAATAATCTCTCTCTCCTTCTCAGTCTATCTTGAGCTGTAAGGAGTATAACCATTTTTATATATTTATTTATGTTTTGAATTGGTTAAGCTCTGGAGTGTCAAGTAGGCTGCAAACATTGGTAAAAATAAATTGATTATTTTGACAAATATAGCAATTGCAATTTGAACAACGGTATGATAAAAATTTAACACAATCACATTGAAACAGCAGCAGCTTTCATAGTCTCAGCCTCAGACGTCACGCCCACGGACCGTTAAACGTCTGATGCATATGCACACTTTTCTGGAAACACTTCAGGAGTTTCAAAGTCGTTATCTGATCGGTTGAATCCGCATGTGTTGCGTTCTTGCAGTGCAAATGCAGTGACGCCAAACTCCCTTGTGGAAGAACACCGTCGTGTTTACAACTGTGAAAATGAGCGCTTACCAGGATCAACTAAACGCTGGATTTTCAAAAGTATGTGAAGATCACACGTTCTTGAATGAATAATTTAAAGATGCACGCTGATTTGTTATTGCCGGGACATCGACTTAACATTTTCATGCCCCTTAACATGAAAACAAACTGTGATTGGTTGTGTGTCAGCCAAACGACCTCTTGGGTGGTCCTTGACCAACGAAAGCTGTGATGGAGTCCAGACTGTCTGCTGTCAGCACATATATATATATATATATATGTGTGTATCTTATATATAGTGCTGTCAAAATTAGTGCGATTTTTTTTTTTTTATGCGTTTAAAATATTTAACGCAATTAACGCAGCATCCTTTTTTCTGTCATCCTTTGGCTAGCGTTACATTTACATACACACTCTTTTTCATGCAAATTCTCTTAAACCATTCAAGTGCGACAAGACAGAAGAGAAAGTGCTGTCTAAGAATTTCCTGACACACATACACACACACAACGCATAGAAGACAGTATCATGCGCACAGACAGCATGCCAGACAGCACGAGTTCTCTTTCGCACTTGAACAAACAATAACACAGAATTATGCCCGCTTTGTCGAGTATTCAGAGCAGTCTTAAATGAGTTAAATAACGTCTTACATGCACTTAAAGAGTTGTAGGAAAATGAGATGCGTGTCAGATCCGCCTCCTTTTTGGCAGATCTTAAAGTGACAGCAATCAATCATGATGTCACGTTAATCAAAGAACAAACGTAACAGAGAAAATTGTAGCTTTAATAAGGATTCATCTATATTTATTCATAAATTATACAGTTAAGACTGTAAAATGTTTGATAACTTTATTAAATTTCTGTATTTCTGTTAGACATTAGACAGGAAGGCCACAGGTTAATATGATATTTATTACAATGGGTTTAAGTGAAGATTATTTTAAGTTCACTTAAATTAAAAGTTGTTGTTTTTTTAAAAGCCTAATAAATGTGGAAATTGATAGATTTTAAATATACTGTAATGTTGATTTTTTTATTGATTAAAACTACACTGTGTGATATTTTCCCCATCTAGCGGTTAAAAGGTATATGACCATCCAGTGAATATTAGTTTCTCTTCCTCTCAATTCCGATTTCGTTTTAACTCCTACGGTGGCCGATTTAGTCCAAGATTAATATGGCTTCCAGTTCGACCTCGTCCACATTCGACACGGTGCCATCGAGTGTTAAAACGCGAAAAGCGAAGCTTGAATTCACGGGTATGTCCCTCTTTGGCTGATGTACTTTCAAGATGGAGGGGCAACATGGCGACCCGCATTCGAACCCATTTCCGTATGTATTTTCAATGGCATATTATAAACTTACGAGAATACTTTATTACTTGAAAGAAGTAAATATACATTAATGAGCACATATTTTTTGAAAGCACTAAGTGTTTTTAGCTAAGAATAAACTAAAAAAGTTACACAGTGTAGCTTTAAATGTATGTTTTTTTTTTCTTTTTCTTTTTTCAAATCAATTTCATAGAGGAGACAGTATTAGTATCAGTGATACTGGCCTTCATTCATAAAAAGATGCCATACAAAAAAAATATTAAAAATATTTTAAGTTGTTTCTTCATTAATTTGGAGAGTAACTGTGAAATTATTACAATATAAAATATTTTTTAAAATTTGCGATTAATTACAGAATTTTTAATAAAAAAAAAAAAAAATGTAATCGATTGACAGCACTAATACATTATATATATATATATAGAAAGATGTTAGCCAATCACAGCAGTGGGTGTTTACACTGAAGACATGCCCCTTCAAACAGAGAGCTCAAATCAGAGGCCTAAGGAAAGATGCCTTTTATTTATTTTATTTTTTTTTAATGCTAACATTATAAGTGCCCACCAGGAAACATTATAAAACAATAAAACAATGCAGTTCATGACCCCTTCAATTAAATCTTGACATTCACAGTTTAATAATAGCACAAGGCCGCATCACAATATCAATTCTAATTTGATTGCACAGCCCTATACTCAAATAATGCATACTACAGCCGGTTTTAGCAAGGTCGGTGGAAGCGAAACTCTCAGTTTAAGTGCTGAAGGTCCCGTACACACTCAGAGGAACTGACTTTGACAGATATAACGAGTGAAAGGCTGACAAGGCCATCTCGTCAAGAAGAACAATATTTTGGCAAGGCTCGGCTGAGCCGGCCACCCTGACGGTTGGTGACAGAAAGAAGCTAGATATGAGAGGAGGACAGAGAGATTTCTTAAGGCTCTGCCTTTCTTTCCTTCTGTGTGGGGCCCTTTTTTTTGGCACTGGTATCAGACTGAGCCGCTGTTGTGGTCAAGAGTTGCTGTTGACAGATGCTGCCATTGAAGACAAGGGAACAGAAGAGATATAATACCTGATAACATCAGCAGAAGAGGGGATAAACAAGACAAAGACAAATAAAGACCATCTATTGAATTTAGAATGCATTTGTGACAGAAGAAGAAACAAAAAGCATCCTGATCTTGTAGTTTTAGCCAGCAGAAGGAAACAAAAAACAATCATTGTGAATAATCAGGGCGACAAACCAACTGTCTCACTTTGATATTAATTAAGACTAGTGCCTCTTACATTCACAGATGAACAAAATAGTGTTCTTTCTTTGATTAAGCAAAATGTTTAATTCTTGAGTTGGAAACAGAAAGTAGTATTGTAATTGGAATGGGAATGACAGGAAAAGGAATTTATTGATTTGCAATTCACAGAAATTCAACAGAGCATTTTGTGAAATTAAGTGTTACTCCACCCTGTTCTACAAATGTATAAATATATATATATATATATATATATATATATATATATATATATATATATATATATATATATATATATATATATATATATATATATATATATATATATATATATATATATATATATATATATATATATATATATATATATACATACATACATACATACTCACACACACCAAACAGCTCATCAATGAGAGCAATCAATCCCTCTACCAGACCCCCAGGTTAAGGTCACACAAAATCAATTACTGTAGATACTGACCCAAAGCACGCACACACACACACACACACACACACACACACACACACACACACACACACACACACACACACACACACACACACACACACACACACACACACACACACACACACACACACACACACACACACACACACACACACACACACACACACACACACACACACACACACACACACACACACACACACACACACACACACACACACACACACACACACACACACACACACACACACACACACATTAATGTGCTTCATTAATGTCCACATACATGAGATGAGAAAACCGTTACAAATATGTTAAAACAATCGCAAAAAAATGTTTGCTTGACAATCTCTAAAGATGCATCTTAAAACTTCAATGGTTATAGTTTGTCCTTGGTTTACCTTCAAAACAAAAGCTGCATGGCCTAAAAAAGTCACTATGTATCTCAGCATTCTTGACGATCACAGGACACCCCATTCATTTAATGCGTGTCCAAAAATGGGCTCGCTCCACTGTGGCATTGGGCCTGTGTGTAATCAGACTGCTGGTGATAAACGAAGTAATCTGTGGTATTGGCAACCCGCTCACTCATGCTTTCTTTTTGTGTTGGCTGTTTGGGAAGGACTGTCAGTCAAACTGATAGGGCTGTCCAGCAGACACTCTTCACATCGGCCTTATGGGAGAACTGCAACAAACATCCTGGGTTTAAATGGAAAAAAAAAGTTCCCAGCCACTTTGCTTTTGTAATGTATTAATCTGACATTCAGGGGCTTTTTAGGGTGTATTCACAATATGCCTAACAACAGTCTTATGTGAAATGTGAGAAGTGTCTAATAACGAGCTGGATTTTAGACACAGTCACTATAGATTCACACTATCATTAAGAAGCTTGGGGTTGGCATGATTATTTTATGTTTTTTAAAGGAGTCATGAACTGGCTTTTAAATTTTTTTTATACTGTTGTCTGAGGTCAACTTATTTCGTTTGCGTGGTTTTTACATTTCTTAAACATCATAATGAATAAGTAATAGGATATTTTCTGACCTGGTTTTTAGGCTCTCTCAAGACACGCTCAGTTTTGATGGGCGTACCGCACTGAAGACTTGGAAGTAAACGCCCACGGCTATTGGATAAGATTTGCATATTTAATGAGCTTCTGCTCCCCCTGTCAGTGACAGCGTGTGGCAAACGGCAACCGGAATGAATCGCCCAGCCCACAGCCAGGGCTCGCAAAATGTCTTTATCAAACAAACATAATGATTCATCTCTCACCCACCCACGATTGATTAGAATGTTATTTTTTTATTAACATTACTTGGCCCGCCCGATCGATGAATATAACCACGAACCGTACACACACAAACACAGACACACACGCGCGCCTTCAAATATCGAGTCAAGAGAGTGAACAACGCACATCAAGACAGTAATGAACCAAGAACACCACAAATAAAGTATTCTCCAGCTTGTGACAGCGTGCTAAGGTATGTTCTGTTAGACACGTACTCATAATCCATAGATACAAACGTCTCTGTGGTTAAATGAACATACGTGCAATGTCTTCCCCACGTGAGCTGGATATTCATTAAAAATAAAGTTCATCCATGCATTCATAATATTGGAATCCGAATGCTTAAAAATCCGAATCCGAAAAGCTTATGTGGTATGTTTACTGCTTAGAAATTCGATGCTGTTTAGCTCTATGCTGCTCTTAGCTGTCATGCCAGTGGCACGAGTCGGTGGGCGGGGCTACAGAATCAGGCGTTGTTCTTCCTCTGTTGAGGCGGCGCTTCACTACACTCTGATATCATAGCCTGGCACATTCTGAAATCGATCGTTTGCTGGGCCTGGTGTCAATAAAAGCGTTTCTTTGACTAACAAGGAAGTTTTCAGCTCTGAAACTTACAGGATATTCCAACACGATCTCATGACAATGCGTATCAAAAGTACTAGTGTGCAATCTTGTAGAATGTATAAGTCAAAATGAGTTTTGGCGTGCATATGCTACGTAGTTTTTCGCGTGCATATGATACGCACTTTATGGCGTGCATATGACACGCTTTTGGGTAGGGTGAGGGTAGGGGGTGGGGGGTTCGTACGTATAATAAGCCATAAAGTGCGTATCATATGCACGCGAAAAACGGCGTACCATATGCATGCCAAAACTCATTTTGTCGGATACATTCCACGAGATTGCACACTCGTATTATTTATATGCATTTTCGTGAGATCGGGCTCGATATATTCTTATATTACCATGACCTTTTTATAAATCAAAAGCTCAAGGGAAAGTAGATTTCTCAATTCATCACCCCTTTCAAAATTGCTCATCAAGTCTGCATTTCTTTGATAAAAAAAAATAAAAACAGTAACATTGTGAATTATCATATACAAATGGTTTTCTATTTAAAATATTCATATATTTAAAAAATATATATTTATTCCTGTGATGGTATAAGCTGAATTTTTAGCAGTCATTATTCCGGTCTTGTTCAGTCATTCTATAATGCCGATTTGGTGCTCAAGAAACATTTCTTCTTATTATCAATATACATACAGTATATATATGCTGGGCAATTGATTAATCCCAATTAATCCAAAATAAAAGTTGTGCGTACTGTGTATAATTATTATGTATATATAAATGCACACTAAGTTTAAGTATATATTTAAGAAATATTTGAATGTATATACTGTATATATATTCATATAATTTATCTTATATATAAATATTTTATATATAAATATGATATATTTTTCTTAAATATATACATGCATGTGTGTGCATGGTGAACTTTCTGCAAAATAATTGCCCACACGGAGAGAGTAATGAACACGTGACCATTAATGCGCTCTGAAGGCTGACATAAAAACATGAAATAGCCGTGACAATCAAAGGAGAGCAGAAGTGTTTTATCTCAGCAGATCAAAATAACTCTGTCACGTGTCACAGTGCTTGATATCACCTCATAAACATTAAAGGCTCTACAGTATTTTCATGCTGGCTGTGAAGACATTTGATATTCAGTTAACCATAATGCACCGCACAATCTGTCTTTGATGGATAAAGGAAGGGAGTGAAACATTGAATGGCTGCCATTACAGAGTGACGGTTGAGGCCATGATATAAGAACAAAGGCATACAGTCACCAGAAGATCATCTACAGTCCTCCTTACCATGGCATTTTAGCTATCACAGCGAACTGATAGCTAAAATGACTGACGTGACATATTACAAAACTACAATCCCTTGCCCTTTTAAAAATGTGTGAAAGTTTTTTCCAATCTGATCTCCTCCACTCCAAATAGTGTAGGAGGACAGTTTGTGATTCTATAGATAAAAAGGATCACAGGAAAGCGCATTTTGCTTCCCTGCCTCAAATATACATCCTCTCCTTGAACGTTTCTGCAGGCATTTTCTGAACGTTTCTCTCCTTGAACTCTTCTGCACAATCTGAGAGGTGAGTGAATGCCTTCGAGCACTTGGAGTATAGTGTTGGAGTTAGGGAAATGAACACATGACCTCTCACTGACTGTGTAGAGCTGCACAAGTGTGACAGGCAGAGGAATTTACTGAATTGCAAGAAATGCAACCCATTGACACAACAGAGACATTTGAAGTGTTCTGTTTCGATGTGTGCCTATTTTGAAGAATTGGGAAGTTAATGAATTAAAGCACTCCTAATATGGTTTTTCGAATATCTCCTTTCATGCAGTTTGTAGCTAATATAGCTGTTTGTGAATGTAAACGTTCTGCAAAGTTGTAGTCGAAATTGCACAAGAAATAAAGTTATTGTCTCCCAAAAGAAAGAATCCATTCTGAACCACCTAAATGGGTGTCAGGAGTTCGAATCCCAATCAGTTATGGCTACACATCAGTGCGTAACACATTTGTATAATGCCCGCTTATTATCTACCTTTGTCCACTCAGGAACAAATTGACCCAATTTATGTCAATTTACTGATGGCTGCTTCTCAAATCTCAGATTTTAACGCAAGATTCGCAAAACGCTTTCTCTTGAAAGATGGGTCAGTATCCAGTTTATTTGGACCAGCTTGCTCCTCAGAAGCACAGCCTATAAGTATGATTAATTATCAATGAATATATTTTCTTCCGAGGGTTCAAAATAAATCGTTTTGTGTTATATTGTGTAGGTCTCTGGCTAACTCACGTTATTACTGTCTTAATGAAATACTTCTGCTAAGCAGCTGTGGGCCACTATTACCTAAAACTGTCTATTAATGCAGATTGTCTGTCATTCTTACTACTTCAAGGAAGATTTTTTTTACAAACTTTAATGTTACATCAGTCATTCACGGCTAATGTAAGCACTGCAATTGTTGATGGACATACACTTGTTAATGCTGATGGTGAGGAATTACAGTTGCAACTTCTCATAATGTACCTCAAAACGAATAGCGTATCATAGAGAAACGTCCTGCTCAAGTCATCCTTGCGATAGAGGTTCAGGTTGAATAACTAGTTCTTCCAATGTTTCATCATCGAACTGGCGCTCGGATTGATATAGTAAAATTGACGCCATTGTTACTGTCTTTACAGTGTGTACAATCGCTGAGGACTGAGGAAGCCTCCAGATGGAACTGAAGTTCAGTTATGGTGATAGGTGTTTCATTTACGAAAAGTTCTGTAAGCGGTGGACCAATCACAAACGACTGGGCCATCTGGCCAATCAGAGCAGAGCAGGCTTGCGGAAAGGAGGGATTTATGCTGCCTTCATGTGCTATCGGAAATGTCCTACTTCCCACTTCAGTGTCGTGATTACGAGCGTGTTGCATTCAAGTGCCTTGTTGTTGGAATGAATAGGAATCATGGAGGACACCATTCTTGCCTATTTATTGGGAAAATCTTATTAAAACCAAAATAATATGTAGTGTCACATGCACTGACAACCATATAAACATTTACGATACCAGATTCTGTAATTGCGGTCAAATGCAGGCTATTTTCGCAGTGTATAATATATCTAATACCCTTCAAATGATTACTCGTATATGTAAATATGCGCTACATTAATGACATTAATGACGATCCAGTTGTTTTGGGGGGAAAAAACTAATAAATCATGCCTGTCACAGCAGTAGTTCTCCCCACCACCATGTTTAAAGTTTATGGCACGGCCATCTCGGGAATTTGGGTATCAAAATTATTTCCGAATTTCCCAGTGGTAAACACGACACCAGAGGGCGTTCTTGTGCAATTTGTACCTCGGAAACCTTGGAAATATTTACGATAATTCTGATAGCAAGTGAAGGCAGCATTAGGGAGACTAATTGGACGAGTCGTTTGAGAATCATTGAAAATGAAAATGAAAGTGTTTTTTGACCTTTAATGCATGTAAACCTGTTGTTGGAGACCTCCAAAACAAAATTAGGAACCTTTAAAATAGCATAATAGTGGCACTTTAAATATAATATAACACATTAAGTGAATGAATGCATTAATTATATTCATGCTAATATATTACATCCATTCCAAATTCAAATGTAACTTGATTTAGAATTGATTTAGAATTTAAAATGCATTCCCATTTAAATTCTGCACAACACACAATCCAATTCTGGATTGGAAGTCAAGCTCACAATAATACCCCCAAAAATCTCCAGAGGTTTCAACGTCTGACTGTAACGGGTAACACCCAGAACATTCATCTTTCTCACTGATAAGCTAGCAGGGTGTTACAACATTCTAGCTAGGCAGAAGCAATTGTCCTCCCCAAGCCTATTTCACTGCTTTGCTGAGATTGATGACAGCAGCCGTCGGGTTCTAGACGAAAAGATCCATGAGACAATTCCGAACCTCGATTCCCCATATGACAGCAATTCAACACAAAATGGGCCATTGACTTTTTTTCCTTTAAGCAGACCAATTCAACCAAACATCACTATGGCTAAATGCACATAATTCATCTTCATTCCAGCGCAATAAGAGAGGTGAGATCTCCCATCCATCTACACGTAGACCAAAGTATGTCCGTGACGAAATAATATCATATTCCTTGGGCGGCTAACCAAATTAGGAGATCTAAATTGGGACAGAGCTTCTCCATCAAGACAATGAGTCAATTATCTTGAATGTTATGTCTCCACTAACTGTGCCATCCATCTTCTTTCCACTCCTCTTGTCTTATTAAATAAATCACCAAAAAAAGTAGAACAGACTAAGACTTTTCCTAATTTTCCCACATGTTTCATCATAAGGGGCACATCAAGGAGTCCAGGTTTTTTCTCGCCTAAAAGTGGCTACCAGATTTTACGACTACACCTTTACACCTTTATTACACCTTTGCCTTTATTATTAAAAGAGAAGTGTGAGGACTTTGAAGCCTCCAGAATCAGATGCAAGGAGAGCACTTCAAAAAGCGGATGACATTCCGCATTATCATTAATCGCTTGAGCTGATGATGAGATTTACAATTCCAGGAAATCCTGTTGAGGTGCACAGAAACCCTTTTTAAGTAAAACTGTCAGCTGCAACAACAACCCTGAAGCGAATATATAAAACTGAATATATAAAAACTGAACACCCTTATCGAGCTCCACCAAACAAACCATCAAACCATTGTGCTTGTGTGTATGTAAAGCATTTAGTTTTTTACATATAAGTGAACATCATCATGATCATATTTCCAAATAAAGTTGTAATTATTTGTGTAATAATACTATATTGTTTTAAACAAATATGAATTATTAATTCATAATTGTGATGACAAACGATTAATCATGATTAATCTCATCCAAAATAAAAGTTTGAGTTTACATATGTGTGTGTATTGTGTTTAATTATTATGTATATATTTACTTTTTAGTTTGTATTTACAAATATTCAGAATTCTGAACTACTACTGTATTTTACAGTTAAAAGGTTGTTTATGTGTTTTAAGTTTTATTTTTTCATGGTAATCCTTTGAATATGTTAATGTTGTCCTTAACATGTATTGATTTGTAAGGGACAATACAATCATTTATATGGAAAATCTGTTATTTATTTGGTTGAATGTGCTATTGCAAGTTGTGAAAATATGCCAAATTAAGTTCAATGATCAACAATTTTAGTAAAGATAACTTGAAAATGTATGTTATCATATTTCAACTAAACTTTGCAAGTCCATGTTACTTGAAATAAGTTGTTGGATCAACTATTTTAACTATGTCAACTAAAAGTTTTAAGTTGAACATACTTAGTAGATTAAGTAAATAAATCTTAACTGAGTCAAAGCAAAAAGATGTAAGTTGAGTGAACATATATATATATATATATATATATATATATATATATATATATATATATATATATATATATATATATATACAAACACATGTCTATATATTTAAGATAAAAAATGGGTCCCACTTTATAGTAGGTGGCCTTAAAGGATTAGTTCACTTTCAAATAAACTTTTGCTTTTAATTTACTCACCCCCTTGTCATCCAAGATATCCATGTCTTTCTGTCTTCAGTCGAAAAGAAATGAAGATTTTTGATGAAAAGATTTCAGGATCTTTCTCCATATAATGGAAGTCAATAGCCTCCAAACGGTTCAAGGTCCAAATGAGAGGTTCAGTACAGCTTCAAAAGGGCTTTAAACCACATCAAACGGTACCAGACGATCAATAAGGGTCTTATCTAGCGAAACGATCTGTAATTTTAAAAATAAAATAAATAAAGTTTAAGTTTTATAAGCACAAATGCTCGCCTTGCTCTGTTCAGTCTGTTCGCTAGACGCAGGCGCAAAGACGTTTGAATATGTGGATACGGTCCTCCTTCCGCTCATTTGTAAACACTGACTCGGTACTCCCGCCTGCGTCTAGCGTGACCTTTTCAACGTAATTTCATTTTACGTGACGTCACGAGCGCGCATCACTGAACAGAGCAAGGCGAGCATTTGTGCTTATAAAACTTAAACTTTATTTATTAAAAAAATTGGCCGATCGTTTCGCTAGATAAGACCCTTATTGATCGTCTGTAACCGTTTTATGTGGTTTAAAGCCCTTTTGAAGCTGTACTGAACCTCTCATTTGGACCTTGAACCATTTGGAGGCTATTGACTTCCATTATATGGAGAAATATCCTGAAATCTTTTCATCAAATATCTTCACTTCTTTTCGACTGAAGACAGAAAGACATGGATATCTTGGATGACAAGGGGGCGAGTAAATGATAAGCAAAAGTTTATTTGAAAGTGAACTAATCATTTAACTTCTATGTACTAACATAAAAAAAAAAAAGTACAATGTATATATTGTGTTCATATTGCATTGTAAAGCACATTTGTTGATATTGAGGTGGGATACGGGTAAAGTTAGGGACAGGTGTGGTGGTATGGTTTAAGAGTAGGGTTAGGTGTTAGGGATGTCTCAACAGTGTAATTATATGTAACTACAAAAATTAATTACAGATGTAATTACATGCAGGTAATTTTTTAAATGTAAGTACAATGTAAAAACATTTATGTACACAATAAGTGCATTGTATCAAATTATTAATTTAAATGTCAGTACATAGTAGTTAAGGCCACCTAATATATAAAGTAGGTCCAAAATGTTTTATATTTTTTATATATGAAATATGTATATTTATATTTAATATAAATATACAGTATATACATGCAAATATTTCTTAAATATATACGTGTGTGTGTGTGTGTGTATTCAAATATATATAATAATTATACACAATACACACACGTAAACTCAAACTTTTATTTTGGATGCAGCTAATCATGATTAATTATTAGACAGCCCTAATTCATAAATATCATCATGTTTTAGGAAGTCACACTACAACATTAAATACATAAAGATTTGTATTCAAGTCACTGTATTGCATTTTTTATTAAAAGTATTTTTGAATAAATTAATAGATAATAAAAAAAGACAAAATGTGTTTCATATGATTGATCAAAACATTTGATCTTCAATACATTTTACATTTTGTATATAAATATAAGTGTACCTATATTTTAATATTTTACACTACCTTTTTAAAGTTTGGAGTTGGTAAGATTGAAAAAAATAAAAAATAAAATCTATTGCCCCAACAAGCCTGAAGGACCAAAAACGTTTCCTTTGACTCTAGCTGACTTTCTTATTATATGATCACTAAATAGCTAAAACAAAGTAACCTCCCCATCAAGCTGCACTAAACAAAGCATCAAACCTTGAATGTCTGCATTCATGATTTTAGAGTCTTAATAAGGTTCCCGTGTTTCACTTTTCGGTGCAGATGTGATTGTGGCGATGCTGCTCTAATCCTACGCACGCTGTATGCGATGATCAGATAATCCCGCGGGGGTGGGTTGAAACGTTTAATCACGCCTCCTGGAGCTTCGCCATGCATGACCTCATCTTTACCTCTCCAGCTTCACCAGAATTACCGAGCAATTAAAATCTGAGTACAGCTTACAGTGCATCTCAGATAGGCAATTTCCCCCTAAAATCTTGTTTGTTAAAAACAGTTCTCTATATACCAGAAAATAAACAGCTGGGTCAAAGTAGCATAAGGTTGTGTTTACATCATAAAACAGGCTGAATTCTTGCAATAGTCGGCTCTGTATGATGTGGATCTTATAGCACAGATGTCTTGTTTTCTAAAGGATGTCAATTCTCTTGACAGAACTCAATTTACAGGCAATGACATATTTCTTTTGAACCCCCAAAATAATAATAATTTTTCACTATATTATTTGTGCAGTTATTTTGTCCACATAACACAAAAGAAGAATTCTGAATCATATTCACACAGCTGTTTATACAATTTATAGTTTATCAAGCTCCAAATAAAAAAATAAATGAAACACCAAATAGGTTGTCATACAGTATATAACTTGTGTGCAATATTCTGTCTTCTAAAGCCATTGTTTGACAGACTTCAAATATGCATTCAAATGTTCATAATGTTATGGCTAAGTCATGATAGAAGTGGGATAAAAGAACCTCCGGATCAATGTGTGGATACTGTTCAAAAGTCTGATTGATTGATTTAAAATAAATGAATACTTTTATTTAGCAAGGCTGCATTAAAGTGACAGTAAAGACTTTTAACACTGTCACCAAAGTTTTCTAATTCAAATAAATGTGTTCTTTTTAACTTCCTATTTATCAAATAATCTTTAAAAAAATGTATCATGGTTTCCACAAAAATATTAAGCAGCACAACTGTTTTCAGCATTGATAATAATAATAATAAATGTTTATTGAGCAGCAAATCATCATATTAGAATGATTTCTGAAGGGTCGTGTGATGCTGAAAATTCAGCTTTGCCATCGAAGGAATAAATTGCATAACAATATATTGAAAAAGAAAACAAATGCGCAATCTTGTGAGCAAAGAGAGTTTTTTTTCTCCCCCCAAAAAACATTTGAAAATCTTACAGACCCAAAACTTTTGAATTATAGTGTAATTCACTATATGTATTTATATTATAAAATATAAAAAATTATGTAAGATAAAACGTTAATCAGTCAGCAATATGAAGCCTATTTTGTCACTTTTTTTGTCTATAAATATCCTCAAAAATACAATACAAATTCAGTGCATACATACAGTGACTTGTAATAGGGATAAAATAATATAATTTGTACACTTTTTACAAATATATTTAATTTTTTTTTTTAAAAACACGACGATGATGTTCACTCAAAAGTATTAAAATACTTTTCTATTTTTGTATTGTTTGGCACCCTTTTATGTAATTGGCCCTTTTATACTATTTATTGCAAAATAAAACATGTGTACCCAGCTACATTACCACAGAATTGAAATATATGAATTCACACGTGAAAATATAACTCCCCACATGGCTAATGACCAGACATGTCAGTTGTTTCGAGTGTCAGCCTGTACCAGAGAGTATTGAAAGAGTCTGCAGTGTGACATCTAATTAAAGCTCTCTCCCTGGGGGACAGCTGTGGCGTCCTCTGAGAGAGACCCACCCTGGCCATCCCTCCCACTGCAGCCTGGACTGCTAATGAGCCAATTAGGGACCGTACTACCTGTTGGATGCCGAGCAAGGCTTAAAGGGATAAACTGAGAATTAAAAGGAAAAAAAAAAAAAAAAGGCCATGAGGAACAGAGAAGGAAACTTGATTTACTCTAATGAGTATGCACTGATGATACATGTGCCTGAGACAAAAACCCTCCCTGTTCCCTGATATGTTAACACTGACTTTAATAACAGACACCTTCGTTAATTCTCCCCAATAAGTATTTTAGTATTTTTTTTATTTTTACTAATGCCGTACTTATTTAGATGTTGTTGGCCCTTGATTGGGTCATTACAGAATTGTTTTTTCTTATTATTATTGTTCTGGAAGCGCTGTTTTAATATCTTGTTGGCACACAATGTTAAATATAATAAGAAAAAGGAAAATTCAGTTCAATTCATTAAATTCCCTCATATTTTTAAACATTCTGCTCAACACAAAAACACAAGACATGCAAAAGACTGACTGATGGCTGAATGGAGTTACATCAGACAGACCACAGGCATCATTAACTCTTCATTCTCATAAAAGAAATTGAAGTAATGGGGAGAAAAGAATGAGATGAATATATCATCTTCAAAACAACTCAAACAACCCAAACTTACACAGTGTTGTGGAGCAAAGTGCAGAATTCTGAAACAGCCATTTAATTTCCCAAAGTGCAAATAGTCATACGGCGGGTGAGTCACTGGAATAAGGGACATAATTGAAGCTTAACAGACAGAGGAAAGCTTAATGGGGGGATGTTTTTCCCTGACAGTCAACGCGGCAAGAAATGAAACTTTTTTCTCGCTCAGACTGACAGTAAAGCTGTCTTTTGAGATGTCGGCTGATTATTCATCATAAGTACTTTGAAAGTTTAAAACTTTGATGCATAATATTTTTCCTTTGTTTGATGTTTTAAACAGGAGCAGCGGGGGTACCATAAATCTTGGGGGTCCAACATAAAACTATATGACAGGACTTCTTTTTTCTATCCTTTTCTGTTCTGATTTTCCATTCATCTTTGTAGATTTCTGTAATTTAGAAAGCATCAATCTGGTGGGGAAAGAATTGGTATAAATGGACGGACGGACGGACAGACAGATAAATAAAATATTGATGTAGACAGATTTCACTCAGAAATTTAAGTAAAAAAAGTTAATTTCACAATTAATTACAAAGAAACAACTAGTAAAACATTGAATTAAACATGAAATTCTGAAGTAGAAACACTGAAATTGTATTTTTATTTACTGTGTAAAACTGTGATGGGACAGGTCCCTTGGCACCGGTGGGTGTCCCACACAGCACTGAACAAAAGGGTTTCCTCTGAAAGTAATGCTTTGTAATTGCACAAGATGTACTGTTGGGCTCGAATGTATGCGGGCAATTAGAAAAGCATTTACAGTTTGCTTTTCCAATCCAACAGCTTGCATCCCGTCGTTATCCAAACCCACTGCCTCGTGCCAAACCACACAGCCCTACAGGCACACGAAATCTGAAACCTCTTCCTCGGCTAGAGAAAACTCCTTCACTACCTTCCCACTGGGACATGGACGTTCTGTAGCCTACAGCATATGTTCTATGATGTTTTATTACTTAGTATTATGGCATCTACCCTAGTACTTCTCATCTTTGCCCTGGTCAGCACATCGTTTGGGAAGAATCAGCAGTCTCTTGATGTTCTGTGAAGCTTTCATCCTGCTGTTTTTGGTTAATTTGCTGGCATATGCACAGGCCCCAAATCACAAGACTCTGACAATATCAGTATTTGTAAACACCACCTAGCCAGACAATCAAATGCCCTGAGAGACAGGAAAAGAAAAAAATAGAGCATAAATGAAGCATTGGAGATGAGTAGTATGCAGAAGACTTTGGCACTTAATTGGCCACTGCTGTGTGCAACTAGTGCAGAAATGACTGATTTCTACACACATAAAGAAGTGAATTATGAAAAGATACAAATGTTTCTGCATTCGTTGATCTACTCACTGTTTTAGATTTATCTGTGGCCCAATCAAATCCAATGCCTTTACTTTTTTTCTAGTAAAAAACAAACATCTAAATAGCCTTAGGCGAAATACATTTACCTGAGAAACAAGACTTGTTTTCAGAGAATGTATCTTGCATGATGGGTATTTTTCTTTCCCAATTGGAGTATGTATATTTTTTCTTGTTTCAAGTACAAATCTAACAAATGTAATGAGTTTTGTGCTTGAAACAAGAAAAGAAAAGCAATTTGGCAATGACAAAGAAAAATAAACTTACAAAAATATTTTCTCTTAACACAATTTAAAAAAGCAGGATTTCTTTTGCAGGATGCCACATTAGAATTCTTAATACTCTTCGCTTGTTTTCATTTGAAGAGAGAGAGAGAGAGAAATAAAGGCAGGAAAAAGCAGGATGGGATAGTGCCCTCACTTCAAAGTTCATCAGACTTTGGCTACGGCAGTAATCCTTTTAAAACGCTCCCTGTCCACACTTTCCAAAAGTTTCTTGTCCACACTGAAACAACGGAAAACGCTAAATTCACCTTACTCTGCATGTGTTAAACCTCATAAAAGCTCACCGAGATGACAGACAGAACAAGACATTATCAAGTTATCACACAATTCTTCTGGCAGGATCATTTTATTAAGCAACATATCTTACCATTCACTGTTGCATCCAGGTCGCACTCACTCACCATTATATGTTTGGTCTAAAACGCAACTGCTGTCATGTTTTTCCACAGGACAGCAATTGCGAGTACATTTTGTGTCATCTTTGCAGGACTGGGATATGAAGAGTGCGCAAAGTAACATATTTCATACATAGCACATAACAGGCACAATATAGTGGTATAGACATGAATACCTATTGGTGCAATATGCATCACATGACTAAACATGCGTCATTGTTTTCAATTACCTCCGTCTTCACAGTCCACACTACAACGCGAAGACGGCGTTTTCACATTTATCCGCTTTGGAAAACGTTTTCAAAAAGCTACGTTTTCGTTGACTTAAAACACCGTCTCAGTGTGGACGGAAGGCCAAAACGGAGAGCAAAATATTACGAAAACGAAAACGTATTAGTGTGGACAGTGTGTAATCCTCACCTCACACTTGTCACTGTCAACATAAACCAAAACTGTTGCTACTACCTGACCATATACAAAACATGAGCAGCGGTTACAACAAATGTTAGACACTTTATTTCCACTTTTCGAATATTTTCTTCATTTTTATCGGAAAATAAACGCCTTTCCGATCTGATATGCGATGGGAAAAGGAAGTACAGCGAGTTCGGCAAAAGGCGGATTCGACCTCTGGTCGAATTGAGTCAAAACTTAGTGCTACGCACCATACCCCTACACT